>NC_035437.2:173017304-173328692 GCF_002127325.2 Helianthus annuus
ACTTGAAAATATCACACAGGTACGATTTTATTGCAATATTTTTTTTATATATTAGAATTAGGGGTGTAAACGAGCCGAGCCGAGCCGAGCCTGAGCCCGAGCCCGACTAGGCTCGAGCTCGGCTCGTTATGTTTTTATGAAGCTCGAGCTCGGCTCGGTTCGAGCCTACTTCTCTGAGCTTGAGCCCGGCTCGTGAGTAAAGCCCAAAGCTCGAGCTCGGCTCGACTCGGCTCGAGCTATTTCGAGAACAACCTCAAATGAGCTAAAAGCTCGGCTCGAGCTCGTTTCAACAGCGATTAAGCGAGCCAAAGCTCGACTTGAGCTCGGCTCACCAATGTTATCATCATCATTATTATATTATGTATATAAAAAAAAAACTAAAATTTTGTTTAGGCTCGTTTGGGCTCGCGAGCCTAAACGAGCTTTGTATTTCAGGCTCGAGCTCGGGCTCGATAACTAAACGAGCTCTATTTCAGGCTCGAGCTCGGGCTCGTTAAGGCTCGACTCGTTCAAGCTTTTAACCGAGCCGATCACGAGTAGCTCTCGAGCCTCCGGGCTTGTTTACACCCCTAATTAGAATTGTGCAATTTGCTGAAATGAGAAATGCAGGTTTTCAATGCTAGGCGTGTGGCCAAAATGAAATTCAGTGACGGTGGTTTCGATGAGATAGAGAAAACAAGGAAAGCCCAGAAGATGAAAAGTTTGGCCGAAAAAGGATTATTGAATAAGAAGAATAGAAAACGAAAAAGAAAAACAATTGTAAACAAGGTAGAAGACTAGAAATTGGTCGTGGGCCATCGAGTGAGTAGCCGATACATGTAAAGTGTATTGACAAAATCGTCCCTCTCGCCTCCTTACTCATCATTCTGCAGCTTAGCTTTTTCGTATGTTGGTATTAAATACCAAATGCACAGCATAATTTCATTTTATTTGTCAAATGATTGAGCAACAACAGTAGTTCAACAATATAAGCTTCTGTCGGCCCTTTGTCCGCATGGACCATGGTTAAATGGTTCAACCCGGTTTATATCATTCAACCCGTTGGGTTTCCGCCCTCATCCTTAACTGCACAAATCACAAACTGGTTTAGTGTTTTGACCCATGTGGCTTTTGATAATTACTACCGACGTCAATTCTGAGTTTTGACCCGTTTATGTATAAATACGCCTCACAGCTTCGTGTATATATTCATTATAAAATGAACATACAAAGAGGAGAAAATAATTACAAAAATAATGACTATACACACTCTCGTGTAAAAGCCCAAACCGACTCGGAATATGAGTACATACTACATATGCCCGCCATGGTTGCATACCAAACGGCAAACGCCTGCCTAGCGAAAGCGAATTCATAATTACAAAACAAATGCGTATATGCAGTAAAATTCTGTTAGACCATTCATAGACAAAGGGTTAAAATTCAACATAACAGGCCAACCCACCTCGAATTAGAGGTGTACAAACCGTTTTTTTTTTTTTTTTGTTGTGGGCAAACCGGTTTTTTTCAAACCGGTTTCCAGGGTTCAAACCCCAAATTGGTTAAACCGATTTTGGTTCGGCTTATAAACTAGCTTGGGACAAAAAACCGGTTTTAACCGGGTTTTTCTACAGCCGGTTTGGTTTTAAAACCGGTTTCAAAGATCGAGAATACGAACCAGTTACAAACCACCAGATCGAGTCGGGTTCGCTTTTTTTATTCTTTCCAGTTTCGATCCTAAAACCGTTTTTTTTTTGTACATGTCTACTTCGAATGCCCTGCCAAGATACAAAAATGAGAACATATTCGTCATGACTGCATACCGAGCGGCTGTCAAGAGCAAGTTTACATAAAAGCAATGAAAGTCCTTCAGATAACTCACAAATAAATGACTGAAATTTCACCATAACAACCTTTAGATTCATCCAGTGGTGGAGCTTGACCAAAAGTTTTGTTTTTGTTTTTTTTTTTTTTTTTTGAGGGGGGGGGGGGGGGGGGGTCATGTGACCTAATTTATATATGTATCTTATCACTTTGATTGAAAGATTTTGATAGATTTATACGAAGGCGGAAGAGCTCAAGCAATGGATTACATTGTTCACTAATACTAATAGTATTCATACTACATTAGTTTCCATAATTTGTAGGGAACCATAACAACCTCCTCCTCTACTTAGGGAACTTCAAAACGTCGGTTTCATAACCAAGGTGATGATGATGAAAAGGAAATACATTAGTCGGCTGGCTCACATGATCCGGATGATCAAAGTGTTGTGATGATGAAGGATCATTACATGTTCCTTGTTGATTGTGATGATCAAATGTAAACCCCGGGTGATGTTGGTTCGACGCCAGAAGCTTGTCCAAGAAAGACCAGTCAGCGGTCACATTACTTGCATTCACTAAGAGTGGCTTGTCACAACCACCTTGACTCATTGACATCAAGCTCAACAAGTTCTTGGAACAACCCATGTCATTTATCATCATCGTACCATTCTCATTATCGTTGTTATTGTTATTGTTATTGATCAAATGGCGGCTTTGATGGGGAGCTAGAAAATATGGAGGGTGTTCGCGAGGAGAAGTTAATAGCTGAGGAAGATGCATGGAGCCATCGAATAATGTTGTGTTACTAGTCATGTTGCAATTGTAGCCATGTTTGTTCATATCTTGATCATCTAATTCATGATGATATTCTTCGGTATGATGAGTGTGGTTGATGTGATCATCTGCTTGAAATGGGCTTCGGTTAAAGTTTCTTTTCTTGAATACTCGACATACAACCCAACCGTCTTCCTGTTTCCATGATTTAATCGGTTCAATGTTAAAACTTTAAACAATAGCAACACAATGCATGTAATGTGGATGATCATAAGTGGTAACAAATGTGGAGTTGTATTCAAATAATTATGAGTTGTTTGTCATTGCATTTTAGAAGTAATGAACCAATATTGTTGTTTTGTTGGTGATCATAACAACCGTATAAACCGAATCACAACTAAAACGATTGAGATATCGATGGTTCGGTCATGATTTTTATAGTTTGGTTATGGTTATATTTAGGGCTGTAAACGAACCGAACGAACACGAACAAGACCTTGTTCGTGTTCGTTTGTTAAGAAATATATGTGCTCGCGAACCGTTCACGAACACTTATTGAACGAGATTTTATGTTCGTGTTCGTTTGTTAAGGAAATGAACTTGTTCGTGTTCGTTTGTGTTTGTTTGTTAATTTTAGGAAACAAACAAAAAGAACATTGACGAACACAAATGAGCACAAAATAATGTTCATGAACACAAATGAACACAAACAAGCGTTCATGAACAGAATATATAATACACTGACACTTATTAGATATTTAATTTGTCAGAATTTTGAAGTATTTAAATAGATATAAAAACTAAAAACACTAATGAACTATCGAACACAAACAAACACGTTACCGAACGTTCACAAACATAAACGAACAAACACGACCTCTGTTCATGTTTGTTTGTTTAATAAACGAACGAACACAAACGAACTTCCCGCCGAACAGTTCACGAACTGTTCGCCGAACGTTTGGTTCGTTTGCAGACTTATATTAAAACCAAACTTATATTATGAAAAACTTTTATTATAGTTTTACTTGTTGTTTATGTTTATTCTTCTATGTGTGTATTAAAAGGAATGTTATATTTTTACCAATCCATATATAATTAAGTTTATTAATTGAAATTAGCTAAGATCCACAAACGTTCAAAGTTGACCTTACCATTTGATTATTTTTCACTAACCGAATTACATATAACCAAAGGAACCAAACAGCCTCATTAGTCGTTTCACTTGTTTGTCTTTGCAATTTAAAAGTTATTATCCTACTACAATTTTTGGAATATCGTTTTAAAAATAACCACAAATCGATCGATACCTGGATCTCTGATGGTGTGGTAGCATCGGAATATTGATCATCAAGGCGGTACTCATGCATGATCCAATCGGTTTTCTGCCCATGAGGGGCACGGCCCGTGTAGAAAACAAGAGTCTTTCTCATCCCAATTCTTTTGGAATTGCTTTGGAGATGGATGGCCTTGTCCCTCCCGGTCGCCTTCCAAAATCCGGCAGTCGTGGCTCGGTTTGTTCGTGTTCCGGTCGGATACTTTTTATCCTTGTGACTAAAGAAATACCATTCGTTTTGAGGACCCGACCCGATTCTACACTTATCTACATACAAATAATTAGAGTGTCAAGTATTCACAATATATTAATTAACTATAACTTTCACTACTAGAAAAGACTTCGTTTTACTACACAACTTCATAGCAAAAAAAAAATGATTGGAATTCGGAAATTCCGACCAAATACCAACACCACTGAAAACCCTAAAATTTAAAAAAATGGTCAGAACGACCAAATTCCGTCGAAAACATTTTGGACATAAACAAAAACAACCGTTTCCTACAAAATTCCAACCAAAACTTTCGTAAGGAAAATAGGTGTTTTTTCTAGTAGTGTTAGTTCCGCAAACAAAACAAAAAAATAAAATTAGGGTTTAGTGTAACCTTTTAGGTCCCATGGCTCAAGCTTGTTGAGATCCACTTCTCTAATAACATCAAGGTCAATGGGCTCATAGGAAACCTTCTTCCTCAAGTAATAATACAGCAACTCCTCATCCGTTGGGTGGAACCTGAACCCTGGAGGAACCGAAAGTTCGCCATTTCCGGCCGCCATCATCTTCTTTAGCTACCTTCAGATCTCTACAAGAAACAATTTCAAACATCATATGCATGCATGCATGCATGTCCGAAACATTGATGTATTGTTTTACAATATGACATATATATAGTTAAAGATGAAGTTAATGTATGTGTAGATTAATGTAGTAGAAGAAAAGTTAATTGTTATACCTTTTATTAATTCATCATCTTTTGATGTTGTTTCTTTTAACTCCTTTGGCCGGACACACTGCTACCCTTCTCTTTCTTATCTTTGTAAACTTTGCCAACTTGATTTTTTTCTGTCAACTTTTCTATCTAATTATTTCTTTGACTCACCGACATCCTCCAAACTCCGCATATATTATATATATATATATATATAGAGAGAGAGAGAGAGAGATAGAGAGAGATTGAGAGAGAGAGGAGGGTGTGTGTGTGTGTGTGTGGGGGGGGGGGGGGGAGGTGATTAGGAAAATGTGTAAACTATTATGAATTTGTTATACGTAGAAATCATTTTGTTTACACTCAAAAACTCGAAAAACTACAGTTGACAGTATTTAATTTTGTTATGTTATAACTTATAAGCAGTGTCGGACTCAGCGATTATTTTCTGGGGATGCGAACGAAGGCTTCAACTAACTTTTCAAAGGTTGCAATTGGAATTTTTGTCTATAAAATACACTAAAAAATTTTGTTGAAGAGGTGCGCCCACCCACCCATCGCAACACCTAAGTCCACCCCTGGTTATAAGTTAATGTTTTACACATCAAATGTAGCTGGATCCTAAATCCCAATCTCTTCTCAAACCAAAACCAGCATAGAAAAACATGTTAGAAAAAGTCGAAAAGTCACAACTTAAATGGACATAACTTTGGCTATGCCTCGAGTTATGCGTCCATCAGTAATTTGAACGATTTGTCTCAACTATCGGACCTGAATTCTATCATCTAGAGCCTCGAATTCGGACTCAACTATTGAATTTTATATTTCTTTGTGTTTCTATGTAAAAACGCGTGAATTTACACTTTGAGTAATTTAAACGATACTTAGGAAATATATTTTATAACTATAAAATTGATTTCAGTTTTCTATAATCTAAGAACTGCCCAATTTAGCTTTCTAATAGGAGTGTATTAATTATTCATCAAGCTAATTCATCTATATGATTAATAAAGTTTTGTTTTTTTCTGGTTGAAGTTGTTTGTAATTGAAATGGCTACAACTTCATAAAGTTTGGTCAAATAAGAATAAAATATGGTAACTAAAAAAGAATTTATGAAGTGTCTTATTCTTCCTTGATAAGCGGTAGCATGTTTAAAGAAGAAAAGGAATGGAAGGAGTGAGCATTGGCACGTGAATGGGGACGACTGAGAGAGCAAAATCCTGAAAGTCCGTCGGATCTACGTTGCTAGTCTCATGCTATAATATTATTTATTTATCATAGCATTTACATGCAGGCTGCAGCTAAAGATAACTATTTGTAAGGCACGGCGTTATACATTAAAAAATAAGAAAAAAATAATATTCAACCAATCTTTTTTAACACATCACCACTTCCTCACTATCTCCAATGCTAAGGGTGCCCTTAGGCGCCCTTAGCTGCCTAGTCAGCTGCCACATCATATCCTCACAAATCCTTAAAGATCCTTAGAAATCCTTAAAATTCATAGTTTCATCTCCAACCATACAAATATTCTTACATATTCTTACATTTTCCACATCATTACCTATTTTTTTATTTAAACTTAGTTATCTAAATTATTAAAATATAAATGTATTATAATTAAATGATTATACAATCAAATTACGTAAATAAATAATATTTAAAATAAAAAGTAAACAATATTTAAGAAAACGTATATATATCTTTTATAGATATATCTTTACTTAAAAATCATAATTAAACTGGATTTAAGGCTTGCTTTGTATCAGGATGGTAAATCAATTATTAGTTAATAGCTATAAAATAAATTGCATGATAATGAGCTATTAAGTAAAGCTGTAAACAAATCAATTGGTTAATACTATTAGGAAAAAATAAAAGAAAATTGAAAATGGCTCAAAAGTGGCACAAGAACCCAAATAATGAAGTCCTTACACAAGGATTTTTCTTTTGGATATACCAAAATCAAATGTTCTCCAATAGATCATTAAACAAGGATTTATTCCAAGTCATCTTGGATGGGATTATGGATCTCCCATTGGAGATAGTCTTATAAAAATGTTGAACGGGTATAGTATCAACTAATATGCCGAAGACACACCAAATTAATCGGATGACTAGATTGTGGTTTGTGTCTCGACAAAATAAAGTTAATCTTCTTTCGTTCTCGTCTAAACAACCAAGATGACCCTGCAAAACAATCAACACACCGTAAACTCGTTACAAGGAGGAGAATAGGGGGTTCTCCTTGTAACCACCCTGCGGCGTGAGAATAAGTATCGGTTTTGAGGATAATAGTGTGTGTATTAAGTGAGAGAGTAAGAGAGCGATCCTTAAACCTGGAGGTGAAGTTCTCTATTTATAGTCGAGGTGATCTGTGAAGGAGATGAGCTAATGGGCCTTGGGCCCGATGTCGACAACAGGGAATATTCATTATGTCTCCTCTGTCACGACCGTTAGTGATTTCAGACGAGAGGAGAATTGGCGCACGTTGAATGGATCCATGTGTCCTGAAGATTGTCCTTGTTGTCTGGTCTGTCATCAGCAGTTGAGTGGAGATCGTGGAGCAGTGGTCGGCGCACACTGATTGGTGCCACGTATGTGTCCTTGTGTACTTCTTGTCCCCTGCACGATTGTTCATCGTGTAGTATGATCTGATACAGCCTGTTGAGCGCGTATTTGCCCACTGCTTTGGTTTAGTTTGAGTATGGTCTCGCGCGTGGGGTTGGAGCTCTGGACTAGAAATAAAAGGTAAGTGTCTGCATTGGGGTGATGGAGGTGGTGGTTGTTGGGGTGATTATGGAGGTAATGGTGGAGGTGGGTCGATAGTTGTTGGGCAGTGGCGGTGGTTGTTGGCATTTTTAGCTGAATTACACTATTTATCGATTGATCGGGTTTTTGTATTGTTGTTTGTTGGCATTTTTAGCTAGGCCTTTGGTATCTTTTTGATGCATTTGCTCTAATGATGATGTTTATATTCTTTTCTCTTGTTTTCCGGCTATGCTGTTGTTGTCTGTGGTTTTATATGGACAAGTATGTGGTTCCTATTATCAATAACGATTACCTTTTGTGTTCATAAGAGGCTCAAACTTACTGCAGATGCTGTTATTTGTATATGTTCATCTAAGATTTATTTGTAATGTATATAAAGTATCTTTTTAAACTGTTTGTTGGTTAACGCGTGCTGTTGGAAGTATGGGACTCGCGATGGCTCCTTGGTCATCTCAGAGTTATTGCAAGTGGTATGTGTAACAATTCCTAAAAAGACCCTATGAAGAACCATAATTGAAACCCCGGACATGCACGACAAGAGCCAACACGTTAAACGAAAACTCGAAACCAGGACACTTAGGAGCGTCATTGGGGATACTCTCTATACTCTCGTGACGCGCTGTAGGGTACCAAGACACGTGGCACCATTGCGTGACCAAGTGGCAAAGCAATGCTGGTGGTGGAGCTGACCTAGCCCTAGCCGTCTACTCAGGCGCCACGCGTGGGGAACCCTTACCCCTGCCGTGACATGCCTGGAAGTCCAGGTGAGGCTATATAAGGGGAGGGGTGGGACGAGTTCAGTTGCATCAAATTAATATAAATTCGATATATCTTTCTCTCGTTCTGTCTTTCCAATCCCGAATCCATGAAACTCGAAATTCTACTCCGTAGGAAGTGTACTAAACCCTGATCACTGGTACGATACCCTGTCCGATTGATCATAAAAGCGTACGGCTTGAGCGATGTGTTTGGGCCTATTTTTTCCGACTTCATAATGAGTTTGCATTCTTTATTTCTCGTTGTTGTTTGGTTGAAGTATACCATAATTGATATGCAAATTTTTGGACTTAGAATGTCTACACCTAACGAAGACATGGATGTATTCTAATAACTAACGAGGATTCCTGAAGACACTGTTTATTCTGACCGGCACTCGATTCACGTCAATTGGCATTGTTGGACTAACTAAGGCGGGGAACATATTAGTAGCTAAAGAAGTAATCTTGTTACACCCCAGCCGATGGCGGAATCATCGGGGCGCGGCACTGAGCGAAACAGATTGTTTAGAAGTTTCCATAACAACTATAATTACCAATTATTTAAAGCAACATATCCCATACCATGTCATAAAAGATAATACAATTATTACAGAAAAGATCTAGTCAAATTGTTCTGTTCCGACAACTCAGATTTTTATTACAGACAATTGTTTATTGTTGACCTAGGTCTTTCCTAGCCTCGATTTCACAGCAAAGTAAGCAAATAAGCATCCTAAGCACCTGTCACATACGTTAAAGTAAAAGTCAATACACATAGTGTAAAGGTGAGCATACAAGTTTAATAGATATAATAGAGTTCGAAAGCGTTACGCATAACCAGCACGTACACAGTGTAAAATGAGGCATGTTAGTTATCGACATGAACCTATCGATACCAATGACTGCGAGTTGACTGCCCAAGGCAGTTCGTAATACACACTCACCAAAGTGAGCCATGTAACAAATTGTCCTTAACAACCGCTGGGAACAGGTGCTGAGTCCAAACAAATAGTACTACCGTTGCTAAGGCAGGTAGACAACATTCCATGTGTAAACATAACAAACAAGCATTCATTAATTCACGTATGACATGCGGTAACGGTTAGCGTTTAAAGTATTGCGTAGTGTGATTGATGTGATTTAGAATAAGTAACATATGTAACACCCAAAAGTGCGTAAAGCAAAAAGGGATCGAGTATACTCACAGCGATTGGTGGATTAAAAGGAGCGCTAGAGAGTAAGGTTAGCCTGATCAGAACGGTAGCATAACGATAAGTGACGCGTAAAACGATACAAGTGTCAGTGTATCGGACAGTAGTTCGATCAGATGGTGGTCCGATCGAATAGCCGATCGTTCGGGTGACAGTCCGCTCGGATGGTCATCCGATCGGGTGACCGTTCGAGTGAATTGTTTCTTCCTTTGGAAAGGATGTGTTTGTGTATGATGGCTTGACTTTTGAAGTTTTCGTTGTAGCATTTGAAAACACAGAAGTATCTCTACCTTTCAAGTCGGTCGATCGGACAGACGTTCGATCGGACAACAACCCGATTGGTTGGACACTTTAGTGAGAACAAGTGCACATCAGTTTGTTACTCGATCGGGTGGCAATCTGCTGGTATTGAACATGCTGAAAGTTGTTTAAGTTATTGAAGTCTGAACGTTACATGGTTGAGTGGCAGTCCGTTCGGGTGGTAATCCGATCGGACAACAATTCGTTCAACGTTCAAACGTTAAATATTTGGAAAAAAATGAGTTAGGTGTGGTACCCAAGGTGCAAGCCGATCGGGTGGCACCCCGATCGGGTGGTAATCCGTTCGGACAGTAGTCCGATCGGACGACACTCCGACCTGGTTGGCCTGATCGTCTTCTTCCTTGGTCATTTTGATAGTTTGTAGTTTTATCGAGGTGTCTTGATAACGTGTTAAGCAACAGAAACCTCGTCAATACTTGGCAACCTGATCGGACAGGAATCACCCAAATCCGACAAGTTAACTGTTCGAGACGGTGTTCCATGTTTAACCCGAAATCGGTAGTCTCGTGGATAGAATCCAGATCTCGAACCAACACAACCACAAGAATGAGTAGAAAGTCGGTACAAGCTCCGATTCTATCGGTTTTGAGTGCATTGAGTGTAAAAAGAGTTGAAAGAGAGTTGGATAACCATCCTTCAATCCCTTTCACCGTGAATATGTTTAGATCTATGAAAGATCTTTGTTTATTTGTGTGGAAATCGTTCAGATCTAAGTTGTTCTTGGTGGATTGAGGCCAAAACATGAAGTTCTCAAGAACACCATGATGACATCATCCTAGAACACCTCAAATCTAGCGATTTCACGGTTAAAAGTTAAGATTCGAAAGATAGAAAGGTGTAGAATCAAGTATTGATCATAGAAGTACAAAGATTAGGTTGAAAACTTACAAGATTTGAGAGAAATCGGAGAAAGGAAGCTTGAGTGCGGCTGGTACGAGCAGAGAGATGTCACCACTCCAAAAGTGGTAACAAGTGAGGTATTTATAGGGTTTCCCAAAGTGGAAAGGGCTGTTCGATCGAGTTGGCATCCCGGTCGACTGGTCCCTTGGTCAATTAGCCACTAGATTCGAGTGTTCGGTGCGATGAGTTTTGCGGTTTCGATTGCGATTGCGAGCGTTGCGATGCGATGGAGTTTCTCATTCAATTTACTTTTAATCCCAACTACTATATCTATCATACAATTATCCTACATTACTTGCGCTCAGCGTTTGCGATTCGAGTTTTGATTGCGTTTCGGTTAATCATCACAACATAACATAAATAAACATGCACATGTAACACATAAAAGGCACACACACATAAAACAATATCCAGAGCGCGTACTTCGAGTTGCGAGTACGATTGACTTCAATCTTGACTTTGACTTTCGAAACACGGGGTGTTACAAATCTTATACCCCTTTTTGGACTAAGTAAGGACCAGGTGGGTGTAAGTAAGTGAGCCAAGCGAGGAATTCACATTTGAGTTCTAGTCTATAAGATGGGACTTGTAGTTCCGTAGTTAATAAGTGTGACACCAAACTCTAATCTTAGTTTTATTATAAGGACATGAACAATGGGAACTTTAGGGATCTCAAATACCTAAGTTTCGGGGCTTTAGTCCGATTTCTAATTGTTGGGATACAATATTAATTATTTAATATATCGGGTGACGAATTCTTATGTGGAAAAAAGAAATAAAAGGTCTGCTTCCATGACTTCATCTAGGGCTGCAAACGAACCGAACGAACACGAACAAGACCTTGTTCGTGTTCGTTTGTTAAGAAATATATGTGTTCGCGAACCGTTCACTAACACTTATCGAATGAAATTTTATGTTCGTGTTCATTTGTTAAGGAAATGAACTTGTTCGTGTTTGTTTGTTAATTTTAGGCCACGAACACAAATGTGCACAAACTAATGTTCATGAACATAAATGGAAACGAACAAACACAAACAATCGTTCATGAACAAAATATATAATACACTAACACTTATTAGATATTTAATTTGTCGGAATTTTAAAGTATTTAAATAAACATAAAAACTAAAAACACTAATGAACTATCGAACACAAACGAACACGTTACCAAACGTTCACAAACATAAACGAACGAACATGACCTCTGTTCATGTTTGTTCATTTAACTAAACGAATGAAATTTCTTGTTCGTGTTCGTTTGTTTAATAAACTCACGAACACAAACGAACTTCCCGCCGAACAGTTCACGAACTGTTTGCCGAACGTTTGGTTCGTTTACAGCCCTAACTTCATCTATGTTGAATCTTTTAATAATAACTTATATAGTCATGATTCAAATAAGACCCCCTTACTATTGACTCTTCCCCATTTTTCAGATCTGATTGAACAATTGAGAAGTAGAAATACCTTGGCGATTCATATCATAATAGTTAGATTATTGATGTCCCAACACAAAAAATATGAATAGTGAAACATGAGGACGAGTATAACATGTAGTGACATAACAATTATCCTAATCAAATACTTATCATATTGAACATTCAAAAAACCCTTTTCTCAGATATATAACAAAGGGATACGCTTAGCCTATTGAACCGGGAGAATTAGGCTGCATTAACCATCAAATAACATGGTAAAAGACTACTTATAAGTCTCTTTCCCTTTAGTTGCACTATGACTTTCTAAGGGGCGAACTCTAGACGTACTATTCGATATCATCTAGCACATAAGTCAATTATGGGCAAGGCTTGGGGCAAGCAATCAAGGTGGATTTAACCAGTTAGATAGGCATCAGATTCATAGTTAGCACATTCATGCTAGTTACCAGTTTCAACTTCATATCAAGGATATCGCTACTAGCATCAATATCGTCACTACCAACACCCGCAACAAAATTTGTACCGGAAACCACATCAATACCCCTACAAAAGTAGTTCGGATGATATCAAATTAGATCATCAAGGTAAAAAATATCAAATAAATTTAATCCGTTCAATGAAACGTAGATATAAATAAACACGTAGCAACGACATATTATAAATTTTATAAAACATTACATTATATTTTTAGAATATCAAAAACAAATAACTACATATGAAGTAACTACTTTTAACTCGGTTTTGAAAAAGTTATATCGACACGTAGACAAAAATACGAATGTAGCACCGGTAAACGCGTAATTTTTATAAAATATTATATCTTAATAATTCTCGGAGAAAACAAAATATATCTAAAATTAATTATAATAGTAAAATAAAAAGCTTTTTTTTTTCAACACAAATTTGAATCAGTGACAGACCACTGTAATAATATTGTGCAACCATCGGAACCACCCTATCATATCCATCTCCAGTAGACGTAATGAATGCCTATACACTAATTCTATCAAAAATAACCAATAAATATGGGAAAAAACTATTTACTAATTGTTGTTATATTAATAGTTAACAAAATAACTTATTATAAGAAAGGAAGTACAATATGTATCCGAAGTTACTTTGTACGCTTCCAACACTTTCTAAAATCTTGTTTTTGATAGGCCGCATATATAAAATTGGATACCACATCTCATAGGATCTCGTGTTTCATTATATCATGGCAATTATATTAGCATTTCTGCAATCTCAAAATGAGTACTAGGACTCCGTGTCAGATGAGTAGTTAATATAATAATATAAAGTTCATTAATAGCCTCATAGTGACAAGAGTTTTCGGCGTTTATACGTGGGGTCGTCGCTCCCTAGCGAAGGGGTAGAGGACCGTCACAAATTCGATCAACGTTCAAACTCATGTATAAGATGGCATCACCCAATCGTCATGAGATTAATCAGTTGTTGGTAATTTTAGTGTTATTAACGTATTTTAATGGTATTGGATTAACTTGTCGACTAAGTTTAATCTTATTAAATACTAAACGAGTTAGGAGATGCGATAGTGCATGCTCGTATTAATCTAATAAGGTTTGGCATTTTATCGGATTTTGATTTCATTTAAATATATAATTTATATATTTAATACAATTTTGGGCCATACAACTTACATTTATCACAATGGACTATTAGTCCAAGTGGGCCTAATTAATGGATTTGATCAGATAAAGAAACAAAAGGATCGGATTAGTCCAAGTGGGCCTAATTAATGGATTTGATCAAATAAAGAAACAAAGGGATCGGATATACAATTAATGAATTAATTATGTATCATGTAAGTTTTTTTTTTTTTTTGAACGGCAAAACTCAATGTATCATGTAAGTTATGGGATTTTTTAAACACAATGAGCCTGCTAATTAATTATTGGGTTTCATTAATAACAAGTAACAATATGGGCCTAGATGCAATGGATAATGTCATCACCGGATGAAATCAAATGGATTTATTATTTAACTCAATACTAATGGGACTTTAGAGATATATAGAATTATAGAAATACGCATACATTCTGGTCGAGGATTACACGGTTTTTGTCCGACAAAAGAGAACGGTTAAACCAAATGAAATTCGTAATACGATTCATTATGATTGAAAGACTATATCAATAATCCTAGAAATAAAATTACCTGTAACAATGGAGAAGCATGTTGATGCGGCGGTGACCAAGACCGAGATGTAGGCGGCAATAGTTGTCTTAATGGTGGCAGCCGACGGGAAATACACAGCGAATAGAGGAGGGGGGGGGGGGATAAAAAATTAGGGTTTTTTTTTCTTTTGTATCCTTTTTTTGTTGAACGGCGAACGGTATGGAAGCAGAGGCTAGACGTAGGGGAGCGGGTGAGAAGTAGGGATTAAAATTTTGAGAGGGGAGTTATTTGGTTGGAATCCTACCTAATTAATTGACTTTTGAAGCATCACTAAAAAATAACCGGTCTATTTGAATTTTCATACTTTTCAAAAAAAAATTTTGAATTTTCATGTTGTCACTGATAACGTGGTCACAAATAACAAATACCTTTTTATTTTTCATGCTTTTGCGTATTTTTCTCACAAATTGCCACCGAAAATAAAAAGGTGGCAAAAATTGCAACCATTTTGCTACCATATCATGATAAATATACTTATTTTCATTTCCGTGGCAAATCGGTGGCTAAATTTGCTACCATTTTTTTCGGTAGCAAATTTTGGTCACAATTGCCCAATTTTCTAGTAGTGTACGTTCTTGAAGACTAAGTTTAATTTGTTCAAACATTTGTGTGTACCGATCAAATAGTTTGTTCTGATCGTGATTACACGACTCTTAGTCTAATCCAAGTGATTTTTCAATTAATTTTCGGCTTCGGTTTCGAGATACTACAATATCAACCATATCTATCATGGATCACCATATGTGAGAAAGATTGAAAATTCACTACCAAGAGAAGAAACTAGGATTTATCAGCCACACAAGAAATAAAGAGGGTTAGAGTTAGGCATAAAGACAAAAAGGTCATCGAATTTAGAAAGTTAGTATTAGCCTTACAATATTAAAGCAAGTCAACTCTCAACCACAAATTTAAATATGATACCATGGGTTTTTCAAGATTTAATTTTAATTAGAATTTAGTTTCGAAAATTAAAATTCTACAAGATTTTTACCTGACCCCATACAAATATCAAAACTATATCATATACCACCCAAGATTTTATAGTTTAAACATGATTCTTTTGAGTCTTTTGGAGTTTTTAAGGTTAATGACTCAAAAGAATCATGTTTAAACTATAAAACCGGATACTTGTATATTTTTCCTTTATATAATAAATCTTCGCATTACACTAAGTGTATTTTATGATATAGGACACATTTTTTAAATCATAAGAGTAAATAAGCCAACCAGTAAACCCGTCAGGTTAACCTAAACATGACTCATTTAGCTACATATATTATGGGTTAATCAAACCAACAACTGATATATACCCATTTAAAATAAATCCAAAACCATAAATTATGTGTAAGCGTTAGTATCATGTCATAAATTCACTCCCTTGTGTAACAGTGAATAAATATTTATTATAACCTTCAAATTTGTCGTGCCAAATATTTAACAAAACATTCAAATTTGTTGTACTGAATATTTAATTAACCCTTTACAATTCCAAATAGAACAACGTGAAATTCCTCTTCATTTATGATTTATCACCCTCTTAGGACTAATTAGTATTATGGCCATATTCGGACTTTCAACTAAAAGCAACCAATCATCAGTAGTGCTCTACTGGTGGTCACGGTATTTAAGTTTCACCTATGATGGGTCCTGGTGAGTTTTCTCCTCCAGGTTTCGGGTTCGAGTCTGGGTGATAGGAGTTTCTCATTGAGCGGTTTAAATTGGGTATCTGTTGTGCGAGGGGGCTCTCTGGCGTGGACTCAGTTAGGACAACGTATGCTAGACCTCCCGACATTCATGAATAATTCACACCTTTTAAAAAAAAGCAACCTACATAATTCCTTAGCCGGCAAATTTTGAGAGTGAATTATTGAATGAAAATCTCAAAGAGCCTTAACTAATCATGAGAACAAAACAACATA
The DNA here is from genome assembly GCF_002127325.2 of Helianthus annuus. Classification (NCBI taxonomy): domain Eukaryota; kingdom Viridiplantae; phylum Streptophyta; class Magnoliopsida; order Asterales; family Asteraceae; genus Helianthus; species Helianthus annuus. The sequence goes on from NC_035437.2 coordinate 173,033,664, forward strand.
AATCATGTACGGGGAGTGTAAAAAGCACGAGATATATCTAACATGATTCTAACCAATAAGTCACCACCATATTAGGACACAAACCATAGCCCTTAGATCATAGTTAAGAGGTAATTAAAAACTAGGTTACGGTCTTAAATGTAGAGGAGATAATGAAGGAGAAGAAGAGGATTTCGACACGTTTTTCTTGCAGGGGCGGATCTAGGCCACTTTTGTGGGTTCCCAGAAACTCATTCAGTTTAGGAAAAATGGGAAAAATTAGTGAGAACCTCGTATGATTTGGAAAAAATAGTGAGAATCTACCAAAAAAAACCCAGTGAAAAAGTTCTTAGATCCGTCACTGTTTTCTTGTCCCTTTACTTCTCCACAGCCTAATACGTCTAGTTTTTTTTTATTATCTCTGGTTCTAACTTCTCTTCTCTCGGATTCATCTAGTTTGGTGAAAAGGTTTTTGTCTCCGATCATGTGATTACTACACCCGCTATCTAGATACCAACATTCATTCTTTGGAGTTTCTTTCATATCAAAGATCATGAACATGGTATCATCATTGTCTTATTCTTATCGTCTTCATGCATGAAAGTTGTTCTAGACTTCCCTTCATCTTATACTTATTGATAGAATCATGCGATATGGCATGTCTTCTTGCAATTGTAACATTCATCGACATGATTGTGATTTCTGAAGGGATTAGAATTTTTTAGGGATTCTGATGTATATGATTATGGATGATGACTTTGTAGATGTATAGGTTTGATTGATCGATGTGGCTTTGATACCACTATGTTGGTTAAGATCGAAATACTTTGATAGAATGCAATTGAATATGAATATTGTTCTTGTGATTGAATTGGCGAGTTTCGAATGAATACAGAAATGTTAGATATAGGTTCGGTATCCCCATAGGAGTAACCGCCATAACTTACGTTATACAGTAATAACACTACATAATAACAAATTTACATAAACAAATATTAATTCATATCTAATGTAGCTTATATCAATATTCTAATAGTAATCCGTTGGTAATGGTGTATTTATTCTCCACCAGAGAAGACTTGTTTGCCAGCGGAGAAATTTTTTTTGGTAATCCCTCACTAAACTATTTGTCGGTGATCCCTCGGTGCTTTCCCTTGGTAATCGATGGTAAGCCAAATTTCCCTCACCCATATTATTGATGGAAACTCGTCGATAACCATTTTCTCTGACACATCCTAGGCAAATACCACATAGGCTGTAGACATGGGAGATGTTGAGTTTATAAGGAACATGAGACCTCAAATATCGCCAACGTATTTTGGGCATAATGATTGTGAATGGAAGAAGAATTTTACTGTCAAACATGCTCAGGTTGGACTAGTATTAGGATAGGTGGCCTCTTGAGAAGTCTTCACCAAATAAAACAAAAACATATGTGTGAGCTACTTGTGGATAAAGTAGACAATATTGGTGGTACGACATGTCTGATGTTACAAATGGTGACAAAGCCATTCTTGTTTTGTTTGGGATGGTTGGACAGACACTGATGAGTCCCCAAGGGTGTTCAAGATAACACTTTAGGTAAATCCTACATCTCTTATAGAGAGGGTGATACAAACCTCATCAAGAACGAAGAGTCCATTGGGGTGATTGTAACACCTTAGAAAAATCTCACATGTATTATGAACATAAAAACCTCAAATATAAACCAACGCGTATATGGCAGGTAGTACCAGGATGTGTGATCTTCTGGGAAGCCACCACCTAATAAAGAAAACCAAATCATCTGTGAGCTCTTTGTGAGCAAAACAAATATTATTGGTGGTAGAAGAGGCCGCAAGTTATATTCACTATCAAATTTCCTAAAGAAGTGTTAGTCGGTGATACTAATTTATTTAGTGGTGTGGTTGATTGAGAAAAAAAGATAATAGGTTACTAAAAAATTAAAAAAAGAATCCATTGAAGAAAAAAAATATAGACAATGTATAACAAGTTGGTTAGAAGGAAATGAATAAAAATAAAGTTGATGAGTTAAAAAGGTGTAATAATTATTATAAAACTAGTTTCTTAATTATATTTAAAACCACATAAACAACCTTCTAATCAAGGCTATTGGCTAACAGTGGATTATTGGTATTTACTTTGGCCCACACATTTGACACCTCTATCACTCTATGATGACCACAAGTATCATTTTCACACATATCTCTCTGTCCCTCTAACTGTTTATCAACATTTTAACTAGATTTATGGTATTGTCAAAATTAATCATTTAACTAAATTTCTTATGATATATAGCTATCATATTGTGTTTTTATCATTTAATAATTTAAAATTTATGATTATTTTGATATATTGCAATCAATGCTAGGGAGTTGCCTGCAAAGTCCAAATTTTAAAAAAGTGTAAAAAGTTATAAAAACACCGTACTGTTAACTATAAAACACACAAAAAACCTACAAATAACATAATGAAGATTAATAAAACATCATATATGTAGGTTTTGTACTATCTTTGGATGATAAGGCTCTGATTATGAAATGACAAACATTACTGTGTTTTATGTTGATTAACATGTTGTGTTTTATATTTATAGTTCTAAGATGGTGTGTTGAAAGTTTTTATGGACTATCAGGGTTTGATTATGATGTTTTAGCGATCTTCACTCTATTATTTATGAGTTTTAGGTGTGTTTTATGTCTGAAACTATAGTGTTTTATAACTTTTTATACTTATTAGGAAATTTAGACTTTCTAGCCAAACCAAGTCATTTAATACTTTAAAATTTATGATTACTAATTTATCACAACAATGCATACCCATTACAATTTATGAAGACATGTGTACATAACCACAAGTATCATCTTCACATACATCTCTCTCTCTCTCTCCCCCCCTCTCTCTCTCTCTCTCTCTTTTGTGAAAATGAGCATGCTACTATTTTTAACAAGAACAAGAACAAGTGGAGGTAACTTCGTCAAGAGAATCATATGTAGCAACCCAATATTAAGCCCTTATCAACCAACCTCTTCTTCTTCTTCACTCCCATCTCATCTAAGTGGTTCGAATAAGCGAAGCAACGGAACGACTTTCGCATTTCGATATTCGTATTCATGCAGCTCAACATATGCAACTTTTTTGGGGGCTCGCGGTTACAGCTCCATGAAAGCTGGGGAACAGATGTTATCTGAAGAAGATGTTGATGATGGTGAATATGCTTTGGAAGAAAATAAGGTCAATGTATTAATTAATACTTTGTTAATTGTTTATCGTTTATTGTTGGGATCATGCACTTGCACGTTTCATTAAGAAAAATATTATGAAAGTAAGTAAGGATCCGTTTTAATAATAAAAAATATGAGTAAATTGTCAAAATCATCCCTGATGTTTGGACATTTTTGTCACTTTCATCCAAAAATAACCTTTTTGTACAATATAGTCCTTCACTTTTAGGATTTTTTTTTCGATTTTCATCCAAACATCTAACTTGCTTTATTTTTTCTATCAAACATTTGGATGAAAATGACAAAAAAAATCCCAAATCTCATGGACGATTTTGGCAAAAAAGTCAGACGTTTGGATAAAAATGACAAAAAATCCAAAAAATGAAGAACTATATGGTACAAAAAAATTTGTTTCGGATGAAAATAACAAAGATGTGCAAATTTCAGGGACGATTTTGACAATTTACTCTAAAAATATTACGTGAAATGTGAACCAACTATTATTACTGTTTATATGTGAATTGAACTGTTATTGCATTTTCATTTTGCATCGTTTTAACATTTAGATTTCTTTACATAATTTATAAACATAATTGAGATTTTATGGTTTTCTTTGCAAAATCACAAATTGCATTTCTTTTTTTTTTTACCGGAAAACAAACATGTGAAGAAGCGTTCAACCGAAGATGAAGGAAGCTTTGAGGGTTGAATCGAATACATGAACCCTAATTGTTGCAAGTTTAGTCCTTTACACCCAACCCAGTTAAAAAACCTTGTTAATTGTTGACAGTCGGTGTCATTTACTAGGTATTTTGTTGCAAGTTTAGTCCTTTACCTAGGTATTTTGTTGCAAGTTTAGTCCTTTACACCCAACAATTAACAGGGTTTTTTAACTGGGTTGGGTGTAAAGGACTAAACTTGCAACAAAATACCTAGTAAAGGACATCGCCTGTCAACATTCGTTAAAAAGGACACCGCCTGAAAAGTGGTATAAAGATAAAGGACAAAATTTGTAATTTTTCCATAAATAAATAAATGAATGGAAGTATAAATACACGAAATTGTAGTATAAAACATGAAATAGAGGTATAAAAGTTAGAAGTATATGAAATTTAATGGTTCAGTTTGGTTAACCGTAGGCAAAAAAAAAAAAAAAAAACCGATAACCGATTTCGGTTAATTTCGGTTCGGTTTTGTTAATTTTTCAATTGGATTTGATTAACAGTTCGGTTATTGCTCACCCCTAATTGAGTTGTATGTAAGTTAGTTATGGTGATGTTAGTCTTTTACTTTACTTTAAGTGTAAATAAGTAGTCCTTTGTAGTGAAAGACATTAAAAGAAAAGTTACATTTCTCTTTCTAGCTTAGGAGTAGGTTAGTTTAGTTGACAATGTCACCACAAATTATTTAAAAAAAAAAACTGCAAGGAATCTCACATTTTATAAAGTTCTTCTCTTTAGTTAGAGTTGAAGGCATTTCATCATAGTACATGTTATATTTTGAATTATTTGGGAACAGAACTAGACAAATGTTACTACCTTCTTGTGACGTGATAGTGAATTGATGAACACATGCTTATTAAAAGTGACCGGTTTTGGACTTTTTGTTTTGATCTACCAACCACTTCCTACCAATCATGACATTGAGCTAGCTCTTTAACTAGACTGAAAATAACTTGACATACGTTTATTTTGAATGGTATACTATCACTTTCTACACCTACGTACCTGAACATTTTAGGGAAAAATATCGGGTTATAACTACTGTTGTTAATCGCGACAGGCTATGGATTTTCCAGGTGGCAAGATTACGTATACAACTGAGATCAACTTTCTTCCTGCTTCGTCTGATAAGAGGGTGCAATGTTATCAAGTACTTGATAAGGATGGTTACCCGATCTCATTTAACATGTCGGAATTAGTAATGATCCATCTTTCTATCAACCGATACCTTGTTTCGATTAGCCTGAATATTTACAGTAAATTACTTTTTGAGTGCGTTTGTTTTAGTGGTTTTAACCACCTGAGAACAAAATTAAAAAGGTTTAACGCCCTGAGTACCTGGATTTTCATTTTGTAACCCTTTGTTTTATTTTTTAAATTTAGGGTTTGGGTTTTGATTTATGAGAGATAGGGTGATTTTAATTAGTTTTTGTTTTATTTTTTATCTATAGGGGTAATTTGGTTATTTGACAACCATTAACAGAAGAATTATAACGCCGACTAAAAGGGTTAGAAATTGAGAATTTGGGTATTCAAGGTGTTAAACGTTTTGATTTTGAACTCAAGTTGTTAAAATCACTAAAATACGGGGACTCAAAAAGTAATTTACTTGTGAATTTATTTTTCATCAATTTCTTTGATGTTTTGTTTTTTAGTTTTTATATACACACTTATATTGTTTATTTCTTTGTTATACAAATTATTAGGTGAGTAAGGAAGTTGCACTGAAAATGTATAAAGGCATGGTTACCCTTAATATTATGGATAAATTCTTTTATGAGGCACAAAGGCAAGGAAGATTATCATTCTATTTAACCTCATTTGGCGAGGAAGCTATCAACTTAGCATCTGCTGCAGCACTTAGCTCCGACGATATAGTATTGGCTCAGGTTTACACTCTTTCAATATAAAAGAAATGGGCAAATATCCTTCATTATTATCAAGTTTCATCATTAATTCATGTCACTCAAACTTTATTAAGATGTTTAACAAACCAATTTTCAGTTCATCTTGAAGTTTGGTGTCAAATTCTTAAAATTGACGATGTACCTTCCCAATAGTATATACTATATAAACAAGAAAAATAGATAGTGCACACATTTTAAGATCAAGAAGTCACCTATGGTACACCACTTATAAAGAAGAGTAAAATTTCATTTTCATTGCTTAGGTTTGATCAGTTTTGCGACTTTCGACCAACGGTTTGTTTTTTCGCATCTGAATCTAAAAGGTTTGAAATCTTGCCATTTCCATCCGACTCGTTAATTCCATCCATTTTCTCCGTTAAGTTAGGGGTATTTTCGTACATAAAGTGAAAAAGACCAAATTGTCCTTTAAGTAAGTACTTATACATTATGCAAAATGCTTGTGTATAAAGTGAAAACGACTGAATTGTCGTTTAAGTTAACAAAAAATATAGAAATACCCTGACTTAACGAATAAAAATGGATGGAGTTAATGAACTGAATGAAAATGACAAGATTTCAAATCTTTAGGATCCAAATGTGAAAAATCTAACTTTTGTATGTCACAAAACTGGACAAACTTTATGAACGAAATTTTTTTTTTTCTATAAAGAAAAGTATGCCCTCCTTGTGAGACAAATTCTTAGAAGAATACCTTTTTTTGTGATGGAAGTATTAAGTATACATCTACTTATAAGAACAAATCTTAACTAGATGTCAATCTCACATCACATCACTAAACTTTATGGACGAAAATGAAAGTTCACTCTATTAGGAAAATTACTTAATACCCTCCTTGTGAGACAATTGTTGTATTAAATATACACCCACCTATAAGAATAAATATTAAATAGATATCAATGTCACATCATCATTGTTTATGTATGATGAGGATGTAACACATGGTTTGTTATATATAAAAGTTGAATATCTTTAGATTCTCACGACTTTGAAAGGTTGGAAGGGTTAATTTAAAAACTCATTTGAGTTAAGAAACTCATGAAAACTAATTATAACAATTAAATTTTTTAAACATATGTAATATATGTTATTAGCGTTATACAAAAAAGATTGTACCCAATTTTTAAACATGTATAACAAATTTCGTTCTTTACATGTTACACATTGTCACACATGTGTTACACAAAAAGAAAAATAAATATGTGACAAGTAACTACAAAAGTTTGTTTTTCTTAAATAACTATACTAACATAGAGTTAAATCCAAAATCGTCCCTAGGTTTGGACACTTTTGTCACTTTCATCCAGAATAAGATTTTTTTAGTTAGACCACGGAGGTTTCATTTTATTGTCATTTCCATCCAAATCAGTAACTCAGTCAAAATGTATCATTAACTCAGTCAAAAGAATAAACTGGTAAATTACCAAAATCGTCCTTGAGATCTGGGAATTGCCAAAATCTTTCATGAGTTAACGATACATTTTAACTGAGTTAGTGATTTTGATAGAAATGATAACAAAAATGAAACCTCAGGGTCTGGTTAAAAAAAAATTCTTATTTTGGATGAAAGTGGCAAAAATGCCCAAACCTCATAGATGATTTTGGTATTTTACTCAAATCCTCAGTCATTCGGGTCAAGCTTCGCCACTGCTTATGGTTTAACCACATTTTGTTAACGTATTATAAATTGCAGTATAGAGAGCCGGGAATTTTGTTATGGCGTGGTTTCACGGTGCAAGACTTTGCAAACCAATGCTTCGGAAACAATTCTGGCCATGGAAAAGGCAGGCAAATGCCAATTCATTACGGTTCAAAGAGCCTCAATTTTATTACAATCTCATCACCCTTAACGTATGTCACTATATATTTGTTAGTAATGCTTTCATCTCAAGTTTATTCTCTTATTATTATAAATAGTTTATTATTTTCTTATTATAGGTCGAGCGTATTTTTGCTTTTCTCTATAACTTTTAATACACTATATATTGTTACGACGTGCTTATTTTTATCTATGTGTCGATGGTTTTTTTCGAAACCGAATTGTTAGTGTATTTATTTTATTTTACTAAGTTGACGTTGTGGAGTGAAACTACCAAGTTCCCCTTATGTAGAAAGGCCGAACCGGTTCCGGATGAACAATCAAAATAGTGTATTTTTGTATCTTAATCTATAGTGAGTGCAAGTAAGATATTAATACTTTCAGAACCATTAGATATATGTTTTCATGGTTTTCAATCATTGTAAAACACCCGACGATAACCTTTTAGGTATATCACGACTTTATTTTTGAGTTTTCTCTTTTAATTGTTATACCTATTGCGGTATCGTATCGATACCGTAATGAACCGAACCAATGACCGAATTCCTCACGCAATGTGCGGGGAATTCTACTCGTACTTATATATAACATGATAGATGACACATATTATTTTCTTTACTATTATAATAGTACATAAATCATTTGGGAGGTACAAAAGTTAACTATACATATATCACAAATTTATGTTTTATATATGTACAATGCACTTTTTACTTGTTAGTTGTTTCTAAACATATATTTGTTGTACACAAATCACCTCTCTTGTATTCTATTGCAACAAATTGTGCATGATCTAATAGTAAAAGTGTTTTATGTTTCATCGTTTGTTCGAAAACACATAGAATTAGTCGTGTTTTTAATGATGTTGTCACATTTTAAATCCTTATTTCTTGTTTTCCCTTGTAGAACACAACTTCCACAAGCAGTTGGTATGGCGTATTCACTAAAAATGGATAAAAAAGATTCATGTGTAGTGGCTTTTTTTGGAGATGGTAGTGCAAGTGAGGTATTATGCACCTCTTTGTTTTTACTCGTTATATAATACTTTATGTGACAATATCTTTTGACAACATTATTTTCTTGTGAAGGGTGATTTTCACGCTGCTTTGAATTTTGCTGCGGTAATGGATGCCCCTGTTGTATTCGTATGTCGTAACAATGGATGGGCGATTAGTACTCCTGTCACCGATCAGTTTCGAAGTAATTGTTCCAACAATAATTCTTTTAGTTACGCTTCTAGTGAGTCACAATGTCACTAACCAGTGGGTAGCACGAGATATCCCTCAACTCTGTCTCCGTATTGTAAAATTTTTATTTTTTTTCGGTTTTATACAAAGGATACCCCTAATACAAAAAAAAATTGGAATATCCCTGAATTTTTTGGCTAGATCTGTCAGTGTCACTTACCAATATTTATTGAAACGATTTGCTTATGTGCAGGTGATGGGATTGTTATAAAAGGCCAAGCGTACGGGATTTCAAGTATAAGGGTAGATGGAAACGATGCTCTCGCGGTTTACAATGTTGTCCGTAGTGCTCGTGAGATAGCCGTCAGCGAACAACGACCAATACTTATCGAGGTTCATATACATCTATATACACACATACAAATACACACACGTAGTAACTTATAAGGCCATGTGTAGTCATAAAGCCCTTTGTGGGGCGTTATGCGACACGTGTCGTGCCACGTCAGCAAGGGGCTTTATGGGACGTTATGCAATTTGAGGCCGTAGTCATAAAGCCCCTGCCCATCATTACCTATTTAATAATTTTAAGTTTTAATTAATTAATATAAAAAACTCTTCTATTTTTTGATTGGCCAAATGTTTAAACAAACAAAAGGTAACGCCGCGATGTTCTTGGCGCCCTCCTCCAAGTTTTGAAACATAACGCCCATGGGGGCGGTGTTCTTGGCGCCATAGCGGCGCTATGGCCGTTTCTCGCGCCCCATTACACATAACCTAAGGGGAGTGGAGGTGGTCATCACTCATCAATCACAACATCCAATCAAGTTTCGTCATGTCATCAACTATTATTACATCACTCACAAGCTTTTTTTAGTGGCGGTGGTCATCACTAGTGATAGAATTCCATCACTCACAACTTTTTTTAATTTTTTTTGAATTGAACTAGAGAGTTTTTTTATTTTTTAGACTGAGTGGGAGGAATGTTTGGTGGATTTTATATAAAAAAAACCTTCAAAAAATAATCCCCAAACGGTCAAAAATACCCCAAACGGTCCAGTCCAACGGTAATTTTTTGAAACTTCAACGCGTGGAAAAGTTAACGCATTTAAATATTCACGCGTGAAACTTGTTAGTGGCGGCGGTGTTTGGTTGTTTTCCACACATGAAGTTTTGCCATCACGCTACCACCCCCAGTCCCCTAAGTTACATTCGTATTTGATTTTCAGTTTATATATTTTACTTTTCAAACTGAAATGTTTGTGATTTGTTTTATCTTTTATGCATTGTGATGTTGAAACAAATTACAAAAGGCCATGACATATAGAGTAAGTCACCACTCTACTTCTGATGATTCCACTAAGTACCGATCTGTGGATGAAATTGAACACTGGAAGACAGTGCATTCCCCTATAACAAGATTCAAAAAATGGGTCGAGAGAAAAGGTTGGTGGAGCGATAAAGAAGAATCCGAGCTTCATGTTACAGCAAAGAAAGAGGTAAATCGATCGTAAAAGTTTTCAGGAAATACATGCATGCATATTTATAAAAACAAAAGTTAGCAGGGGCTAAGGTTAGTAGGTGTCGGGGTGCACCCGCCCCCTCCAATTTTCGATTTTTCGTCCGAAAATTTTAAAATTATACAGGATCGCCCCTCCAATTATTTTGCCTAAATATTTAAACAATATATAAATCAAAGTAAAGTTTCTTACCACTTTAAATCTTAAAGGTTGAGCTGAGTTGTAATTCTTCGTCCAGATTTCATTTATCTCGTACCATTATATATATATATTGGTCTTTTGTTTGTTAAACAATATTTAGTTTTTTTATATGTAAGAATGGGTCCTTTGAATAAATGAATTTTTTTTTAGTTTTATTTGAAACTATTATTATTTGACCCGACCTGAAACATAACGACAGGAAAAAAAGTTTGGGTCCCATGACTCTACGCCCCCTCAAAACTTTTGGTCAAGATCCGTCACTGAAAGTCAGTATTATGAGATGATTAAGTACTAGTTATTTGCAGGTTACACATGCGATAGATGAAGGTGAAAAGGAAGAAATGCCACCACTTAGAGATATGTTCACAGATGTATATGATGAATTGACTTCAAATTTAATGGAGCAGGAAACATTGCTTAGAGAAACAATACAAAAGCATCCACTTGACTTCCCTAAGGACATACCACTATGAAATCTTTTGAGGTTACTAAATTTGCAATATGTTGGCTATATGTTTCTATTTATTATAAATTGTATATCACATATACAAAATGCTTTACTTAATTCCCTTTTTTATTTCTTTGAAACCCATAACCTCATCTATAATTTTACAACAATACCCTCCATCAGTCATGTTACATGGCACCACCATCACCCAAACCATACAAGTCATGTTGCATGTTGCACTATACCGTTGTGAAAGTGTTGCACTTATCATTTTCCATTTACTTGCAAAATCTTTCAGGTCATTTTCAATTTTTTCAATTTTTTTATGATTTTTTGTTTTTTTTTTCAACTTTTAACGACCCGTACATGACATTGACTAAGACACAACTAGACGTTAGTTTCCCCTCCCCACACTTAAATTCTGCATTATCCTCAATGGAGCGAGAAACTACCTACGAAAAAGAATAAAAAATAAAATACAACAATAACAAAATTGAAACAGACTCCCCTGGTTTAAGCGGTAGAATCCTCATAAGTCATGTTCCACAACGACCGCATAGCATTTCATTCGCGGTCGCGTTCACCAAAGACTCGGTTCACTCTCTACAGGTGGTAGTCAGATCATTCCCGTCCAAATGGAGATTGAGTATGGATAATTCTGACTTCTGACTGAAAGCGAACCCATAAAATCAAAACAGACTAAAAAAATAAAAAATAAAAATAGAACTAGAAAGACTTAAATTACACGACTCAATATATAAAAGTTGGGACACAAACCTGAGTGGCATCAGATTATTACGGATGGTGCGGGTTATGGGTTTAATGGCTTGCGGATGGGTACTTGTGTGGGTTCTATTATGGTGGGGTAGGGTTGAGAATTAATTGCAACTGAGTCATGAATATTTTGGGCATTCAGATAAGTTTACTTGACTCTAGATGGGTTAATAAAGCAATGGCATGGTGCCATGGTCATGTGGGTAAGGGATTAGTGGGCCGAGTTGTAGGTGGGGATAATTTGATGGGTTATTTAGACTATGGGTGTGGAGAAGAGACCATGGAGTGTGAAGGAGACAAGTCTTTGGAGGATGTCCCTTTATGTCATCGTCATGTCAACATCCAAAAAGGACCTCTCTACAAGGATGGACCAAGGGAAATGGAGGAAGGTCTCCCCCCATTTATTTTATTTTTTATTTTTTTAAAATTCAACATGTTTTTTTAACATTCAATAAGTTTTAAAATAAAATCATTAATATTAAAAAACAAACATTACATAACTTAAAAAAACATAATTTCAAAAAAAAAAAAAAACTAGATTGGTAAAAATTAAAAATCCTAAGAATTCCATTTTTTAGCGATTGCGCAAAACTGGACAGTCTACTTCTAGATACGACTTGATATCGGCTGTCATTATCTCCCATTCCTTTAGTTTTATCGCCTCTTGCTTCAATCGAACCCGTTTGTCCACTTCACGTTGCTTCGCTTGTACCTTTTGGGCTATGACCTCGGATGCTTTGAACTGGACCATCAAGTCGTCTATTTTCGAACCGCCCCCCGTTGCGGGTTCTTTTTTTTTTTGCAACCGCTACCTTTTTGGTTTTGTCCTTGCCCGGGGGCGTGCCTCCTCTCAAACTACGTGCTCTTCTTCGTCAAATTCCGGCTCGTTCTTTATATATATTTGGCATCGTGCGCCCGAGCCCCCTGCACTATAACTTCCGATCTCCGAGGTTTTTGTTCGTTTAGCGCTTGCAACCTCGTTTGGAATTGGCGCCCATTTATTATTGGTTCGCATAACCTCTCATGCCCGGATGTGTGGGAAAACGACCGGATGCTCATCTTCGTATCTACGCATCGCCTCTTTAAAAACATCTTCGTCACTCCACCCACTAGGGCGATTAACATATAAATTATTATATGTCCCGGCAAATCGGTTCACGACCGAATGCATCTTTCGCCACTTCGAAGCGACGGAATCGAGATCGTGATACAGACCTTGTTCCATAATCGCAAGGAACTTTGATAATATTTCTTTACAAAAACCATCGCTGGGTTTGGTTGTTACCTATATTTTTAGAATGTAACAAAAGCTATATACTAAAAATGTAAAGTTTATTTATTTTTAGTATATATATTTTTACATACCAACAATGGGACATTTTGACGTGCTAATCCACGCCTTAGCTAACGCATACTCCTCGATCTTTGACCAAGGTTGTGACTTGGCTCTCGAAGTTTGATCACCGGCTAGACGCGCCACTTGCTTCCCTTTTTCCGTTTCGAGGTTTGGGGTTGCGTCTCCGGAACAGATTCTTCGACTTCATCTTCTCCGGGTTGAGACGATTCTTCCGGTGGCGATGAAGGTTGTGGTTGCGATTGAAATTGTGAGTGAACGGGTTTCGCATTAGCATTTGTTGCATGGATTGCTTTTGGCTCATTTGAGAGAAAGCGTTGGGAGTTTGTTGGAAACCCGAGAAAAAAAATTGTGATGTCGACCAACTCGGATCCATCGTAGGATAGTAGACGGGTACTGAGAAAACGTTTGGGTTTGGGTTCGGGTTTGGATTTATGTTCGCGTTTCGATTCTGGTTGTTTGGATCCATGGCAAAATTTATAGAAAAAATGAAGAATTTTATAAAGTTGAGAGAGAGTTTGGGTTGAAATGGTTAAAAATGGGGTGAAAGATGTGTATTTAAAGATAAAATAATTATTTTTTTAAGTCTAGCCGTTAACGGGCATTAATTTCGAAAATTAATTATTTTTTTTAAAAGTAGCCGTTAAATAGCATGATTTTGCGTGAGGTGGAGGCCCGGCTTGAACGTCTTCCTCAAGACGGAGACGACGTCAACACACCGGGGGAAATGATGTTCCGTGGCAGCGCTGCCCCACGACGCACCGGGGACGCCCCATATCGAGTGGCCTTAGGGGATGGGGCGGTTTGAGTAGAAGTGGGGTCCAATGGGATCATAGGAAGCTGATCATTTGAAGGGGAGAAGTGGAGTACTTTTATCAACACATCAACCTTACAAATCCAGTTATTGCTTTCATTGATGTATTTACTATTAAGTTGTATTAATGATATTTTGAATTGTTAAACAGATTTTATCAAAAACGCACACAAGCACACACACTTATATCCAACAAATAGTATGTCGAAATTGTTAGAAACCGTGAATCTTTTATATTTTAAATCGGTTTGAGGTGAGTGTAAGATTGTGTTTTGGGAATTGGACATGCCAAGCGGGGGTGGGGGGTGGGGGGATTGGAAAACAAAATTTGAAGATAAGGGTGACTAATTCGGTGGATCTCACGTGCTAACTTCAATCAATTATAATGATACTAGGTTATAACCTCGTGTATTACACGGATTGAATAAATAAATTTTATATACTAAATAATAAAATCATATTTATTCAACTCATGTAATACACGGGGGTTTTTAAAAATATTTTTTTTTATTATTTGCTAAACAATATTACATTTATTCAACCCGTCGTGTGTTACACGGGTTGAACAATTTAAACTATTTAATAAATATTTTTTTGTAAATGCAAACCAAAGAGCGAGATACTTATATACCAAATTGACATAAATAAATTAATATAAAAATGATGTATGATAATATTATAAAATTTATCAGAGAAGCATGTAATCAAACTGTCACTGAAAATAATAAAAATATATATAAATTATATAATACGTATTATTGTATTTACGTATTACATTACTTTTAAATTTAATGATCAATAAAAAGTTAGAAAGGATGTAAATTACAAAGACACTTAATGTTTCAAAAAAAGATGTAACATAAAATGTATTATTTGAAGATTTGGAAAGTTGTTACTGAGATTTCAGGATTATTTTTTTATTTTTCTTTTTTTTTTTAATTTAGGATTAACTATGAAACTAAAGAGATAAGTAAACCAATGTGTGACATGTGTCATTCACTGGAACTATCTAATTTTCTGTTTTCCCGTCTTTTTTTATACTTATCTTATATTAATTAAATAATAAATTAATTTAAATCTTATGTTACTTTGAATGTGAAATAGAAGCCTTTCATCTTCTAACAAAATATTATCTTCAAATTTAAAATTGTTAATTTAAGATAAGTTGTTTTTAATTTTTCCTTAGGAAAATAGAAAATTAGATATCTTATTTTAATATAATTTTTGATTACTAATACGTGTATCACTTATTAGTTAATCTTTAAGCGCATATTTGATTGATTTTATATGTTTTTAAACAGATAAATAATAATAATAATACTCACATTAACAAACTTGTTCTTATAAGTCTTCGTGAAGTTTTATGTCTGTTTTAAATTTACTTAAAACCACAGGGACTATTCCTGACAAAGTCCCAAACTTTTGAAACAATTCAACTGCCTTATTTTTCTTCTTCTTCGTAAAGTTTTATGTCTGTTTTAAATTTACCTAAAACCACAGGGACTATTCCTGACAAAGTCCCAAACTTTTGAAACAATCCTGACAAAGTCCCAAACTTTCGAAACAATTCAGCTGCCTTATTTTTCTTCTTCTACGATATTCAGGCCGGATATTTACTTTTATATGTTTTTAAACAAATAAATAATAGTAATAATATTTGATATTATTATTATTTGAATTTAGGATTAAATTTTAATCAATTAAATGAGAGAATGACAAGTGTCCCAAAACAGATTTCTTTTATTATATAGTATAGAATAGATATTGGTAATTTATTTTATTTTATTTTTATATTTGATCGTGTTTATCATTTAAGTTATTGAGTTTGTTTAAAACTCGAAGTCATAGGTATACATGTTCAAATATGATTTTTTTTTCAATTATTATATAAAACCGACAATAACATAGGATTTTGTTGTTGTCATCGTTTTGTAGGCTAGGGATAAATTAACAAAAAAAGAATGTTTAAATAAACTTAAGAACTTTCGCATCTAATATAGTGATACCAAAGTATTCATAATTAACATCCCGCTGTAATGCATGGGTTGACGTCAACTTGTTAATATTTATAATGTAATTATAGAAAAAATAAAAGTTATTATATTTATATAACTTATAGATTTGTAAGCCTAGGTAGGAAAGGTCGGTATTGAATGAGCTTCAATTGAAGTTCAAGCTTGTTTGATTTTGAATTTTAAATAAGTCAGTTTCAGATAGCTTAAAAGTGCTACGACTCGTTTACACATTAAATAACATCGATTCGTGTTGTTCTTTTCGTTGTCAAACAGAGCATGCTTCCTCAATTTTTTTTGTTTGTTAATCTTTGCATGTCGAATTAGGGTGTATATTTCATCATTTTTTGGCAACCACATGGTGCATATTCTACTTCTATTTCCTTTTTTTCTTGATCCAACCACATAAAGGGGCGGAACCAGAGGGGGGTCAAGAGGGTCCGTTGACCCTCCGGTCACCGGAATTTTTTGACCTTTTATTTATAAATTTCGAGTTTTTGAAGAACAAACTTAGAGATGGACCCCCTAATTTGAACCAGTATAGAATATAAGCTTACGATGACCCTATAAATAAATCGTTCTGGTTCCGTCACTGACCACAGAGATCTTATAAAAGCACATGATATATATATTAGTTAATTTATTTAAGAACAATTGCAGCTTTATAAACATATGGCTTAGAGATATACAAAAAAAGTAGGTTAAAATTCGAAATATATAACCATAAATGAAAGCAATTAAAAATCCTAGAATATGATTTCCAAAGCCACAGGATACGACTGATTTTTTTCTCTGAATCAATTTGAAACCCCGAGATTTCAAAGTCGGTAATGTTAGAAGGCCGGACAAAATAATTATATGACATGGCTTATCTGTTAGGTCTAGAACACGATTCACACAAACATTAGAACAATATGCAGCAAGCTCACACACTCTTTATCACAAGAACAAGAACACAAGAAATATAGTGGTTTGGTCTAATCTGACCTACATCCACTCCACAACTAGTTCTTCCTTCTGTATTAGGTGCTCAAAGTGTACAGGTACAAGAATAAGAAGTATTTACAGCGAGCAATCACAATGTTGTAGAGTTGGTTAAAGCTGCAAATCTTCATTTTCAAATCTTTTAACCTTGAATTAGTTTGATCCAGAGAGCGGATGATTTAACCTACACGTTGACAGAACTCTTGAAATACCGCTCTTTCAAACAATGGGGTTCTTCGTGGTGTGTTCTCGGACACGTTAATCCAAGCCATAACCAATGCGATATCTTCATTTTTGATAAGGTTTTCTTGTCATCTTTTATGAAAAAATAAGTAGAGTGTTTTGTTAAAAATTGAATTTGAGTTGTGGTGTGGTTGAAATGTATTATTACTATTAGAGCATTCACATCCAATCCATCAAATTATACATACATTCCATTAAAAAACAACTCTTATATCAATATATTTCCACTAAAAACAAATACTTTTTCTCTCTCCTTTCAATTAAATAATATTATCATTACATTTTTCTCTAACTTCCACTCACAACCACTTTCAAAATATATTAAAAAATTATAACGGGTGAACAGTGTCCCCCCAAATATACAGATGAACAATAACATTTTCTCTCTCCTCTACTCACAACCACTTTTTATACCCTTTATAATATAAAAACCTCTCCTCACATAATTTGATGGTTAGGATGTGAATGCTCTTATATTTTAACAAACAGCCACATGATCGTTGAAAGAGGGGCCCACAATTCTTCTCCATTTCACGCTGTGAGTTTACCAATCCCCATCACTTTCTGTTAAGGGTGTGCAAAAAACCGAATTAACCGACAAAACTTAATCGAAAAAATCGAACCAAATAAAAAACCGGTGGGTCGATTAATGGTTTTTTTGAAAACCGAATGTAGCGGGTCGGTTATGGTTATCATTTTTTTCCATACCCATCATAACCAAACCGAACCGACATGTAATAAATCTTTGTAGAATTTAGGATTTTTCACCATATTTTTAATATTTGATGTTTTGTATTAAAGATTTTTAGTACTTATGGGCTTTTTCATATCATTTTATGGTTTTGGTTGAATGTTTATTTGAATTAATAGAATGTGTCATATCACTTTATTTGAATATTCGATAACAATTGGTATTAATATTATAGATTATATGTATTTTTTAATACTATATGATATACTAATATATACAAATATGTAACAACAATTTATTCCATTTGTTCAAAAAAATTAAGATAGTTTTAGCTAAGCTAAATACACGGTTAACCACCCATAACCGACCCACTATAACCATCAAAACCGAATAACCATAACCACCATAACCGATCGGTTATGGTTATGGTTATCCAATAACCGACATCGCGGTTATGGTTATGGTTTTTGATCAAAACCGACCTAACCCGACTCATGCACACCCTTACTTTCTGTGAGGCGGCTCTAGATCAAAGGTATTTGCGGCTACATATTCAATGTCGCTGCTAAAACTGTTATCGCTAATGTGTTTTCTCTTGTAGAGAACGGTGTTCAAAACCCCGTAACACCCCACATCACCCTAAGCCTAAGCAAAATAATATATGGCCTAAGTTGTCAAGGTAATGTTATGTCAATTTTTCGAATTTCTTTTCCTTTATAATTTGTTTACATATATTATTTTTAATCCTCCACTTTACATTTTTAATAGTTACTGCATTTTATTTGAAACCTAATTTTTTGTTAATTTTTTTCTATTAATGATTTTGCTTAAATTGTCATTAATTTTTTTATTTCTTAAATTGTTTGGGGCTTCAACATAACGTAAAGAAAACAGAAGTTTTTTGGCCATCGTGCAATGGAGTTAAGGCGCAAAAGGGTTTGTTTCCTAGTGGGATTGGAAGGCCGGTGTCGGGTGTCAAACTCCTAGGGGGCGCTGTTAGTCGGGATGCGGGTTTTATTAGTAGGTTGGCTGTGAAAAGGGCATCTTGTGCAGTGGATCTGATGAGCTATCTTCCACATCTGCGGGACCCTCAATGCGAGCTTCTCCTGCTGCGCTCTTGCATGCGTGTTGCTAAATTGTTGTTCAGCCTCAGAACGTGCCAACCCACGTTTGTTGGGGAGGCTGTTTCGGTTTTTGACAAAGGCCTTCGGAGAGCTATCGAGGATATTGTGGTTTGCGGGGGTCCGTTTTTTGGGGATCTTCAATGGAGGCTTGCACCCTTCCGACCCGATTTGGGGGTTTGGGTTTATGTTCGGCTGAGGATGTATCTACGTATGCTTTCATGGCATCGAGGGCGCAATCTTGGAGTTCGCAGTAGCACATTCTTCAGGACAGTGGTATTGCCGGGTTAGATTCTGATTATGTGTGTGCGTTGGATTGCATGCACATGTCTCTTCCGGATTTCGATATTGGCGGTTTCTCTAATAAGGACACCGCCCCCCCTAAAGCCCAGAATGTTTGGCGAGTGCCCTATTTAGTAGAACTGTCCAGAGTTTGGGAGAGAAGTTTAGTCTATCCCCTCGTCAGAAAGCCGTGTTCGATTGTCTCCGGGCTCCTCATGCTCAAGATTTCCTGACAGTCATCCCCATTGAAGGACTAGGCCAACACATGTCGGCAGTGGAATACCGGACAATCCTTAAGTACCGGCTAATGATACCTCTGTTTTCGGTTGATGAGCCCTGCCCTGTTTGCCGCAAGGTTTGTTTAGATACTTTTGGCGAGCATGCGGTTCATTGTAAGGAGTTGCCTGGTTTTAAATACAGGCATGATTTGGTAAGGGATATTATGTTTGATATTATAAAGCGGGCAGGGATTTCAGCAAAAAAGGAGGCTCCCGTGAACTTTCTGACGGATCCGCTCGATGGGAGGTCTACTCTTCGACCAACTAATATTCTTGTGTTTGGGTGGGTCAGGGGAAAACACGCTTGTGTGGACCTTACAAGAGTGTCCCCTCTTGTTGGGCTCAGAGATAATGGGTTTGTTGCTAGCCAGGCTGCGTTGAAGGCGGAATCAAGCAAGGTCGCTAAACATGAGAAGGCTTGTTTAGAGAATCAACATGTGTTTATCCCATTCGCTTTTGATACATTTGGTTCCGTAGCCCCAGAGGCTGTGGAATTCCTAAACAAGGTTCAACGGGTTGTGAATAGTAATCTCTCAACTTTTAAGTGTCGTTTCGTCTTTAGCAGGATTGGTTTTACAATTCAAAAGGGGATTGCGGCGCAGCTTGTTGCCCGTTTACCTGCCACTTGTTTGTAATTTGTTACTTTGGCATTTTAATGAAAATTTCATTCCAAAAAAAAAAATAGAAAAGAAAAAAAAACTCTTCCTTTAAGACTTCAAAACTTTATTTATAAAAACTCATATAATAATTATATTTTTTGTTTATTTACTTAATAAATTCTTCCTTTAAAACTTTGTTTATTTACTTAATAAATTCTTCCTTTAAAACTTCAAAACTTTATTTTATAAAACTCAAATAAAAATTCTTTTTTATTGTTTATTTACTTAATTTCCTACATAATTTGTTTATCAATTATTTATAATACATTCTTAAAATGCCATAATAAAATAATGTAAACTAAACTTATCGTTTTATACTATTGTCATTATCTCATTATTATATAATGTTCTAGAATTATAAATTTATGATTGCTCCGTTCAAAAAAAATAAATTTATGATAGCTATATCAACTACGTACCCTTATAATTTATGAACATGAACCATTCTATTTAACTGCCATACCCCTCTCTCTCTCTCTCTCTCTCTCTAAAATGAGCATCTCACACTGGTTAACAAGAATAGGTGGTGGTAACTTAATCAAGAAAATCATATGTAGCAGTCTAACATTGAGCCATTATCAAGCAACTGCTTCTTCTTCATTTCCCTTTCTTATTAGAAGAAATGAACATAAGGCGATTTTCGCATTCTGCAGCTCAACAAATGTTGCTTTCTTTGGGGCTCGCCGTTACAACTCTACGAAAACTGAGGGACAGCTCTTATCTGAATCAGATGATGAGGATGGTTCTACTTTAGAAGAGAAGCAGGTAAATATACCAATACTGTTTTTCGTTAATTATTTTTTTATGGAACGACGACTTTCTTATATTAGGCTACCGCACTCCCCAAATTAGAGAGCCCCATTGTCCCACTCTGACTAGATTGTGTTGCCTTAACGGACCAACGCTGGCTTCAGAGTTTAGCTTGGGCGTTCCACCGAGAAAGCATATCACCGCTGCCACTTGACAATCGTTATACCATCACAAAAGCAGAACTCTCTGGCGTAAATCATCCACCTTTCATCAGAAATAACTTTATGAAAATAATGATCCAGTTTATTATAAAAAATATTATGAAAATTGTGAAGTGAAAGGATCTAGTTTATTATAAAAAAAATATTTTGGAAATTGTGAATTGACTTTATATTTATTGTAAAAATATATTTTGAAAATTGTGAATTGACTTTATATGTTTATATACTTATCTTGGTTGAAGGAACATCACCATTTTTCTGATTTCTATTTGATATTTATCATATATTATCATCACATTCATATTAATTTACGTTATTTAATTGTAAACATAATTTTAGATTTTATGGTTAAATATTTTTTTTTTTTTTTTGGCGAAAACATATATATATTTGACAAAAGATCAAATACAAATACCCTTATAATACAAAACGTAAGAATATGATGAAAAGATAAAAGAAAGTGATGTCATTTTCGTAATTATTTACTCATAGAGTAATTATCAAAATTACCCTACAAATGATCTTGTAGGATAGATCTTATTGGGTAATTTTGTAAAATGTTTTTGTAGGGTAATTTTGATCTTGTATGGTAATTTTTTTAAATATTTTTGTAAGGTAATTTTGATCTTAAAGAGTATCATAATTACTCTAAAAATGATCTTGTAAGGTAATTTTGATTTTTTAAGATAATTTTGATCTTGTATAGTAATTTTGTACAGTATCATAATTACTCTACAAATGTATCAAAATTACTCTGCAAGTTTCAAAATTACCCTACAAGAACATTTTACAAAATTACCATACAATATCAAAATTACCCTACAATAACATTTTATAAAATTACCGTACAAGATCATTTGTTGATTAATTTTGATAATTACCCTACGAGCAAATAATTACGAAAATGTCACCGCATTTTTTTTTTCATACCTATCGTACGTTTTGTTGGATAAGACTGTTTGTACTTGAACTTAACTCTATATATATATATATATATATATATATATATATATATATATATATATATATATATATAGGGTAGAGATATGGTAAAAAGTGTCTAAAATGTAAGAATGGTAAGAAGTGTTTTAAACCATTGGATATTTGATCTAATGGTTGAGATCAATAGGGTATAAAAATGTAAATTGTGTTTTAATTAGAGGGACCTTATGTAAAATTGAAGGGAAGAGTGTCTTTTTCAATGTTTGAAATATGGTAACCATATCATACACGACCAAAACCTCCTACATTTACTCCTTTTTCCTTAAATATAGGAATTAATGATTCACCTTAATTGTAGGATGTCTTTGGTTACATATTCGTCATACATTATCATAAAGAGAACTGTAATCAGATTCATGGCGTGGTGTTTTAAAACAACTGGATAAAATTGACTATGATTCAAGTCATGGTGTTTTATCTGGAGACATTGTTCATGGCGTGGTGTTTTAAACATCTATGATTCAAGTCATGGTGTTTTATCTGGAGACATTGTTCATGGCGTGGTGTTTTATCAAAACAAAACATTCCCAGATTTTAAAACGCCATGACTATGATTCAAGTCATAGTGTTTTATCTGGAGACATTGTTCATGGCGTGGTGTTTTAAACATCTATGATTCAAGTCATAGATAAAACACCACGACATGAACAATGTCTCCAGATAAAACACCATGACTTGAATCATAGTCAATGTCTCCAGTTTTTTAAAACACCACGCCATGAACAATGTATGATTCAAGTCATAGATAAAACACCCCGCCATGAACAATGTCTCCAGATAAAACATCATGACTTGAATCATAGTCAATGTCTCCAGTTTTTTAAAACACCACGCCATGAACAATGTATGATTAAAAGATGTTGCGATTAAAAGATGATGAAGAATATAAAACAATCAGATGTATAATGTTTCCTAAAATTTCTCCTAATTCAAAATTCGATTCAAACCTTAAAAAACTCATCGGCAGTTTTTTTTTTTTTTGGCAGTTCTACTTGGAAATCAATTAAATAATAAAAATGTCAAATTACTAATATACCCTTTTGAATTAATTAGGATAAAGGACACTTGTCACTCCCAAATTATTTCTCACACTTCTCACAAAAGTCTCACTTTTTACAGGATCCTCTACCTATATATATATATATATATATATATATATATATATATTTGAACGGTGACTTTTTTTTTTGAGTGACCCAATGTCACACCAAACTATTTAAATATTACATACCGGCAAGAAAGGAACAACAACGATCTATTTACTATAAGTTTTCATCTAACCAGTTTTAATTATACCGATTAAGAAATTGAGAATATACAGAAGCTAACGAAAACCCCTTGAGTTGCGAAACTGCGAAAACCTTATGTGACAAACATTTTTTTTATAAAAATTTAGGTCATGTATATACATATTTTGGAACGTTTTGAACAAAAAAAAACCCCAAAATTTAGGTCATGTATATACATATTTTGGAACGTTTTGAACAAAAAAAAACCCCAAAAAGCACAACGTAGTTTTTTCTTTTAAATGTTACATTTTGTATGTTACACTTTTTTAGACATTTACCAAAATATGATTACGTGTAACATAAATATTAAAACTTTTTTTCAACAAGTACTTGGCGCTTTTTGAGTTTTTTTTGGCTTAAAACATTCAAAAATATGTATATGCCTTAATTTTTTTTAGAAAAAAAAGTTTGTTGCATAATATTTTTACAAAGGGTTTTAATAGTTTTCCAACTCAAATGAGTTTTCTCTCTATACTTCCCCTAAGATGACACAAGTTTCATTTTGATCCAAATTTATATGCGATTACCTATCACTTTATTTCTACACTTGCATAGAGTTCATAATTCACTTTTAAGTGTATAATTATAGTAATCATCACAACAAAAAAATGCATGTCAGATTATACTTATTTTTGTTGGAGGGTGTAGGGATTCGATTTTCCAGGTGGCAAGATTGCGTATACAACTAAGCTGAACTTTCTTCCTGCTTCATCTGAGAAGAGGGTGCAATGTTATCGAGTACTTGATGAGGACGGTTACACGATCTTATCTAACATGTCCGAACTAGTAATGATCGATCTATCTATTAGTTACTGACGACTTGTTTTGATTAGCTCGAATTGATTGTTAATTCCTTTGTTATACCAATCATCAGGTGAGTAAAGAGCTTGCATTGAAAGTGTATAGTGGCATGGTTACCCTTAATACTATGGATAAATTCTTATATGAAGCACAAAGGCAAGGAAGATTATCATTCTATTTAACCACCTATGGTGAGGAAGCTATCAACTTAGGATCAGCTGCGGCACTTAGCTCAGACGATATAGTGTTGGGGCAGGTTTGACTAAACTCTTACAAAAAAGAAATGGAAATAAAAAAAATTGATATTTTGAGCCATTTTTATTTGACAAAAATGGAAATAAAAAAGTAGATATATTGAGCCATTTTTATTTGACAAAATTGTTAATAACTTTTACCAACCTATGAGCCATTTTTATTTGACAAATTGTTAACAACTTTCACCCACTTATTAGCCATTTTTATTTGACAAAATTGTTAATAACTTTTATCCACCTATGAAATAAATACATCTAAAAGAACCAATCAGACAATGACACCTAAGCAAAGCCTACTAAGAAGTCTAGAATCTAGCCACAAAAGAAATTAAAAGGTATGATGAACGTGACAAAGAAGCCAATAATAACAAAACACGTGTATCAACACACTCACTCTATACACCTAAATCTTAGCCATTCAATCCACGTAAGTAAAGCTGGCAGGGATATAACTGACACTCTATATACCAACTAAATCTTAGCTCGTGGCTTGAAAACCCATGTTAGCTAGCTCAAGCCGGCTCCCTTTTATCTTGCAAGACTCTAGCCGGCTAACAAGTCCACGGCTAAATTCAAGCCGGCCTAGTTGATTTTCAGTCAATGTCTATTTTGGCAAGGGGGGGGGGGGGGGTTAACGCTTGTGCACTTGAAAACATGTAGAAAACGGCGCGGGCAAACCATTTATCTAACCGATTCGAACGGGTTGTAAATAAATTGTAATCATCTTAATAGGTTGATAGGTTGAACTTAAAAAAAAAATGTTTTATGATGTGTTATATGATCAACAAGTTATGTAGATGGTTCAAATGACCTAGGTGAAACAATGGTTCACAATTGCTTATGGTTTAATCATACTTTCTTAACATGTTATACAATATTGCAGTATAGAGAGGCAGGCATTTTGTTATGGCGTGGTTTCACGGTGCAAGACTTTGCAAACCAATGCTTTGGAAACAACGATGGCCATGGAAAAGGCAGGCAAATGCCAGTTCATTATGGATCAAAGAGCCTCAATTTTGTTACAATCTCATCGCCTTTAACGTATGTCACTATATATATTTCTTAGTCATACTTTTATTTCTTTATTTAAAGGCCAAATTGCTAACACAAGATACTCACACCAAGATATTGATAAATGCATCTTACCTTGTTGGGCCGATTCGTTAAGCTTATCAACCTAAGCTAAGGCCTAGGGCCACCCAAAAACAAGGGTCTTCATTTTTTTTCTTTTGACTTGTTTTGGCCCATTTAAACAATGTTTCTAGGCCCAAAATTTTGGATTTTAAACAACAACTGTCCGCGCACGCTTCATTCCAGAATCCAAAAGCAGAGCCGCAACATAGCAACCCTCGTTACTTGCAGCATCTTTTGAATAACCAATGTGAAACTAATTGCGGATTAGGCGAAATTAGGGCCAGCATTAGGAAAAATCTTTGCTATGGTTATTTAATGACTCAAATCTAAATTGCTAATTTTTCTTTACAACAATGCATTAAAGCCCTGACTTTGTAGTTCGTTTAGCGCCTCCAAAAACATTGGAACGACTATGTTACCTTGTTACTTTATCAAACCATATATATTAGCAACATAAATATACTTTTAGGATAGCAGTCCGAAGAATACCCAAGTATATAAACTTTTTTATAAAGATAATTCATGTCCTGAGATCCTAACTTAGCTTAGCTATTGATGGGATTTACTGAGTATGATGATGAATATGATCCAATGTCCTGAAATTAGCATATAAGTCATCCATGTAACTAAACCATCATGTATGCCATCAAACTATATGCATCATTTATCAAATATACCGATTTCAACTCAAAACACGCAAAATAGGAAAATTCCCCAAAGAGTTTTGAATCGACAAGTTTTATCATATGATAAGTCGACGCCTCATCAAAGACAAATTTGAATTTATAGAAGATGCATATTTGCGTGACCAATATATGTATGAATTTTAATCCATGAGTGATCTTAATGAAAAAAAGTTAAATAAGTGAATAGTGTAATATAAAAACTTCTAAAGGAACTTCTCATTTTAAATCATTATTTATTTATTTTTTCCTTCGTAGCACACAACTTCCACAAGCAGTTGGTATGGCGTATTCCCTAAAAATGGATAAAAAGGATTCTTGTGTAGTGGCCTTTTTCGGAGATGGTAGTGCAAGTGAGGTAGTATGAACCTTTGTTTTTTCATTTGTTATATATAATAATTTATGTGACTATATCTTTTGACTAACGGTCAATGTAATTTTCTTATGAAGGGTGATTTTCATGCTGGATTGAATTTTGCTGCGGTTATGGATGCCCCGGTTGTGTTCATATGTCGCAACAATGGATGGGCTATTAGTACTCCTGTCACCCAACAATTTCGAAGTAATTGTTCTAATGGTTTTACTTTTAATAATGGAATTCCCACGCATTATGTGGGAATTCAGTGGTATTTGTTTCGTTATTATGTTATCTGCTAAGGTTCGGTTTTGCCGAATTGTGCATTAGTATTAACTTGGTTGAAAAAATTAACGTCAAAACACTTTTACAAATAAATACGTTGCAATGGCAAAGTCGGAATTTTATAAATCATATTTTAAAGGTTGTAAGAGAAAAAAAATAACGGTACATCAAAACGTAGATAAAAATGAACATGTCGCATTGATGTGTTTTGAAAACATTATATTTTAAAGGTTATAAGAAAAAAAAAACAAGAGTTGTGCGTGAGCCACGTGTGATGATGTTGGTGGCTAGAAAAGAGTAGAAAAAGCAAATGAAGTGTGTGATGACGTGGTTGGCTAAAGCAAAAAAGAAAAGAAAAAACAAATGAAAAAGTAGAGTTTAAAAGGTAAGTGTTATAGCCTAGCGGAATCTTGTAAAGTTGGATAAGCCTTAGAGTATTCACATTCTATCCATCAAATCTTGAGAGATGGGTTTTTAAATTATAAAAAGTGGTTTAAGTGGTTGTGAGTGGAGGAGAGATAAAATGTTACTGTTCATCTGTATATTTGGGGGGACACTGTTCACCCTGTATAATTTTTTAATATATTTTGAAAGTGGTTGTGAGTAGAGGAGAGAGAAAATGTAATATATATTGAAAAAGAGAGAGAAAAAATATTTGTTTTTAGTGGAAATATATTGATATAGAAGTTGTTTTTTAGTGGAATGTATGTATATTTTTAGTGGATTGGATGTGAATGCTCTTAGTGATCATTAGGTTTTGAGCTCTATTCTCATTATGAGGTTTTTCTCAAATTTATTGGGTTTCCTCCTTAATTTGTGTATAAGCGTTATAGCCTAGTGGAGATAGATATGATCTAGTGGTTCCTTTGGTGACACAATAATACTCAATGGCTCTGTCAGTGATCTAAATTTACCATCCAAAAAAAAGACAAGTGTTAACGGAACAATATTATAACTTTTGAGAGGGCTAAATTCTAAATTTACTATCCATGGTCATATTGCTTGTAAAATAGTTACTTCAACTATAAGATTGCAAGGCACGGTTGGAGCCCCCGTCAATTTATTTATTTAGTTTTAAAGGTTTAAAATTGATGTGGGTCCCACTTTTCATCCGCTATTGCATTCACAAACCAATAATAACGGACCCCTCATTGGCGCCCACGGTATTGATAGAGGGTGCTATTGTTCATTTTTTGATGAGGTGGCATGTGGATGGCGCCCGTAACTTGTAGCCTAAATGTGATTTGACATTGTGAAAAAGGTTTTTTTTTTTTGTGTTCATCAACATGCACTTTTAATAGTATATATATAATATAATGCCTTGCATGTGCACAGGTGATGGGATTGTTGTAAAAGGCCAAGCCTATGGAATTCCAAGTATAAGAGTAGATGGCAACGATGCTCTTGCGGTTTACGATGTTGTTCGTAGTGCTCGTGAGATGGCCATCAATGAACAACGACCAATCCTTATCGAGGTCAATATATACTCTTGTAGTTAACTATAAATCATATTTGCTCTTCAATTTAACTATCTTACTTTCCCAAGTGAATTGTTTGTGATTTCTTATTATCTTTTACATATTGTTATGTGGAAACACAAGGCGATGACATATAGAGTAAGTCACCACTCAACATCCGACGATTCCACAAAGTATCGGTCTGTCGAAGAAATCGAGCACTGGAAAACGCTCCATTCTCCTATAACGAGATTAAGAAAATGGATTGGGCGAAACGGTTGGTGGAGTAATAAAGATGAATCAAAGCTTCATGGTGAGGCGACCACACAGGTAAAGCGATAATAAGTTCAAATACAAATATGCTTATTGTACGTTTTTTACCCTACGAGTAAAATAATTAAATAATTATGAAAATGTCACCGCGTTTTTTTACTTTTCCACATCATTCGTACGTTTTGTACGATAAGTCTATTTGTATGGGATCTTTACTCTGAACGCACATTCATAATCTCATTCTCCGTAAATAGAGTTAAATGTCATTTTAGTATCTGTGGTTTGGGTCATTTTGTTAATTTAGTCCAAAGGTTTTATTTTTTGCTTGTGTGTCCAAAAAGGTTTCATCGTTGTCATTTTGGTCCACTGGTTTAACTTCATCTATTATTTATGTTAACGAGAAAGGCAATTTGGTCATTTTATATGGCCGAATTACCCTTTCTCGTTAACAGAAAAAATGGATAAAATTAACCCAGTGGACTAAAATGGCAACGGTGAAACCTTTCTGGACCCACAGGCGAAAAATGAAACATTTAGACTAAACTGGCAAAATGACTCAAACCACAAGGATTAAAATGGCATTTAACTCCCATAAATAAAAGTAAGTCTTATCGTACTACACATTTGCAGGTTAAAGTTGCGATTGATGAAGCTGAAAAGAAAAAAATGCCACCACTTAGAGACATGTTCACAGATGTATATGATGAGTTACCTTTAAATCTAATGGAGCAAGAAACAATGCTTAGAGAAACAATACAAAAGCATCCAAAGGACTTTCCTAACAACATGCCACTATGAAATCTTTTTTAGGTTAATTTATTTGCTATATGTAACAGAAAATGTACGAGCTTGATTCAATGTTATCCTTTTAATCTATAGCACATAAGCATATTAATCATCAATTGAGTGAAGTCATGTGTAATTTTCTTTATATTATCTCATTCTCTGCTTTGTCCTTTTTCATTTTTTTTTTACTTAAAGCAATTTCATTCGAATCATCAGGGCAAATTACATAAGGATAGCAGGTAGACGAGCAACAAACTGCGCCGCCATCCCTTTTTGAATAGAAAACCTTAATCTACTAAAAACAAAGCCTCGCCCCTGAGGGGTCGAAAAGTTGCTATGGACCACACGCTGAACTCTAGACAAGAACCGAACTGCCTCCGGCGCCAAGGAGAACGTGTCAAACGCCAGGGGGACAAAGGCATGTTGATTATCCTCACAAGCTTTCGCGTGCTTTTCCACCTTCTTTGACTCTGCTTTCAGTACCGCTTGCCCCGCCACAAATCCATTTTCCCGGAACCCGGCTAGTGGGGATACACCTGTGAGATCGACACAAGCATGTTTCCCGCCCTCCCAACCAAAAACTAGCACGTCAGCTGGGCGTAGGGTGGATCTCCCTTCCGACGGGTCTGTAAGAAAATTAACCGGTGCCTCTTTCTTCGCCGAGATCCCTGCTCGTCTGAGAATATCCATTAACGCGTCTCGCACAAAGTCATGGCGATACTTAAACCCCGGCAACTCTCTACAGTGTAACGCATGCTCCCCGTATTTATCTAGGCATGCTTTACGGCAGACTGGGCAAGTTTCATCATTCGGGAACATGGGGATCATCAAACGGTACTTAAGGATTGACCGGTACTCCACCGCTGACATTCGTTAAAAATATAAAACTATGTTTATTGTGTTCTTCATACATGTTAAACTGACTAGAAGGGTGTCCGCGTGATGGAACGGGAAACATAGACATTGTCTGGGTGTGCAATGTTCGGCTTGTTCGTTATTATCCTCAACCGAAACCGAAGTCGTCGATTAGTCTATTTTGTTAACCAATCGGTTTTCGGTTAATTAGTTTAGTGTTAAATTGATGGATTTTGGTTTGATTCGTTTAATTTCAGTTAATAGCCAAAACTAAACTTAGACTAAAACTTTTGTTTCAAAATACATGAAATTGAGGTATAAATAAATGAAATTGATGTATAAATACATAAAATGGAAATATAAATACATAAAATGGAGGTATAAATATAAAAACATAAAATGGAGGTATAAATATGAAATACATGAACTAAAGGTATAAAAACTAGAAATATATGAAAATACGAATGGTTCGGTTCGGTTAATTTTGGTTAAACGATGGTACAAAAATCGATAACCGGTTTTGGTTAATTTGGTTCCAATTAATTAAGTTTTTGTTTGATTTCGGTTCGGATCGTCTATTTTCGGTTCGGTTTCGGTTAAAATTTCATTATTGCTCACCCTTAGACACTCTTAATCACGTAACATATCAATTTTTTAATTAAAAAAAAACTATAGCAATATTATGCTCGAATTAAATAGAATAAAATACTCGTTTTTATGGTGTAATTTTTTTTAAGTATTTACATACAAAAAAGTTATGACCATTTAAAAAACGTGGAGGTAGTTAGTTTTTATAAGGGGATGAAATGTAACCACTAACTAATTATCAACAATTTTGTTAAAGATGAGGAATTAAAATGTAATTAAGATAAGAGATTAAAGTGTAATTAGTGTTTGAAAAACTGTTTTTCACCCTCACTTTAGTTTGTACCTTATGCATTAAAACAAAACAAAATCTTAACTTTTTGGTATTTTAAAATGCTCTCGTATTATGCATTATATATAGAGTATAGATTATGTAGTATTACCCATCGTGTGCATTACGGATAATCACAATTGACAATTCATTAATAAGTTTTATTTGTATACAGCTGTATCCCATGTTTACACATGTAGCTTATGGTGGATTCTTCTATGTCCTCATCTCTTCACTATTCAACTTTCATCAAATGACATTTAGCCCTCGAACTTCATTCTTACACATTCTTTATGCTTCCAAGCTAACTTCTAGGCCGAAACAAGTCCCGAACAATGTCTTTTACATTGCTTATCATCTTCGGGTGTCCACTTCATTTTCGAGCACTTTAATTCCACTGATTTAAGCGATTATCCTGCAAAACCACAATTTCTCGTGGTTATCGCATTCAAACAGTATAATCACTTAAAACACAATGAAAACCCACAATACATTAATGCTCGGGTTTTACCATCTCGATCACATAGATGGCATCGAGAGGACGATGAAGACGGAGCGATGTGAACGTTGGAAAGAGGGTGACCGTTGTAGATTTGAACGTTGGGGTTAAAAAAATAAATAAATAAATAAACCTTTTTTTATCTATAAATACCATTCCACGCCATTTTTATTTACACAATTTCTCCTAATCTCTCTATATCTATACTATATTATAAAGCATTTCATCAAGGACTTCTTAAAAATTAAGAGGTACAAGAAGAAATGCATATATTAATTACATTTTAGGGGTGAATTTGTCTTTCTAACACCATCATTTAATTAAAACCCATAACTCACTTATTTTTTCCAACGTTACTAGGGAGAAAGCCCGTGCGATGCACGACATGCATAATAGCTATTGTTTGTTCGTGGTAAGACGTCTGACACAGCCGGTGCATAACATGTAAGACAATACGCCTACAAAGGGGTGTGTTTAAACTTTATTAAACCATGGACTATAAGTTGTTTCCTTGGCAAAACTTGCCGGCCAAAAAGAAATAAAAAAAGATGTCTTCCAAGAAAAAAAAAACATGAAACAGAAAAAGGAAAAACGCATAAACTCTCGCACGCCTTCCTATCTTATTGGATAACACATAGACCAAACTTTAGCTAATGCATGCCACCGTCATCCCCAATCCCATCACCAGCCAACTGACTGCAGTGAAATAACTTAAAGAAAACTATTAAAAATGGTATACTATGTTTACGTATATATGCATCGAAAAGTAGTACAGGTTTTCATTACTAACACTAAGTGCAGACGGTATACCTTTCATGTGGGTCACTGTCAACTGTTTCTTTTGAATCCGAATCTGCATAAGCAGGCCTGCGAAGAAAAAGCACGAAACATTTATGTAGACGGTTATCCAAAAATAAATATGCACAATTACATGGCGAAACCGTTGACCAAATATACACCGCCCTCTTTGAGTTTGTCAAAGAAATAGTGGGCAATGTTATTCCTTGCGGTGCAATGCATCACACCTCCCTGCATAAATAAAGGCGTAGATTTTTGTTTCAGAATCAAAAGTAGAAAAGCGTAAGAATGTGGGATAGCAGAGGGTAAAAAACTACCTTTATGTCAGTGACAATATAGTCGGTGCTCATTTACTTGCCATTAACACTTGTCACGTCCCATTTTCTACAAACCATTATCATGATAGGTCCAGTGCTCCCTTCATGGAGTTCACTAAGGAACATATGACTGCTTGTACCGTCGGACGTTTGCAAACTAAGGGGCCTGGCCATGGCAATAGAGGAGGAAAGGAAACTATAAACCTACAAACATAACAAAGCCGGCAATCTTATAGCATAACCAAAGACCGTTCAACTGTCTACAAATTAATCATATCCTAATGAATGATATTAAATGACAGGGATATTCAAAGAGGCACAATAAAACAATGCAATTTAATTAATTTTAAAGCGACTTTTGGTATCCTAGCTTGTAGGATGATTGTAATCAATTTTGGTTTAATTGGCTTCATAAACCATGGGGGAAGATGAAGAGGAATGAAGTTCAAAAGTGTGACTCTCTGGCGTCTTAATTCAATTAACTCTTTTAATTCCATTATTTCAATTAACTCATTTGTGTTAACTTAAATTTATAATAAATTGTAAAAAATTAAAATATTATTCACGTTAAATGACCATTTTACCCCAAAATTAACCTCATTTAGTATTGTACTATAAGCATAAAAACTCGCAATTACTTAAATTTTACCGTCATCCTTATGAAATGCTTTATAATATAGTATAAATCAAAAGCACTAAAAATTGAACATGGAACGATCTAAGGGAAAAAAATGGTACCTGCTTTAGAAAAGAGAATGGACTGTTTGAATTCATTCGTAACTTTTCTGAAGTCCGATTAGATTCTGATGAAACACATGCGAGTCAAGAAGCGAACTCGTGAGCGGGTATGAGTGTGAAAAGGTTCCCGTGTTTGTTACGGAGTCGCATTTTATACCGATTTATCGGCTGAAGCCATTAATCAACCCATTAAGTATCGGTTACCATTAATGTTATATGATTCGATTTATTGGAAGATATTTAAAAGATGAAATGGTTTGGTTACGATGAAGAAGATGATTGATGTGACTGTATTATTTGGATAATGAAGTATTGTTTGAAGGTGGTTACGATGGTTGATGTCACTGTCTTTATTATTTGGATTAGATAAATCATCCTTTATTAATTGAATTATTAATGAACTATTATGTGAATTATTTGAATTACTTAGACTTATGGCCCTTAAAGACGATAATGAGAAGGACACTTATGCCCCCAGACTAAGGTAATTAAGTTTTGTACCATAAGCACTATAAATTGTAATTACTTAATTTTTGCAGGTATCCTTGGGAAATGTTTTATAACCTACCACTTGTACACTATTAATTATGAATCGGTGTCAGCCCAATGGCCACCAGCCCGCATTCTAACCCGGAGGTGGCGGGTTCGAGTCTTGCTCGTTCCCAATGCCCCTACGGTAGCGGATTTACCCCCGACTCAGGCTTGCTGGGTGGCAGTCTGCGAGGTGGGATCACCTCGGCGGTTGGGAGGACCGTGGAATATCCCCCCCCCCCCACTATTAATTATGAATGTGATGGTTCATTTATATGGCTTTGGACACAACATAATTTATAAAAAGTTTAATTCTTTTAATTTGATTTAAATACATATTTTAGAGTTGTGTGGCTAACCTAAATATAGTATCATTAATGAACCTTAAAAAATGAAGGTTGTAAAATAGTTGATATAACTAAATTAATGAACCTTAAAAAATGCATTTAAGAGGCTCATAATGAAGGTTGTAAAAAAGTTCATATAACTAAATTTTTGATTCGATTTATTGGAAGATATTTAAAAGATGAAATGGTTCGGTTACGATGAAGAAGATGATTGATGTGACTGTATTATTTGGATAATGAAGTATTGTTTGAAGGTTCGGTTACGATGGTTGATGTCACTGTCTTTATTATTTGGATTAGATAAATCATCCTTTATTAATTGAATTATTAATGAACTATTATGTGAATTATTTGAATTACTTAGACTTATGGCCCTTAAAGACGATAATGAGAAGGACACTTATGCCCCCAGACTAAGGTAATTAAGTTTTGTACCATAAGCACTATAAATTGTAATTACTTAATTTTTGCAGGTATCCTTGGGAAATGTTTTATAACCTACCACTTGTACACTATTAATTATGAATCGGTGTCAGCCCAATGGCCACCAGCCCGCATTCTAACCCGGAGGTGGCGGGTTCGAGTCTTGCTCGTTCCCAATGCCCCTACGGTAGCGGATTTACCCCCGACTCAGGCTTGCTGGGTGGCGGTCTGCGAGGTGGGATCACCTCAGCGGTTGGGAGGACCGTGGAATATCCCCCCCCCCCCACCCCCACCACTATTAATTATGAATGTGATGGTTCATTTATATGGCTTTGGACACCACATAATTTATAAAAAGTTTAATTCTTTTAATTTGATTTAAATACATATTAGAGTTGTGTGGCTAACCTAAATATAGTATCATTAATGAACCTTAAAAAATGAAGGTTGTAAAATAGTTGATATAACTAAATTAATGAACCTTAAAAAATGCATTTAAGAGGCTCATAATGAAGGTTGTAAAAAAGTTCATATAACTAAATTTTTAAGTATATATAGATATTTTTTAAGGCAATCATGGGTTACACATCAATGCATATTTAATAATTATTTAATTACCTGTTGAATTTCAATGCCATGGTTACATCGTCTCTTCCATATCCCTGAATTGAATATTAAATAGAATGATTTGAATGCAAAATTCAATTTGTAAGTTACATATGTTGAAAGATTTTGACTTTATGATTTATTATATCATGTGTTTCTATTTCGATTGGTTTTCTTTTGAATGACCCTACACTTAATTATGTGATATAGTTTCTAATTATATTGATTTGTTTTAAATGGATTATAATAATATGAATCTGAGAGAATTATAACTGCTGGCCTTTTCATATGTTGTAACCAGTATCCGTCATAAATGGGAATAAAAAAAGTCTCTCGTTCAGTGTATAAAATCCTACGTTAATCTAGACGTCTTTGATTAGAATGCAACTCATTGCACGACACACATTCAAAGCTTTAGAAACAACGTACAGGTCTTGTTGGAACTCCTGTTTGTCTGCATTTTTGATTTCGTTGATCCGCAGCTTGCATTAAAAATTAAGGTAACCAACCCACCTCGTAACTTCGTTTCACTTATTAAAAAAACACTAACTTTTATTTCTTTGAATTGTTTGAAAAGTCGATAAATTTTCTCGTGACAGCCTTTCAACTTGAGTAGCATTATGCCATAGATTGTTAGGGGCGGTGTTGATAATAACTGGTCTGTACTCAGTACTATGGGGCAAAACTGAAGAGCAAAGGATAGTGGCAAGGCTAGAAGACTCAATCACAAAGCAACTACTTGAAAAATGAAGAAGAAGTTTCTGAGTCATCCCTTGAGTTGTAAATAAAAAGAAGACAACAAGAAAAAATAAAATACCATGCTGCTCTATCATCTGCATCTAGCCAGATATCCAAACTAAGTTTTCTTTATTCATTAAATAATTGTCAAAAGAATTTATATATTTTATAAGTGATATTGCATTTGTGGTGTTAACAATTAATATATGATGTTTTACACCTTATTCATTGGTAGTTTTCTTTTCTTGAATAATCTTATATGGAAGCTTATTATTTTATTGATGATTAATACTTTATAAGTTATTGTGTAAATCAAGAAGATCGATATCATAATCAAAGTTTATGTTTATTGAAAGTGAAACTGGGTTATGATAAAAAAAAAACAAGTAAATAAAAAAGGCATCACTAATCATTAATATTTGAAATAATTAACATTTTTTGAAGTTGAAAAGTAGTTCCTTTGACTTAAAAAGTCAAAGTCTGCCTCTTTATTTAGAACGACGTCAAACACTAATGTGTTACCTAACATCATAGAACCTAAAAATATGTGTTACCTAACTTACATTCATCATTTGAAGAGGTGTTAAGAATCACTCACAATATCCAATAGTCAACTATGTACAAAAATTAAAAAAAAAAAAGGAATATAGACGATCCATCAAAAATCAAAAAATCCAACTGGTTTTAACCGAACCGTCCTATACACATCCTTGTTTGTCATCCCGCCGCATCGCGCGGGCTTCCCACTAGTTTTTATAAAATCATTTCTACAAAACCCAACCTCTCTTATAAAATTCTTTCATCAAGTTTATTAATTTGTGGATCCATTCAACCCGAATCGAAACCCAAATAATCCGAACCCCAACCCGAACACAAACCCGAATGCTAACATCTTCTCGGCTCCCGCCTACTCGCCTACATTCGACCCGCTCGCGTCCTCTTCATATTCTTTTACGGGTTTTCAACAATCTCACAATGCCTTCCAACAAATGCAAATGCGGTTTGGTAATCCATGGAGCATGTCGTTTCCGAGTCAAGCATAAACACCACCACCACAAAATAATGAGATAGCACAAGAAAAGTTTCGGTTGAAAGAGAAAAGAAGAGAAG
Organism: Helianthus annuus; assembly: GCF_002127325.2. Taxonomy (NCBI): domain Eukaryota; kingdom Viridiplantae; phylum Streptophyta; class Magnoliopsida; order Asterales; family Asteraceae; genus Helianthus; species Helianthus annuus. The sequence continues at coordinate 173,071,069 of NC_035437.2, forward strand.
AAAAGCAGTAGTTTAGAAAAGAAAAGACGCAATTGGAGGAGTGGAAAACAATGATGACCGACAACGAGTCGTATCCAGAAAAAGACCGCCACGTTTTGCAAAAAATGAAAGACGTGATAGCAAAAAAAATGGGCCTAGACATCGAGTCGTTTCTAGTTATTTAAATTTTTAGTTATGCTGTTTTTAAAATTTTACGTTTTTAGTTATGTAATGTTATTTAAAATCTAGTTACTTTAATTTTAGTATTTAATCTAATTTTGTTTTTATATTTATTTTAATTTAATTAACAAAAAAAGAGGCATGTCTATCCACCATTCCCTTGCTCCATCATTTGGGTTATCATCCCACCTTGTAATGACGTAACTGCTGACATAGAGCTCCATCCTGAAAGATGGAGCAAGACCACTACTCATAGCCTTATATAAATCAAAAACTTAGAAAAGAAGTTAGGTGAACTGTAAAAGAATGATTGGGTGAAAACCTAGTCTTAAGTTTTCTCATACCGAATAATGTTGAACGCATTGTGTTCATCTACAATAAATCCGATACTATCATACTTTGTTTACTTTTTATTTGGTGTGCTAACTCTGTTTGTTTTCGTATTTGCTCTAAATGTGTGGTCTTCTTTCACTTTTGACACATAATGTAGTCGTGGATACGACCTGGATTGATGCAGTTGATACAAATTGTTTTGTGTCTATTTAGGCTAAATAGAAATTAGAAGTATAAATCCAATTTTTTTTAAGAAAAAAGAGCCTTGAATTTTATTTTGTGTCGAGCCACATAAATATTTGAGTCGTCCCTAAAAAGCGCAGAGGAACAACACAAAACATCCAAACTGATTAAGTGATGCTTGGACCTAGGGCTGTAAGCGAATCGAACGAACACAAACAAGGTCTTGTTCTTGTTCGTTTGTTAAGGAAATGAATGTGTTTACAACTGTTCATGAACACTTACCAAGCGGGATTTTTTGTTTGTGTTTGTTCATTAAAGAAATGAAAGTGTTCGTGTTTGTTTATGTTCGTTCGTTAATTTTTTAGATAATGAACACAAACGAAACAAGCGTTCGTGAAGAAGAGAAACAAACACAAACAAGTATATATTAAGTATTTAAAAAATCGGCATCTTTCATCACAAAGAGGGTGCTACTCGAGAAAACGACGTTGACGTTGGTGAAAAGAAATTCCGAAGGTTGTGAGGCATGTAAGATACAATAATATTTATTAAGTTTTTAATGAAATCGGCATCTTTCATCACAAAGAGGGTGCTACTCGAGAAGACGACGTTGACGATGGTGAAAAGAAATTCCGGAGGCTGTGAGGCATGTAAGATACAATATACTAATATATATTAAATACGTTATTAGTGAGAATTTTGAAGTATTCAAATAAAATATAAAAAACCCTAACAAACATAAATGAACACGTTACCAAACGTTCACCAACATAAATGATCGAACAAAAACAACCTTTGTTCATGTTCGTTCATTTAAACAAACGAACAAAATTACTTATTCATCTTCGTTTATATATTATACAAACATACACATACAAACTTTCCACCAAACATCTTCTAAACTGTTTGTTAAACGTTAGATTCAGTGAGATAGAGACATACCATATAGTTGAAATGCGGGAACATAGCTTTATCTAGCATACATCATTGTCATGCTTTTCCAGTAAAGATAAAAACAAAAACCTAATACATATCCAAACAAATATCAATAACTTTAATTCAAAACATGAAAATGATGTACTAAGATTCGTCCACAACCTTCAAAACAAATATAACTGGACCACAAACCTCTCCTCGAAAGTCGAAACTCCCACAACCTTCCTTGCTTACACGTGGAACCAAATGTGTCACCCCTCTTATAAATAAAACCCCTTTTTCTTCTTTCATTTCATGCATTTTTTTCTTATTCTTATCACTTATAAACATAACATCTTCACTTGGTATCTATTCTTTCTTCTTTATTTATTTATTTCCTATGATCAAATTTCGAAACTAATATATTTCATGACCCTTTGTTAGTATTTATTTATTTTATAATATAATACCAATTGAGTGCAGGGTATATGGAAGGTGGTGGAATGGGTGTTGGGAGGGTGATAACCGACTGGAGTGAGATTCCGGTGGAGCTTTTGATGCGGGTTGTGTCGTCGTTGGATGATCGGACGGTTGTAGTTGCTTCTTGTGTTTGTTGTGGATGGAGAGATGCTATTTGTTGGGGACTTACTCGTATTTCCTTTTCTTGGTATGTATTTGTAATGTAATCCTTTGTTTCTATTCCTAATCGTTTGTTTGTTATTTGGTCGAGCGTATATGCTAGATACGCTAAGTAAAAGTAGAGAGTTGATGTGACTGATTTAGCTGGTGAGAGAATATCAAAGAGTTGAGGTGACGGATAGATACTCAAAAGTAGAGAGTTGATATGACTGATTTAACTGATCAAAATATTAAAGAGTTGATGCGACTTATTTAGCTGGTGGGAAACAATAGGAGAGATATGTTACGTTGTTGATGTGACTGATTTAGTTGGAGAAAAAGGTTTTTAGTGGGTGTTTGGGATTCCTTCTTTTTAAAAAGGACTTTTGAGCTCAAAAGGACTTCTTAACCTACTAAAAGTCAGAAGGAATGCCAAACATCATCTAGAAAAGGACTTATATATCTAAAAGGAATGCCAAACACTCTGTGAAAAGGACTTATATGCATTTTTTTGCCTTCAAGAAGGAGAAGTCAATAAGTAAGAATTTCTTACTTTTGCTTCTCAAAAGTCCTTTTGAGTTAAAAAGGAATCCCAAACATGCCCTTAGTAAAACAATAGGTGGGATGCACATATACTTGATGAGTTGTGCTAATCGTACTCTTCTATAGCTTTTTACTAGATGTACTTGGTCGTTGAATCAGTCACATCATTTCTTTGCTTTTTCGTTTCTATCAGAGGGTGCGTCAAGCACATAGGTATGTTTGGCGTCAAATTACACGAGTGTGTTACTTTACGTGCCCCACTAACAAAACATGGGAGGGCACACCCTTAAATAAGTATGTTCACTCGAGAGAGGGTACGTTAAGCCACACCCTTAGACCATGTGTAGTGGTTTAGCCAAATAATGCCCCCACCATGGGGTATTATTCGACACGTGGCAGTCCAGTCAGCATAGGGCGTTATTGCAAAAGTGGCGTAGTGGGAATAATGCCCAAATAATGTCCCTTCCAATCATTAACCCAAAAAAAAACATACTAGTTTCTCATTGGTGGGTCAAACCCAGTCAACCATTCCACAAACCATTCTAGGCGTTTTATATATAACGCTGCAGCAATTTTTTTTTCAAAAATAATGCCCCAAAACGCCTAGTGTAATGGGGGGGGGGGCGTTTTTTTCAATTTTTTTCAAAAATACCGCTCCACTACGGGTGGTCTTAGATATATCCTTCTTTCCTTCCTAAAGAAATTTAGGAGATTGTATATGTGCCTTTTTCTCTACCTATACCCGAATTGACCCGTTTTATATAAATTCGTTAGAATTACCCATCTTTAGCTTTGTAATTCTAACATAATAACCTTTCTTAATCTTGAATTAATAGTATTTTTAGTGATGCTTAATTAGTAACTAGAGCTAGTCATATAACTTTTCTTGATCTTGAATTAGTAGTATATCTATTATATCCCTAGTTTTTTTTTTTTTTTTTTTATAGCTACACTTAATGCATTATCTTTTGTTCTTTTGTAAAACTATTTGGTACTATTTGGTATTGTTGTTATGTCTTCTTCTTTCTTGTCATGTTCGTGTTTTGAATTTCCCTACCCTATGTTTGGTTAGGCAATGTAGATTTAATCAAAGATAAAGCTATGATATAACAAGCCGACAAATAAATGGAAAAATCGGTCTATGTTGCCTATTGCCGTTAAATTCGCTAATAATAGAGATAGTTGGATGATTAAATAGAATTTCTCTTGTCCTAATTGTGACCGGTTTGTATTTATTATCAAACATCCTTTTCATACAACCCAAACTTAAAAGATGGTAGTTTTAACTGAATTTATTTCGTCTTCTCTTCCAATAGCACGGGCTACGTCTCAAGGGCATATTCGTAGTGTATTTTTTTGTTTTTTTTCGGTTTTATAATAACATGATTGAAATTGTGGCCTAATTAGTTAGGTATTTGTTTTACTTTATTTATTTATTATTGTTTTTTTTAAATTGTATGATTGCACGGTAATTTTTTTTTTGGGATACCCCTGATTTAATGGGATAGTTCCGCCACTGAATACTATAATACGGTGCTAATATATGTGACATTGGCCATTCTTTTAATCTAATTTAGCTTTTGATTAAAATTAAATAATGTAAAAATATTATACTTGTGATGGAATAAGGATACTTTTCGTTCTTTCATTTTCATTATATCTTCGGGTTTTTGTAGGTGTAAAAACAACATGAACAACTTGGTGCTTTCTATGGCTCCCAAGTTTAGAAATTTAACGGGTTTAGTCCTTCGTCAAGATAAACCGCAGTTAGTTGACAATGTGGTTGAAACCATTGCAAATAGCTGTCATGATCTTGAAGATCTTGACCTTAGCAAGAGCTTTAAGCTTAGTGATCGATCGTTATATGCTTTGGCACATGGTTGTCAAAAGCTTATTAAGCTCAATATCAGCGGATGCTCTTCGTTTAGCGACGACGCTCTTGCATATCTAAGTAGTTATTGCAGACAATTGAAAGTTTTGAATCTTTGTGGATGCGTAAGAGCTGCATCTGATAAGGCATTGAAGGTAAACGATCCTTTTGGTTTGTTAGAATTCAACAGGGGCGGCAATTTCAAGCCATTTACTTATGAATGGTTTCGATTTTGGTTATGCTTTAGCCGGTCAAATAAGTAAGATAAAAAGAAGTATAGATAAAAGGAAACGGATCGAAGGGTTGAAAATCGCATATATTTTATATGTAATATTTTTGAAGTTACGCATCGACTTATGGATTGGTAAATAATTTCATTATATTTACTATGAAATTGGTGAAAGTATGTTTATAGTGGTTTAAAAGAAGAAATACAACTTTTATTTAATGCATAGTAATGAAATAATACAACTTTTATTATGATATTTAATTAATAAATTAGTAATGAAATATTACAACTTTTATTATCATATTCAACCGATACTATTTATAAAACGATAAACTTTTGGTCAAAAAGTGGGTTGGGTCACTCAAATCCAAACATACCCGTATTGGCTCGTACAAAAATTACGCGTGTTGACCCGTTACTCAACCTTTCTTTCCGGGTCATCTAACCCGTTTTGGCTCGTACTAATTTTTTTGTACACATTTTGACCCGTTACCCAACCTTGCTTTGGCCCGCGTGAATAGCCACGTCTAGATTTGAGTTGATCACGGATATATGCTTGATTATGTGTGCAGGCAATCGGATACAACTGTAGTCAACTTCAGTCATTGAACCTAGGATGGTGCGAGGAAGTTGGTGACGCTGGAGTAACGAGTTTAGCGTATGGCTGTCACGATCTGCGTGCACTCGACTTATGTGGTTGCGTTCTTATAACAGGTAAAACCATTACAACCGCCACATACATTATTTCGAATTTTTAATTCCAACAATTAATTGTATGCAGATGAGAGTGTGATAGCTTTAGCAAACAATTGCCTGCATCTAAGATCTTTGGATCTTTACTACTGTCGAAACATCACGGACCGAGCGATTTACGCATTGGCACATATTCGAGTGAAAAACAAGAACCAAATGTGGGATGGGGTTAAAACCGGGGATGAGGATGAAGACGGGCTCATGAGTCTCAACATTAGTCAATGCACTGCTTTAACACCGCCAGCGGTTCAGGCTCTATGTGATTCATTTCCAGCGCTTCATACGTGCCCGGGTAGGCATTCACTTATCATAAGTGGTTGTTTGAATTTAACTTCGGTTCGTTGCGCGTGTGCTTTCCAAGCGCATCAGGAGGTTAACACACTTGCTCATCATGCTTATTGAAAATCGGGGGCGGTCAAGTGGTTAGATCGGTTTGGTTCATGTTTTGAGTTTAATCATTGTACATATGTTGAATTATCTAGTTTAATGTTTTGGACATTGATATTACAATAGAAGTGTTTGAACACCCCCCCCCCCCTCTCTCTCTCAGGTTTTAAGTGTTTTGTATGACTAAATGACTATTATGTGGGCTCATGTTCCATTTTCATTCAACATTGAGTGATTGACTATTTTTAAATATATTTTCATATAACAAATAATAATAGAAGTTATTTTTTTAACAATTTACATTATTACTTTTAATATTATAAGAAAAGAAAATTTCCAATTATTAAAAATTTAAAAATGTGTTTCTAATAGTTCTGATTTTAAATCTCTTAATATACACTTCTTATATTACTTTAAACATTTGCTCCTATTTAATTAATAGTAAAATACACTTCTTATATTACTATGTATTTTATTACTATATATTACTAAACGAATTGAAATGAATAGTGATTTTAGTTCTCTACGTATCAAACAAACTCAGCGCCTTAAATTGCTAACGGAATCCTGAAAAACATTCTTCATTTTTCTTCTTAAAATAAGTACAAATCAAAACTTCATATGTTCAGTTATATATCAGTGTTGTGTTGTATAAGGAACATTCCACAAAAATTAACACACAATATTCAACCAAATTTACCTCTATATCCAGGATATTTGCATATTTAATTTCCTCACATGAGCATTCCACAAGAACACAACATCAACCATCAATCATTTGTTGCTCTTGTAAACAATCGCGTCGCCGTCGTCATCATCCACATCATATGCCGGATTACACAAGCATCTGAATAACCTACCGATTCCCTGTTATATACATCCACCATATACGCAATCATATGTTATCACTTTCTTATGTGTTATTATGTTCAAGTTTTCAAGATTATGAGAAGAGTAAACCTGTGTGATCAAAGGTGCTCGATAACTCAGCGTTCTTGGTGAATCTTCATCGTCGCTACTATCAGATCCGCTGCTTGTATCATCATGAATATCAGAAGCAACTTTCTTCTTTGATGTTCCAACACTTTGTGATTGTTTCTTCCTCTAAATCCAAGAAACATCACTATAAAATCAAGTTCTAAAATGTTATATATTAGAGGGTGTTCGGCATTGCTTATAAAAACCGCTTATTTGTTTATTGTTTTTAGTTAACAGATAAGCAGATACCGGTTTGATGAAGCAATCTCGAACACCATATCAATCATTAACACAATTTAGAAATCCCACCTGAAATATTTTTCCTAAAAGTTTTAGAGCAACCGCCCGAGCTTTAAGTTCTTCCTTCTTGACATTATTTTCATGGAGCACCTGCAAAATAATTCAAATCCTCCATAACCTTACCTTTAAAACAAAGATAACATTATATACTTTCACAAAAAGTGTTGTCAATTCTCAACTTTTATTGTGACTAATGCATGCAATATGTTTTTTGGGCCAAACTTATATATATATATATAGGGAAATTGGCCTGTACTAATCCCACCTAGACCTAATTGGCCATTAATAATCCCACCTCAGAATATTCCCCCCACCAGTCCCACCTTTCACCTATTTTTCCTACAATGGTCCCCCGTTAAAAAAACTTAACGGAGTTAAGCTTTTTTCCAAATTACAAACAGATTTTTTAGGGCTTTTGATTAGAACGACGATACGAGTCCATTGATGTAAAACTTGCCTCGAAACGGTGCTCCAAACGATGAAAACGGCGCTTCAATTCGGGTGTTTAAATTTCCAATTAACCAAAATCAAGTCACTTGGAGCAGCATTTCGAAGTAAGTTTTACATCAATGGACTCGTATCGTCGTTCTGATCAAAAGCCCTAAAAAATCTGTTTGTAATTTGGAAAAAAAGCTTAACTCCGTTAAGTTTTTTTAACGGGGGACCATTGTAGGAAAAATAGTTGAAAGGTGGGACTGGTGAGGGGAATATTCTGAGATGGGATTATTAATGGCCAATAAGGTCTAGGTGAGATTATTATCAATCAGTCGAAAAAAAAAAAAAAAAAAAAAAAAAAAAAAAAAAAAAAAACCTAAGGGACTTAACCGCACGTTTTATGCAAGTGCTTAGGATTTTTTGTCGATAAGCAGGACGTTTATAACGTATTTTACTCACCATTTGACAAACATGTAAAAGGGTGACTTCAATATCAACAACATTCAATTTCCAGAGTGAGCTCATGAGTGTCTCCTTGCTGGATTTTAGATGTGATTCAACGTCGTTTATAGGCCCGCTTCCATCCATTTTAAATTGGCGACTTGCTTCTTCTTGAAGTTGCAGCAACTGAAAAGCCCCTAGAGAGTAATTTCTCACCAAAATAAGGTACTATGATAACTTGATAATTAATAAATGTACTTGCTGGCCATTTAATATTAGGTTAATATTTATAAAAATATAACCAACTATGTTCAAATATTCTGTGAAATAAACATTCATATTTAGGAAAAAGAATGTTGCTTAAATCAAATTTTTGTAGGTTTGATATGGGACATAAAAAAGTTGGTTAAGATGAAAAAAAAAATTGATAAGAGTGAATTTCAAGGATTGTCCTTTATCTTTATACCCATTTTCAGACGTTGTCCTTTATGTTCAAAATTGACGAGTTTTGTCTTTTATGTTTTCATACCATACACGTTTTGTCCTTTAGGCCTAACCCAGTTAGTTTTTTCAGTTAAATTTGGTCATATGTTTGGTACATGAGAGCATTTTTGTCAATTCAAAGGTAAGTTCAACGGCAGATTTACAGTTCAAAGCTTCTGCAACCTTTGAATTGACAAAAATGTCCTCATATGCAAAGCTCATGACCAAATTTAACTGAAAAAACTAACTGGGTTAGGCCTAAAGGACAAAACGTGTATGGTATGAAAACATAAAGGACAAAACTCGTCAATTTTGAACATAAAGGACAACGTCTGAAAATAGGTATAAAGATAAAGACCAATCCTTGAAATTCACTCAAATTGATAAAAATTGCTTCTAATTACCTTTTGCTGCAGTAATTTGTGATTTCCAGAAATGCCCTTTGGTCCGAACCCACTCGGCCATAAATGGTACCCCAAGGTAAATCGCTTTCTTTCCGAGCTCTTGTGCGGCTTGTCTTTCGTATATGTATCCGATAGTGTGCAAGATATTTGCTCCAAAAGCTGTTAGAATTACATTTGAAAAGGGTCATATTCTTTGGGGTAGATACCAACACATTTGACCCACACAAAAATTTACCCGTTTTGACCCAAACCCGTTTTCCACACCATTATAAGCAAATCCCTTGGAAACCCCTTTTTTTCGCAACAATGGATGCATGCAATACCTGCTTGTGTAAGTCGTTCCACCTCTGATTCAGCTCGGTCTAAAAATCCTTCTTTATCACCTCGAACATATTGTTGAATAAAATTTATCAATATTCTAGCTAATCTTTCTTCCCTTTCCCTTTGGATAATCTACATGATTAAATATACTTAAAATCCAAATAGAAAATAATCATTCAATGGTACTTATCAAATTCATAACATAGTACTTGCCTTCAACTTTTCATGCAATATTTCGGGGGTGTCATTTTCACCAACTAATTCCGCAGAAGCCATTGTCGCAACGGCTAGGTGCCCTATGTAGTCTTCAAATAGTTCACTTCCGAAAAGAAAAGCAAAAACCGCAGTCGAATCCAGCATAGTGTCCCTGTAATATGATGAATATTTTATACATAATTAGACAATGTTACTAATTATGGATGCATATGATGTATGTGTAAGATTATTAAAGACTGAATGATTATTATTGGATGAGTAGGTTACAATATATAGGGATTACGAGTAACCGTAGAAACCTAACCGAGCCCGTGGGCCCATAGTCTAATACTCCCCCGCAGTCGTGGCGGATAACAAAAAAACAATAATAAACCCTAAAAACCTGTCTTCGATTTCGGTCAAAATTCCATAATCTTGCAATCTTCAATCCATAATCTTCGATACACGGTTTTGAATGATCTCGTAATCCAATAAGAGACAACCAATATGACAGTGCAGCGGCGGCTGGTAGCGGCGCGGCGGCGGATCGTAATCCTGCAGGCGGCATGGCGAAGACCGTAGTCTAATGAGCGGCGGCGGCACGGCGACAAGGGGCGGCTTGACGGAGATGCGAAATCAACAGGATGAGCCGTAGCATCATCTGTGTGGTAAGAGACTGTAAGAAGACCGGTGAATCTAGAACCGAAGACGAAGCTTTATTTGAACACAAAACTGAAAAAAAATGGAAACGGAAAACGAACAAAGACCGGACAGGGCGGCAGTGGCGGCACGCCACCCTGTCTAGGGTTTTTCTCAAGTGGTGACGGCTACCGAGCCCGTGGGCCCATAGTCTAATAGTATGTGATATATTAACTGAATCATCATCAGACTCAGTAAATCCCACCAATAGAAAAGTAAAGGTAGGGCCTGAGGAGGTAGGATACAGACAGCCTTACTTCTACTCCGTAGGAATAGAGTGCTGCTTCCAGTGAGACCCCCGGCTCGATAAAGGAGACAATTATAAGTTCATTAAATATGTTCAGCATGTCATAGACGGGTACGAGTTTTTGGGCCGACGACGGAAGGTCCATGAGTCTAGATGGTTTTGGGCCAACCAATGGGCCCAGGATCCATTTTTTTGGGCCTAAAATTTGCAAATTTTCCATAATTTAATTTAATGTAGAGCCCATTCTTACTTTGATATGGAGCCTTTTCCATTCCTATCATATGCATCTCTCTTCACAGGATCACTCAAAACTTGATAAGCTTCACCAAGCACCTGCTCATAAACAAGATTACGTTCTCGTTCGTTTTAACAAATATTCGTAATTATGTTGAACAAAACCCGCTCTTTCAAACCATCAAGAAACACAAATATCGTTCGAAACACTTGCCTGAAATCTCTCAGCCGCTTGAGGATCATTCGGATTTTTATCAGGATGAACTTGTCGCGCCTGTTTTCAAACCACATAAATGTTAGTGGCAGCGTTTACGGCTTATTTTGACAAAGTGCGTCAAACTAATAAAAAAGGAAAAGCGTCATACGGGTCAAAAGCAGCACAAAGTGGTTTAAAATTTCAATATCATACTAAATTTAAACATAAATTGTCGAGTAAAGTACACAGATGGTCCCTGTGATTAACCAAAGGTTTTAGCAAGTCCAGGTTAAGGTTATGGACTAAATACGTTAAACAATGCAAACCATATGGACCATTTGTGTAGTTTTGGAAAGCTCTGGACCAAATCCAAAATCTTGGTCGGGGACCATCTGTGTACTTTACTCAAAATAGTCTCTCCGGAGAATTACACCGAAAACATGGTATGCATCTAAACAAAACTCTAGAAAACAGACCGATCAAAAAAACAGCATCAAATCTGGCTTTCGTTACAACAAACGCACACAGATCGTAACTGATTTACCAACAAGTGGGCTAACGAGTAACGAACGCACCTTCAGATAGTAAGCTTTGCGAATATCATCATCGGATACAAGTGGGCAAACACCAAGAATATCATAATATTCAGTTTCTTTCACCATTAGAATAATCTCGAAATTCACTCACTAATCCGATCAGATCAGCCGAAAAGATGGATCCCAGGGTACAAAATCAGAGTTCACAGAATAAAATGTGAGAGAGATGATGAGGAGAGAGTGAGCTTTCCAGTTTTAAAAAAAAAATGAGTAAAGAAAGATGTAAAGTTAAAGAATGTATTTATTTATTTATTTATTTAGCAATTTGTGAAAGCTTTTTGGCGGGAGAAAAACAGTATTTTAACGGTTGATATGTGGTGGTAATGATGCTTGCAACTACTTTTTGAAATGCCCATCACTTGCTTTTGAAAAATGGGTTGATTGGTGGGTTATGTTTGGCTGTACAAACGCCCCACATGAAGCGGACCGGTCAAGAAATGACACTATCTTACATGGGTTGGGCTCACTCATACAGAAAGTAATGTGTATAGTGTATACTAATACTATACTAATGCAATAAGTGCCACTAATAAACATTTTGTTAAAGGGATGTATCATCACATCCGTTTGTCACATCAGTCATTTTATCTGATAGGCGTATAGATTTGATACACAGGTGTATAGTTCTTGAACCCTCCTTGGTATAGAGAAATAGAGCCATAGACCTCTTGTATACGGGTGTATAGCTCGATATAGGGGAGTAGATCGTACCCCATAATAAAAGACATATGAAAATACGTGTATTCACTTTTTTATTATTTAGATTGATGATCGGATGCCTAATTATATATTGTTGTTATTATTATTTTTATTATTATATGTGGTATTGTATATCAACGCGTCTAAGTAGGCGATGTGAAGCAAGCCACAACTTATTTTGTGTCGCGTATGTGTAAAATTGTTGAGGTTGTCGCTAAATAAGTTAGGGCGTAACAATCTTTTTTGTGAGTTGGAGGGTCGAATCTAAACATTACACAAACCAAAAATTGTGTAAAACACGTAAACACAAACACAATACGCCGTGGATTGACAATTTGACATGAACTAGACCCGTGTAACCCGGATTTGTTTTATATATTAATACTCTAAACACAAAGATTTATTGAATTTTCCGGATCTATTTTATATATTAATACTCTAAAAGTAAAGATTTATTGAATCTTAGTTTTGAAGGTTGCAATCATTTTATTGTTTTTTTCAAGAACAAAAAGACAAAGAAGTACTAAATAGGTAAAATACAAGAAGACTGAATTCCACTTTATTTGACGCAGGTGTTGTGCACATGTGATTTTGGCTTAATTGTGAAACTACTTGGGGTTAGAAAAACATTAAAATTTGGCTTGATTGGGAAACTACTTGGGGTCAGAAAACCATTAAAATTTAAAATAATAGAATAAACGCAATAGGTCAGGTATTGATAATCCTTGTATGATATCTGCTTGTAAAATTATATCAGATACACGGACCAATACTCATTGGGTATGTGTCGATTAATTACCCCTCGGACGCCGGGTATCAGATACACCCATTTAAAAAATTTATGTATGTCTGTCAGGATTTTCAAGTATATTTTTTTTCTTCCATTCTATTTTTTATGTGATTTTATATTTTTAACTACAATCGAGCCGAGAGTCTCATTAAAAACAGTCTCTTTATTCCTACGGAGTAGAGGTAAGGCTGTCTATATTATTTCATCCTTAGACCCTACCTTAATGATTGTGATGATGATGATATTTTTAACTACAAGAAACCAAAACATTACCATAAAATGTTTGAAAGATCTAAGATACATAATTTAATACTGATGTAAATCTGAAAAGATAATTTCGTGTTTCGCCGCATACAAATATAAATAATATCATCAAAATATATAATCAAATGAAAAAAAGTTCCAATGAACCATTAATAAAATCAGGTAATCGCGTCGGCTATCACTTAATTCCACAGCCGGCCCAAACCCGCAAGATATATTTTTTTCTCGATCGTAAACCTGGCCGCATACCCGAATACTCGTCCTAGATGTTTTGGATTGGCCATTTCTTGCTGCTTTTCAGAACCCAACAGTTGATGTTATGCTATACTAAAGTTCTTGAGTATGTTTGTTAGATTATGATGTTTAACTGGTCAACTGTGGAGTTCTCCTCAATAGGGCTGTTCACGAGCCGAGCCGAACCGAGCGGACCTTTGCTCGTGCTTGGCTCTTTTACAAACCGAACCGAGCGGAGCGACTCATTTAAAACCGAGCATCAAATCAAGCGAGCATTTTTCGAGCAGCAAAAAATCCGAGCGAGCGTCGAGCGAAGTTCGAGCGATTTGGACAACCGTGTCACCCAATTTAAATTTGCTGAGAGAGATAGTGACAATGTTGGGTCTCAAGTTTTGTTTTTATGTCTTTAAAAACATGCACATTTCATGGCATAATATTTTTCTTATGAATAACAATGTTGTGGCTGACGAGGCGATGATCATATTGCACGAACAATTACGTTAAGAACATCAGACGATCGATTTAGGGTAACGACATGAAACATTGAGGCGATGAACAGACTGTCGTTTATTGGTTTAGGGTTTAACTTTTAGTTTTGATTTTAATTTTTCATTAGCGTGGTTAGGCTAGTACGAATAGATATAGTTGTAAATTTGTATATAGTTTACCAAAATCTAATAGATTGGTACATATAAAACTATAAATTTAATTTATATTTAAGTATATATGTATGTATAAGTGTGTGTATATACATGTTTATAGATGCATCTGTATATGTATATGTATATATATATATATATTAATTAAAATAATAATTCGAGCCGAACCGAGCAGAGCGGCTCGTTTACAACCGAGCGTCAAATCGAACGAGCATTTTCCGAGCAATTTCCGAACGAGCGTCGAGCGAGCGACGAGCGGCAAGCGATTTGAACGACCCTACTCCTCAAAGTTATAACCAATGTGTCCCAAACGTGTTGCTGGTATTTTAAGTCGGACATTCCTTATGAACCGAGCATTTATTTTGTCCACGACTGACGTGAGATTAAAAAAAATTAACAAACACCCCCAAAATAAATCAATATATAACACGAAATCATATTAAGCTTATAAGAACTCAATATAAGATCAAAAAATATTAATATAATGACCATAATGATTTTACTTTTTCACCAAACAAGTCTTTCAAACAAATATATTTTTGTGTCATGGAAACCAAAAGAAGCAATCCATTAAGATGAAATTTACAGCTTCTTTATGAACAAAGCCTAGACAATTTTGAAACTAAAAGCATAAAAAATAAAAAAAACTAAAAATGATCAAACAATAAGTATTGCAGAATATATATATATATATATATATATATATATATATATATATATATATATATATAACCTTTAGCAGCAGGCACTGGTTGATGCATCCGAAACTGGCTTCTGTTTAAATATGTTTCTTTTGACGGCAGTTGATCCCTCAGCAGTGAGACTAGGTGTATCCAAAATCTGCATTTTTACATATTCATATCCAAAAACATTTTATTTTACAAAATAGGTCGATTTTAAATATATTTCATTAATAACGAATCAATAGCTAGAAAAAACTAGCTAAAAAGGAAATGGATCAAACAGATCGAACATTCTTCAAGACCCTCCGAAATAGAGTAAATTACGTTTTTGGCCCCTGTGGTTATATCACTTTTACTATATTAGCCCAAAATAAGAATTTTTAACATATCTGTCCCCATGGTCTCTATAACTAACCATTTTGGCCCCTAAGTCTAGAGATCATGGGGGCCAAAATGGTTAGTTATAGATAGGGGTGCAAACGAGCCGAGCGGCTCGCGAGCTACTCGAGATCGGCTCGAGAAAAAGCTCGAAACGAGCCGAGCCTTATCGAGCCCGAGCCGAGCCTTATCGAGCCCGAGCCGAGCTTGAGCCTTAAAACAAAGCTCGTTTGTTTATCGAGCCCGAGCTCGAGCCTCACATGTGAAGCTCGTTAGGCTCGTCGAGCCTTATCGAGCCTTAGTATAAACGAGCCGAATCGAGCCGAGCTTATTTAAACTTGTTTACAAGCCGACCTCGAACCTAAAAATAAGCTTATTTAGTAAACGAGCCCGAGCCCGAGCTTTACTTATCGAGCTCGCAAGCCTAAAAAGTATATTATTTATATTATTTTTATTTAATATACTAATTAATAGATAATAAACGAGCCGAGCCCGAGCTTTACTTATCGAGCTCACAAGCCTAAAAAGTATATTATTTATATTATTTTTATTTAATATACTAATTAATAGATAATAAACGAGCCGAGCCCGAGCCGAGCTCGAGCTTGATAAAATACAAACGAGCCGAGCTCGAGCTTTGAAAACAAAGCTCGAATCGAGCCGAGCTCGAGCCCGAGCTCTCATAAGTTAATCGAGCTCGAGCCTGGCCGAGCTCGGGCTCGGCTCGGCTCGTTTGCACCCCTAGTTATAGAGACCATGGGGGCCAAAATGGTTAGACTTAGGGGCCAAAATGGTTAGTTATAGAGACCATGGGGACAGATATGTTAAAAATTCTTATTTTGGGCTAATATAGTAAAAGTGAAATAACCACAGGGGCCAAAAACGTAATTTACTCTCCGAAATATGTTACTCAAACTAACAGATATTATTTTAACAAAACTGCTATTATGATCCATGAAACATATTAATTATTTATGAAAATTGTAGACATGCAATTAGAACATATACCTTCAAAACAAGTTCTTCGAAACACTGCTCCACATTGACCCGAGTTTTTGCACTGCACTCGATAAAAAGGCATCCGTATTCCCTTGCAAACTCGATGCCCTCCTTCTTCGTGACAACCCTCTCGCTTTCCTACATAATTAATAAAATTTTAGAGGTGTATTTATTTTACACATCTAAATGTATGAATCAAGAAATAAGTGAATTTCAAGGATTGTCCTTTATCTTTATACCAATTTTCAGGCGCTGTCCTTTATGTTCAAAATTGACGAGTTTTGTCCTTTATGTTTACATTTCATACACGTTTTGCCCTTTAGGCCTAACCCAGTTAGTTTTTTCAGTTAAATTTGGTCATATGCTTTGTACATGAGAGCATTTTTGTCAATTCAAAGGTAAGTTCAACCCTTCAACGGAAGATTTACAGGTCAAAGCTTCTGCAACCTTTGAATTGACAAAAATGCTGTCATGTGCAAAGCACATGACCAAATTTAACTGAAAAAACTAACTGGGTTAGTTCTAAAGGACAAAACGTGTATGAAATGAAAACATAAAGGACAAAACTTGTCAATTTTGAACATAAAGGACAACGCCTGAAAATATGTATAAAGATAAAGGACAATCCTTGAAATTCACTCTTTTCGTTTTATTGATATAGCAATAAACATGTAAAGCTACACAATTATGTGCATACATAATTGCATCCCCATATGCTTACAACCAAGGGCGGTTCTTAGTTAGGCTCTGGCAGGGCCATTGCCCGGGCAAGTTTTTCGGCCGTATTGCTAATTTTCCGCATTTTGATCGAAATTTTTTATATATACCATGTTTGGCCCGGGCTTGCCCGGGCTTTTTTTAGTGCCCGTGTCTTTCGGCCCTGGCACGTTCAACAAGCAAGATCCGCCACTGCTTACAAAATAGATATGAATAAATATATATATATACACACACACACACTTTTTATGATATTTACCTTATCAACTTTATTGCCAACAAGCATCTTGATGCAATCTTGATTTGTTGAGTGCATGTCGATTTCTTTAGCCCATACATCTGATAAGTTAGTGAACGTTTCTCTTCGTGTTACATCATAAACTGTTTAAATTTAGAACACGAAGCAATTAGAGGACATTAACCAACTAAAAGATACAAATTTGAGTAAACTTCCGTTTTGCTCCCTGTGGTTTGGTCACTTTAACGGTTTTGCCCCAAACCTTTAAAAATAGCCATTTTACTCCCTGATGTTTCGGTTTTTTTGCCAGTTTGCTTCCTGCGGAGAGCAAATGGAAAAACAAACAATTTGGATGGAGTTAAAGGTTTGGAGCAAAACCGTTAAAGTGACCAAACCATAGGGAGCAAAACGGAAGTTTACTCTACAAATTTACAGTAACAAGACATAAAAAAAGTAGTATAAATCAAAAGAACGATGAACGCACATAAGACAGTCAATTTAAGTTTTTTTAAACATACCCATTATAACTCCTTGAGCTCCCCGATAATACGAACTAGTGAGAGTTCTGAATCTTTCCTGGCCAGCTGCAAAATAATTTGTCCGATAACCGTTATGATAATAATTTCTTGAGTAAACTTCCGTTTTGCTCCCTGTGGTTTGGTCACTTTAACGGTTTTGCTCCAAACCTTTAAAAATAGCCATTTTACTCCCTGATGTTTCGGTTTTTTGCCAGTTTGCTCCCCGCCTCTAACTCCATCCAAATTGTTTGTTTTTCCATTTTGCTCCCCGCAGGGAGCAAACTGGCAACAAAACCAAAACATCAGGGAGCAAAATGGCTATTTTTAAAGGTTTGGGGCAAAACCGTTAAAGTGACCAAACCACAGGGAGCAAAACGGAAGTTTACTCTAATTTCTTTCAAGAACAAAAAAAAACCAATAAGGCCTTTTGTAATGGGCTAACGCCCATGGCCATGTCACCATATTCACGCCCTCCACACCACTCCTGGTGGGCGTTTTTGTGGGCTTGAGCCCTCCTCTATGAGCCGAATCACGGGCATGGGGTGGGAGTTAGCACACAAACCACTGTTAACAAGCTTTTTCACCCAATCACAACCAAACACATCACGTTCAATCTCTTTTTTTCTTTATTTAAAATGGTTTAGTGAAACCATTACACCCGTCAGAGGAAAAAGTGAATGAAAACCCTCTTTCCTACGTGGCAGTCACTTTTTTAGTGAAACCATTACACATAGTCTAAGGCTACAAATTGTGGGGTAGCGGAGCGGCCAATCCCACCTCACCTAAAACTTTAGTTAAACACCGCACCGTGCTAGTTAAAGGGGGGCGCCAAGAGGGGAGGCGTTACCCCCCTTAACGCCTGTGAGAGAATTGTGAGATGAGGTTCACCCGTAGTTGTTAATAGCGAATAGCGACAAATAGCGACAAGGGACCTATATGCTACATAGCGAATAGCGACAAATAGCGATACACTAGAAAAAGAATTTTGAAAATTTTTATATGTATATTATATCAAAATACACTAGTATATATGTTATTATACATGTATATTTATCAAAAAACCTATAATCCAGCTATTTTATAGCTATATCTAATTGCTATTTATATAAAAAAAAAAAAAATTAACTGTCGCTATTCTCGCTATCAGTCGCTATAGCCCTAATAGCGGCGACACTACATCGCTTCACTACGTAGCGCGCTATAGCAATCGCTATAGCTGCTATTGACAACCAGTGGCGGACCCAGGATTTTTTTTCAATGGGGTCCATTTGTTTCGGAGTTCAAAATTTTCATAACAGAACTTTCAAATTTTCGGGTCGGTCCTCGTCCGGGTCGGTCATAGCGAGGTTTGAACTAGATATAAAAAAAGAGGATAAACAAGCTATACAAGGATTGAACCCATGACTTCTTGTTGGTAAAGAGAGAGATTTACCACTACCCCAGGTTTCCTTTTCTTTCTATGGTGTCCACCTAATTGTATTTATGGGGTCCTTATACAATTTAATATACCGAATCTACTAATTTTTTAAAAACATTGGGATCCGGGGACCCCAACCCACTCTATGTGGGTCCGCCGCTGTGGACAACTATGGGTTCACCCCAAATCAACCAATCACTTTATATATATATTTAGTTAAACCACAACTTGATAACTAAAGGGTGTGTTCATTAGGGGAGTGGGGTGGTATCACTTGCAAAAATTCTATCACTCACAAACATCCAATCAAGTTCCGCCATGTCATCAACCATTTTTCAATCACTCACAACCTTTTTTAGTGGCAATGGTCATCACTCACAACACCCAACAATAAACCCTCACATCCATTTATCACTCACACCCCCATAACGCGTGAAGTTTATCACACACAAACTTCATCACTCGTGAAAGATTTAGGTGGCGGTGGGCATTTGTTGTTTTCCACGCGTTGAATTTGGCTATCACGGAGTAAAGTTACTCCGTCCCGCCTCCCCTTAAAGCCCATTGTCTACGTGCCAGTGCGTTATGCACTTTTTAGTTAACCGACAATAGTCTAACAAATGGTTTTCAAAATGGAATGGAAATAGTTTACCAGTATCCCAGATAGCAAGCTTCAACTTCTTCCCATTAATCGTGACATATTTCACCTTAAAATCCACACCTACAAACAATCACATCAATCAACAATGTGATGTGAAACCACAACACGAAATAAAAAACAATTAAATAAATAAATAAATAAAAAGATTACCAATTGTTGGAGAAAGATCTTCAATGGCATTATCAGAAGTAAAACTCAAAAGAAGAGAACTTTTACCAACCCCTGAATCCCCAATCAACAACAGCTTGAATAAGTAATCAAAATCCGAACCCGAACCCGAACCCGAAGACTGGTCCATTTGCAAATCAAGAATCAACCACCAACCCTAGAAACCAAATTAATGTCACAATTGTTTCATACCCAGAAATTAAACGCATACAACAGCATTGATGGTGAAAGAGATTACGTTTATGTGCTGGGTGGATCTAATTTGGCGATCTGGGTCGATGAATAGCGTGATTATGAAGCTGTTGATGAATAGTTGGGATCTTGAATGTAAAGTTAATGGAGTAATTGATGGTTGAAAGAAAAAAAGTTATTCGATTTGAGAAAGTTTGTGTACAAACGCCATTGATTCTTGTTGATTGGGTGGACCTTCGGTGTTACGTTTACGCCGGATTTGTAGAGAAAAAAGAGAAGAAAGTTTTTAGTTACATGAGAGATCACAAACAAATAAACAATAAAAAATATTATTTATTTTTATTTATTTTTTACCGATCTGGCAACTACTAAATGGGTAAGTATTGAAAGAGTAAGAAGTTTGAACCATTAATAGCCAGTATAATGTTTAACGGTTTAGAGACAAATATCTAACCAATTCAGATTAGAGGTCCTAACCATTCAGACTCAGTATAATGTTTAACTATTCAGAGACAAATGTCTGAAGCATTCAGACGGCTGTTCGCGAAACAAACAATTTGAACCATTAAATGTTGAATCAGTAAGATGTTTGAACTATTAAGAGCTAAATTGGTAGAGACTTAGTGGAGGGTTTTGGGTTTAATTTCAAGAAAGGGTTATAATTTGATGTAATTTAGTAGTAGGAGTTGTGTAAAAGTTCTTTGAAAGGGAGTTGCGAGAGATATGATCGTGGTGATATATACATACAGGGTGATCTCATTGTACGGACTGTATAATAGATCAAAAAATGGTTATATTGGTTGTATACAATGTCGGACCTACTCTCATGGTTTGGGCGAGATTTTTGCCTATAAAAAATAGTGTATTATTTAGGCAAAAATCTCGATCCTACCTCTTTTAAATATGGTTAAACCCTCATAACATTACCTCTATAAAATAAATTTTGTGTCCACCGCTGGTTGTATAACTTTATAATTGGTCCTAGTCACCTTTGTGTTAGTTTACCATATCATATGCGTCGTATAATACAACCAAAAATGTATGTGACTTTGCTAGTAGTTACATCACTCATTTTTTGTCAGTTAAACACATCATAAAAGTCTTATGATTTGGCACTTATACGATCTATTTGATCATTTTCACCTTATCATACCCCCAAACGAATATAATATGGCATATTTGATAATTTTGTCTTGGTATACGACATATATGATTATGTGATTTGTATGACACATCAGTGGTGTTTGAATAATATATCTGTAGTGTTTGCATATTGTGTTTAATTAACTAGCAAAGAAATTTGATACTTCAAACAATAACTTACAAACAACAAACTTTGATCTAAGAAACTAAAATAGAGAGATTTGGGGTTATAAACATTCATTAAATAGTGTGTATGCTATTATTATAACAAGACGCTTTTCAAGGAAAGATTTCTATCTAAATCTATGACGAGTGCATGTGGCATGTGGGCAGTGAAATTGTGTAGTACACACGTTGTATAACGTATGTTCAATGATAAGGTGGTTGCGGGTATGATCATGATTCATAGACCAATAAGATAACAATTGTACAGTCGTGATATGTCACAAGGTGCAGTGGCTTTATATACGAGTGTCTTAGGGTCTGTTTGTTTAGCTCTTAATGAGGCTCTTAATGGTTCAGACATCTTACTGGTTCAGTACTTAACAGTTCAGATTGTTTGTTTCGCGAGCAGATGTCTGAAGGATTCAAACATTTGCCTCTGAATGGTTAAGTATTATAGGGGATGTTTGTTTACCTCTTAATGGTTTCATTAAGAGGCAAGCCTTTGAATCGGATAGACATACATACAAAGAAAAAGAAAGTCTGCATTACAGAATCCATCTAGTACCCCAACTCGTTACACCATTAAGGGGACTAGGGGTGGAATCACTAGTGATGGATTCCATCACTCCCACTATCCAATCAAGTAATGCCATGTCATCAATCCAATTTCCATCACTAGTGATAGAAATGTAGGAGGGGTGGAATCACTAGTGATGGAGGGGTGAAAAAATTGTTTGAAATGGAGATGTTAAATAGATAAATGATCCAACGTTCAAAAAAATCAAAAGTTCAACGCGTGACCGGCTTAACGCGTTGTGAATTCCACGCGTGTTCAACATAGTGGCGGCGGTGTAGCATAACACTATCACTCGTTATACATGGCCATCACGGGACCGCCCCGT
The DNA here is from genome assembly GCF_002127325.2 of Helianthus annuus. Taxonomy (NCBI): domain Eukaryota; kingdom Viridiplantae; phylum Streptophyta; class Magnoliopsida; order Asterales; family Asteraceae; genus Helianthus; species Helianthus annuus. The sequence continues at coordinate 173,093,415 of NC_035437.2, forward strand.
GTGGCCTAAAGTACAAGTCAACAATATATGAAAAAATTACAAATCAACAAACGTTTCAACTTTCAATTTTCCTGATTAGACGGAGGTTGAGGGCATACGAGTTGAATCTCCTCACCCGATCTAGGATACACGATCGTCTCCGCCATATAAGCACTTAAAAACGTCGATAAACCCACCTTATCAATCGCTTCCCGATGATACGACTTACACACCAGATATACCACCGTTTGAGTCACAATAAACACCAACAACAACACCAAAAAAAAAATAACACCGCATAATATTCCCATCATCACCCTCCAAATCAATACCCATATTAAAACCTCATATCCGTACTCCACAAATAACAAATACACCAAAATCAACCCTACCAAAAATCCGTACAACACGAACGCGATTTCCATCCCCACTAACTTATTCCCGTTCGCCAGATCCTTACCTTTCTTCAACGCGTTAAATCCATAAATGTTTTCAAGAACATTAACAACCCTAGCGAGCTGACAAACAAGGCTCAGGTATAAAAACAATAACATGAGGATCACAGTCATAACAATTAAGCTAGCATTCGTAAAACCTAATATCGCTCTTAAAATAGCCATAACAACACTAACAATTACATTGTAAATAAATAACACGATGTTTATAAATAAGAAAGTGATGCAAAGGCGTTTCCATACGCTATGAATGACTTTTATGACGTCGCGAAAAACAACTTCAAGTTGAATTTCATGTCTTCTTCGGTTCGATCCATGGCGATTTCAAGTTGATTGTTGATCAAGATGTTGAAGGTGAAGTTGTTACGTGTGAAATGTGGATGTAATGCATTTTTTTGGTTTTTTATAAATTTGTTTGGACGGGGTTGTGAAAGATATTTTGCTTCAAGTTTATAAGATTAAAAAAAGAAATAATAATTTTTTAATAGGTATATGGATAATGTGTACACAAGTGAGTCAACATTGGTTGTACCTAGCAATGATGGATAGCGAATCAAGTGGATGGATAGTGGATGCTTAAACCAGCCATGATCGGGTACAATTGATTTTCTGAGTTAGTGGGCCAAACATTTCTCTAATCGTCATTTTTTATATAGATTATTGGATTTTAATAAACTAAATTATTCCTCTTTGATCGTAGCAGTCTCAACTTCTAAATAATCATTAAATAATTAGTGGCAGTCCCAACTACTAACACATTGGTCTTTAATGGATTCTGACTAACTGAACACTGTTAGTCTGTGGTTGCCGGAAAAAAACGTTTTTGGCTTGAAAACTCAACATTTTCGTCCCAAAACTCTTTGTAATCTTACTACGGGCCTTTAGTATTCTTTTTCTAGTAAAAGTCACAATTATTGAAGTCACCGGAAAACTCTTTTTTTACCGGGAAACTTCTTTTTGCCCTGAAAACTCAACTTTTTAGCTAGAAAATTCAACATTTTCGTCTCAAACCTCTTTGTAACCTTAGATAGAATCTTTAGGAACCTTTTTCTGGCCAAAAACTTTTCCCGACGACCGGAGACTAACGACGTTAGAGTTCTGTTAGTTAGGGTCAATTGGAGGCTAATATGTTAATAGTTGTGACTGCCAGTGATTATTTTTGAAGTTGTGACTGTCGGCGACCAACGACGAATAGTTGTGATAATTGAAATCCAATATTACTTTTTATATTATGATGTTCGTTTCTTAAAAAAAGGGAATTTTATGAAAATAAGTGTTCTTATACCCTATATTGAGGGGCATTGATTTTGTTTTGAGTTAGAATTGTGTTAGGCTTAAAGGGATGCTAGATGGGTTGCAATATTACAATCAAGATCACCAAGCGTGTGCACATGTGACATGTTTATTATATATTTAGATTGTAAAGACATACAATGTGCACATGTGCAATAACTTTAAACCTTTCTATAGCTTAAACGGCAATTGAATTGCTCTCTATCGGACCTTGCAAGAGGTCGAAGCACATTAAGAGCAAAATATGTCAAAAAATTTGGTTCTCCTTCATTATGAAGTATGAACTAACCACAAATAAAAAGATGTTCATATCTCTACTTATATTTCTCATATCACAGTTTTTTTTCTATAGACGATGAAAAAACTTTCAAATTCATCACCATTTAATGTTGACAATTTAACACGTTAGAATCGATTTTGGAACTGAAGGTGGCTTTAAGCTTACTTTTTGTCTAAATTTAACACGTTAGAATCGATATATGGTTTTAAGAAAAAAATTGTTTGAAGTGTTATTGTCTTTTTGGATTGTTGTTCTATAATTATTTATGTCAAACTAGTCTTAACCCCCCGCGCTGCGGGGTAGGGGGAGTAAAACCATGCTACCAGTGTTGCGGAGTGGGAGGCACAAAGTCGCGCTAAGTAGCAACTAAACGAAGACCAAAACCGAGAAAAATTGTGAAATAAAATCATGAATTTTAATGCTTAGTGACTCACGTGACGTAAATCATAGACACATTCGAATATATTCCGACACACATTAAAAATTTGAGGGGGGGGGGGAAGACAAATGTGACCAACAAACATCGTGCTATGTAGCAATCAAACAACAACGAACCCAAGAAAAAACGTAAAACAAAACTATTATAAAAAAACTAAACTAATTTATTTTTGTTACAAAATTATAACAAAGCCAAAGTTTTGTTACATAAATATAATCTTAAAGTTTATATATATGAAAAAGAGTAAACTGTCATTTTGGTCCCTATGGTTTGGTCAATTTTGTCATTTTAGTTCAAAACTCAAACTTTTTGCATCTGCGTCCCCGTGGTTTCAGTTTTATTGTCATTTTAGTCAAAAAATGAAATCAGGTCATATTTGTCTTATAAAATCCTGTTAATTTGTCATTTTCTGCAGAGGCAAAATGATCATTTCTTTTTTATAAATAAATACCATATTTTATAAGACAAATATGACCTGATTTGCCTCTGAGGAAAATGACAAAATTGCAGGATTTTATAAGACAAATATGACCTGATTTCATTTTTGGACCAAAATGGCAATAAAACTGAAACCACAGGGACCCAGATGCAAAAGGTTTGAGTTTTGGACTAAAGTGTCAAAACTAACCAAACCTCATGGACCAAAATGGCAGTTTACTCTATGAAAAAAGAAAAGCAAAAAAGAAAAAACCATAATAAAACAAAAAAAAAAAGTTACTGTTGCTCATATTCTTATGAATTAATACATATAAGGAATGTATTATCATTTACGTTTGTATATCAAAGGCTTGTGTATTGTGTGTACGAAAAGTAGCATGAATTTTGAGTAAATTTCAAGGATTGTTCTTTATCTTTATACATATTTTGAGGCGTTATTCTTTATGTTCAAAATTGACGAGTTTTGTACTTTATGTTTTAAAATCCATCACGTTTTGTCCTTTAGGTATAATTCAGTTTGTTTTTTCAGTTAATATGATATGTGCAGGTTACGTAAGGGTAGATATATCATTTAATGTGTATCCCTGAACATTTCCCTCAATATTAAATTAACCCAACCCTAATTTACAGACTTCCCCAAATTGAGATAAGACTTTCCACACATGAGCTTAATTCTAATTACCACACAATCTTATATTCCAAGCATCTTTTTGTAATAGTTAGTCCAAGCATCTTTTTCTAATAGTTAGTGGTGTCACTTTTCTTAAGAAACACTACCATGAGAAAAGAACAAGTAATTGCCTCAACCTTTCTTAAAATTAAGTAGACTCCACAAAATGTCACCTTTGTTTCTTCGAAACAACAACTTACTCTCCTCTCTTTAACCCTACACGTGCACTTTCCTTTTCTTGTCTCACTTAAGTAAACTTCCTCCACTCTTCCCCCTTTGTCCACATATCTCAAACGATAAATAAATACAACGTACTAAAAATACTTTTAGTGGTTTAAGAAACATATATTTTAGGTGGAAACTTATAGTAAAAATAGAAAAAAAAAGTCATTAAATTAGTATTTTTTCCAGCTACGTTACCCGTATTTTCTTGTGCAACAAACTTTAACTACATCTTTTTATGCCAAAATGCATGTCATATATGACACGCACATTCAACGGTAGTTTTTTTGTGCAATCCGTATGACCATCCATCATGTATTAGCTTTTCATTTTATCATTGGTGACAAAGAAACATAATTACGAGCACCCGTAGTGAGGTTTTTTAACGTTTTTTCTTCAAAAAAAAAAATGCCCAGCAACACCGCCTGACCGCCCCCGGGGGCCTTTTTTGACAAAAAAAAAAAATGGAGGAGCATGCTTTTTTAAACGCCTTCTTCTTTTTGTTTCGACCAATAACATTTTTTTGATGGCTTTTTTTATTTAGTACTTTTAACATAATATCACACAATGTTCACATCCCCACTACATCCTTTTAATATAATGTCCACACAATGCAAACATGCTGACTGGACCGTCACATGACGCAAAATGCTTTCCCCTCCCGTTACACATGGTGTAAGGTAGAAATCAATTATCAACTTTGATTGTAACAATCATAACGGCTCACGTTATTATTATGACTATTTATAGTAAACTATATTATTTGCAAGCAAAAAAATACTAACAAACATAAAAACTCTATATCCGTGTTTATATCGCGTATTTACCAACCTTTATCACAAAACAAACTTTATGTTAACGATACACGGGCACTTGGGATCGTGCAACATATTTTCTATACAACTTCAATAAAACAAAATGGGACCCAACCCAAAAAATAAAGATAACACACAGGGTTTCTCGTAATTTCTGCATCATACAATGGGCCACATTGTCTTATAAAAAAAACAAACCCTCCATTGAAGCATCATCTTCCCCACCAAACTTCATCTTCAACCTCTGGATTCAATATTATCAAAGAAACCGCCATGAATACACCAGAAGAACAAATGAAAGACGTCGGATTCTTCGGCATCTTCAACCACACATTCAAAGCAATCATCTCACGAAGAAAACTCTTCACACAAATCACTCTCACTCTTATCCTCCCTCTCACACTCATCTTCTTAGCTCACTACCAAATCTCCAACCACTTCTTCTCCAGACTCGAAAACAGTTACATCATAACGTACGGGTACGACACACGCTACCGATCCATAACCGTCACCGATTGGCTCCACTACTGGCTCTTCAAAATCCTCTACTTCACTATCCTCCTCATCTTCTCTCTCCTCTCCACCGCCGCCGTCGTCTTCACCGTCGCCTCCGCTTACGCCGACCGTGACGTCACTTTCCGACGCCTCATCAAAATCGTCCCTAACATCTGGAAAAAACTCTTCATCACCTTCGTATTCATCTACTTCACTTTATTCATCTACAACGTGTTAACCGGCTTCGTTTTGTTCATCTTCAGATCTATTTTCGGTTACACAGTTTTCGGATCTGTTATCATGCTACTCATCCTGTTAGTCTATGTGCTAGTTTTTTTGTATCTATCCGTTGTGTGGCAACTGGCTAGTGTAGTTACAGTTCTGGAAAACGTCAACGGATATACAGCGATGCAGAAAGGGAAACAGTTGGCGAACGGGAAGAAGGCGGTAGGGATGGGGATTGCGTTCGTGTTGTATGGTTTATTGTTAGGGTTAGTGCTTGTGTACGAATTGTTTGTTGAGTATGGTGATGATGTGGCTGGATTATTGATGATTTGGAGGGTGTTGATTGGGGTATTATGTGGAGTTTTGTTTATGAAGTTGTTTTTGGTGTTTATTGTGGCGCAAACGGTGTTGTATCTGGTGTGTAAGTCGTATCATCGAGAGGTTGTTGATAAGGTGTGTTTGTCGACGTTTTTGAGTGGGTATGTTGGCGAGACGGTTGTGTATCCGAAGCCTGGTGAGGAAATTCAGCTTGGAAGAGCTCAGCCTCAAACTCCAGCTCAAATGGTGTAAAAAGGTGTGTTAAGTTGTACGTTATGCATATTTTGTTGTACTTAATGACTCTGGATCGGTTGCAATATGTGTGTATCTTTATGCATTTAATAGAAAAATTACCGAACTAGGCATGTTTGATAAGAATTTTCCAAAATAGAAATTGATTTTTAGCATTTTCCAAAGTTGTGTTAGCCAGTGTTTTAAAATCCGGTTTTTATACCGTATCGGATTTGGCTAAAAAACGGTTTAACCGGATGTATCGGACGGTTCGACCTGGTGTACCAGGCGGTTTAACCGGCCGGTTTGAACCGGTATCTAAAAGCGGGGTTGAGCTAGCCCTTTCACCAAAAAGGGGGTTTCGCAAAAAGAGTAGGTTAAATATTGGTAGTGTCTATTGTCTCGATAAAAGTGTAGGCCGAATCCTAACTTTCATGAAGGCTAAATTTTTATGTATATATTGGAAAAAAAGTTTGGTTAACATGATAATTTAGGTAAATGGTTTGGTATTTTTCCAAAATGAACTTGAATCACATTTTAATCACCCATGATTAGGGGTGTTAAACGAGGACTAGATTGACCCTGTGAAAGAAGATTTTTTAGTAGAATGATAAGTAAGCAATTAATCGCGGTGTGTTCGTGAGTTGGCGGGTTTAACCTGACCTAAAATGAAAATTTTAGACGAACTCGAACACGACCCGAACCTGAAAATTGTGCCCCTATAAACCCGAACACGACACAAATATTCACGGGTTGACCCGAACACGACCCGTTCAACCTGATTTTTTAATTTTTTTTTCCTACAAATTAATATATTAAAATTTACTGAAAAAACACAAATGTATATAATAACATTACATTTAAATTAAACAAATATTATGTCAATTTATTTTTTAGAGTTATATTTATGACATAAAATACACACCTAATTAAATTTATAACATAAAACTTATTGTAAAAAAATGATATAATTAGTATAAATGGCTTCAACGGGTCAATCTGTCAACCCGATTGGGTTGATTCGAACTCGACCCGTTTAACTAAACGAGTTTGCAGGTTCAACTTGAAACTTACCTGAGCCTGTTTAGACTAAATACAAATCCACAAATTTCGTGTTTGGGTCAGTTCATTTCAGAAAATCACACCCTACCAATTACTAGACCTAATGGTCTAGTGGTACACAATGAAAAGTCAAAACTGGTAGGAGTTCAAATTCTTGTAAATGCTAAATTTTGTGGTACTTGAATATAAAAATTGTTGTTAAAATGTTTAATCAATTTTTATTATGACAATTAATGGAGTTTCATCATTTTTGTTTAGCACATGTGACATGTCGTTACAAACCAAAGAAGACAATTAGTTTGGTTAGCTTAAGAAAATTGTTAAAGAGCAAGTGGTTGGGTTTCAAGATGAAGTCACCGTCAAAGATATACTAATAGACTAATAATTTGACGTTTTATTCATTAATGTTTGACTACATGTGAGTTAAACAAATAGGTTAATAAAGTACCAAGTTGGCGGTTTGTGTAGGATCGGTACATGCCGACAAACAAATTTTGTAGACAAACCGATTTTTTTTTTCTTTTTAACGGCCGACAAAAAATTTATTAATTATAGCAAGATGCTACCCGCCAAACTTACAAAAGTTATCAACACCAATATAAAGGAAAATTACATATAATTACACATAACTATCCAAGAATTTCAAATCGACTCCAATTCTCTCATGTTAGTGACACTATCTTTGACCGATTCTTGACCCAAAGATACACCATTGCTTTTATCTCGTCTAAGATCTTCGTAGTGTTTGGACTCGCATGTCGGAAAATAGTTTCGATTCTCAATTTCCACAGGCTCCAAAAAGTCACCAATATTACGGCGTGTAAAACTTTCCTCTTCTTCCTCGCTCTCGAACTTGCTTCGTGTAAACTAAGCAAATCATTGACGTCGAGCACAATTATAGGTGGAATCTTGCACCAATCCGCAATGTTTTGCCAAACCATTTGAGCAAACTGACATGTTACAAAGATATGCTCACAAGTTTCGGCGTAGTCACCACAAAGTACACAGATTATTTTGTACTGTAATATTCCGAAATGCCAAAGCACATTTAGTCGGTAGTCTTTCCATTTCTGCCCTCCAAGCCACAATAGCAACCTTCTTCGGGATCCAATTATTCCACTCAAAAACCCGTGTAGGACTTACTCGATTTGTCGTGCTTAAAATCTTTTTAATTCCAGCAACATTGAAGGTTCCATTAGAGTCATACTTCCAGGTCCAATAGTCCTTACCCGATCCCATATTTATGCCACTAACCAATTGTTCCAACTGCTGCAATTGCACTTGTTCACTATCACCGAGATTCGGTCGAGCCCAGGCCCAATAAAATATCGGTCCAGATTCATCAAAACCCAATCGGTCCTCCACCAAGCAATCCTTAAACCTTTCAACTTTGAATAAATCAGGGAATTTTAAATAAAATGGTGTTGGGTCGGCCCAAATATCTAACCAAAACTGAATGTTCTTGCCATTTACCAAACTCGCACATGTGGCGCACCTCAAGTCAATATCAGCATTTAGTAAAGGCTGCCGAATACTAATAATACTTTTCCATGGCCCAGCTATTGATATTTTAGCCGGAATATCATTCCAAGCTCTATTATTGTGATGTATTGCCCAAATTACCCTTCGCCACAAACTATTTTTTTCCGTTTTAAACCGCCACCACCACTTAGCCAACATAGCTAGGTTGGCATCTCTAATAGAACCGAAACCCAACCTCCTATATTTAATTGAAGCAATTGTTTTTTCCCATGCTACCCATTTCATTTTAGCTTTTTCTTTCGAGCCACCCCAATAGAAAACTCTTCTAATCTTATCTAATGCAACCAAAACTTTAATCGGTGCTTTAATTAATGAAAAATAGTATGTTGGTAAAGAATTTAACACCGACTTGATCAATGTAATTCTACCCCCATATGAGAGTGTTTTAGCTTTCCAATTCCGAGCTAAGTTCATATTGGCCCCAACTAGTAAACCGAGATGCGTAAATGGGAACGTACCTTGTTTGCAACGCAAATGACTCGCCATTTGTTGAACTTCATGTTCTCTCATCCCAATCCCATAAATGCTACACTTCGCTAGATTCACTTTAAGAACAGAGACCAGATAAAAACACCTCAACAACCGTCTCAGGTTATTAATATTTACCGAAGACCACTCACCCATAAACATCACGTCATCTGCATAAATCAGGTGAGACAATAACGGTCCTCCAGCGGATAAATCAATACCTTTAAACAAATTAATTGAAACGGCCTTTTTCATAATACAAGACATAGCTTCCATTACTATTACAAATAGAAAAGGCGATAACAGGTCACCCTGCCTAAGTCCATGGGAGCAGTCGAACTCTCTAGTTGGTGATCCATTGACTAGAACAGAAGCTCTAGCGGAATACAAAGTAGCCATTATCCATGATCTCCATTTACTCGGGAACCTCATCTGAGCCATAACCGAATTAAGGAAGGACCAATTAATCATACGCCTTGTTAATGTCTACTTTAAAAACATCCCTTTCCGCTTATTCTTTTTTAGCCAGCTCAGAACTTCATTAAGTACTAGTGGACCATCCATAATATTCCTACCAGCTAGGAAGGCCGACTGTTGTTCAGAAATCAGATTCCCCAACACCCTTTTCAGACGGTTAACAAGCACTTTTGATATAACCTTATTAATTACACCAATCAAGCTAATCGGCCTGAAATCTGCTGGGCCGACAGGATCTTTAACTTTTGGAATCAATGCAATAAAGGATGAAGTACAACATTTATTAATTGAGCCCTCCACATAAAATGTGTTGAATAATCTGACAATATCATCCCGGAGACCCGCTCAACACCTTTTAATGAACTTGAAGTTGAACCCATCCGGCCCTAGAGCACGATCTCCCTCACAATTCCATACGGCTACTTTTATTTCCTCTACTGTGAACGGATTTTCCAACATAATTGCCTCAGAATCCGAAATGGTAGCTATTCCAGGGCAAACCATCCCCGGCCTATCTGACGTTGGCTCCGAAAACTGATGTTGAAAGAACTCATACAAGGACTCTTTACTGGATAAAGGATTCGTTATCCACACACCATCTTCAATAGCCCATCTAGTATATCAAAAGTGCGGTCAGCAACAACAACCTTTGTATATCTAGTATTTGACACAACAAGGTGGCGGTCAGCAACAACAACCTTCAATAGCAATTTCCAAAACTCCACACCAACACCAAGGCTCGTGGGTGTAGTATAAAGCCTTTAGGGGCTTTATCAAGTCATATTAGCGTCATGTCACATAGTAGGGTTTAAGGGCCCTCATTTTAACTTGCATGCAATGGTTTAAAGCCCACATCATCATTTTTTAATTATTATTTTTTATTTAAATTTAAACATTATTTAATTTTAATATATTAATTTAAGAGTAAATTGCCATTTTAGTCCCTGAGTTTTGTCCAAATTTGCCATTTTAGTCCAAATAGTTTTTTTTTTGCCTCTGGGTCCCTGACTTTTCCCTTTTGTTGCCATTTTGATCACATACACTAACTCTATCCAAAAACTCCATCATTAACTAGGGGTATTTTGGGGATTTTCATTATAAATGTTTTCAATTGCCATTTTGATCCAATTCCAAAAAATCAAAAAAATTCCAAAAAATTCTAAAAAATAATAAAATTCTAAAAAATCATAAAAATTCTAAAAAAATACAAAAAATCCGTTTCGGCCCGTACCGTTTCAACCCGTACCGTTTCGACCCGAACCGTTTCGAGCTGAACCGTTTCGACGCGAACCGTTTCGACCCGTACCGTTTCGAGCCGAACCGTTTCAACGCGAACCGTTTCGAGCCGAACCATTTCGAGCCGAACCGTTTCGAACCGAACCGTTTCGAACCGAACCGTTTCTAGCTGAACCGTTTCGAACCGAACCGTTTCGAGCTGAACCGTTTCGACGCGAACCGTTTCGACCTGTACCGTTTCGAACCGAACCGTTTCGAGCTGAACCGTTTCGACCCGTACCGTTTCGAGCTGAACCGTTTCGACCCGTACCGTTTCGAGGCACGGTTCGCGTCGAAACGATTCAGATCGAAACGGTTCGGGTTGAAACGGTACGGGTCGAAACGGTTCAGCTCGAAACGGTTCCGCTCGAAACGGTTCAGCTAGAAACGGTTCAGCTCGAAACGATTCAGCTCGAAACGATTCGGTTCGAAACGGTTTGGCTCGAAACGATTCAGCTCGAAACGGTTCGGTTCGAAACGGTTTGGTTCGAAACGGTTCAGCTCGAAACGGTACGGGTCGAAACGGTTCGGGTCGAAACGGTATGGGTCGAAACGGTTCGCGTCGAAACGGTTCAGCGCGAAACGGTTTGGGTCGAAACGGTTCGCGTCGAAACGGTTCAGCTCGAAACGGTTTGGGTTCGAAACGGTTCGCGCCGAAACGGATTTTTTGGATTTTTTAGAATTTTTTAGAATTTTTTTGGGATTTTTTTTGATTTTTTGGAATTTTTTTGATTTTTTGGAATTGGATCAAAATGGCAATTGAAATCATTTAAAATGAAAATCCCCAAAATACCCCTGGTTAAAGATAGAGTTTTTGGATGGAGTTAGTGTATGTGATCAAAATGGCAACAAAAGGGAAAAGTCAGGGACTCAGAGGCAAAAAAAAACTATTTGGACTAAAATGGTAAATTTGGACAAAACTTAAGGACTAAAATGGCAATTTACTCTTAATTTAATTTTAAATAACATAAAAAATATAAAACTGATAATTTAAATAAAAAATACAATGTCACTAAAACAATACAATGCTTAAAAGGATAAACTAGGTTAAACTAAATATACACATAATCACTCGTCGTCTCCTCATTGTTCACGATCAAACCATAGGTGCTCGGTCAGATCAGCTTGAAGGTTAAGGTGTGTGTACCTGTCACGTATCCTCGCTTGGATAACTTCTTTTTGAGCGTATGTGAGTAGTGGGTTTGTCGGTTGGTTACCTTCATTATAACTCTCTGCACAAAACGCTCAGCCCGAGTCCTCCAATATAATGTTATGCAAGATGATGCATGTATACATGACGTTTCTCATTTTACTCTTTTCAATTATCTTCGACGGTTGTGTCACACCCCAAACGATGACAGAAACATCGGTGTGAGACGAAATAGATTGCTCGAGACTTCATAACACTAATATTTGCGACAAATATTTAAATAAGAGTAAATTACAAAAATCGTCCTTTATGTATGTCACTTATTGCAAATTGTGTCTTTTGTCTTCAATAATTACAAAAAACGTACTTGATGTTTGCAAACCCTTGCAAGTTATGTCCTTTAGCCCTAACTCAGTTAATTTTTATGGTTAAATCTGATCAAATAGACCCCACATAAGGGTATTTTTGTGGTTAAATCTGAACAAATGGACCTCACATGAGAGTAAAATGACCAAAAAAGTTATATACACTGAGATTTCAAAAAAGTTATCATCTTATTATTTTATCGATTAGGGTCCAATTTTGTACCGGTCCCAAGTTGGTACTGGACAAATTATTAATTTTGTCAAGATTATTAATTTATCGAGTATTAATTTATAGAGGTTTTACCACAGTTCATTAAGAAACGATGATTATGTATAGAAAACTTCCATAAGACACATTATCACAGTCTTATGTGTGTATATATGTGTGTGTTTAAATACACGTTTATTAACTTTTTTAACAGATACGTTACATATATATCATAGCTATAGTCATTAACATAGTTATTTAGGTGCGTCTAAAAAGGGTAGGGGTCAAAGGTTAGAGCCTAAATTAGGCTACCAACAAATAGGTATACCGGTGCGTTCAAATCTTTAGAACAATGTATATGTATATATGTAAAATATTGCAAGATTACCGAAGTGTTGCGATTGATTTCAACAGATAATTTATAGTGGCACGTCAAACATATAATATGGTGTGTTCAAACCTTTAGAACAATGTGTTAAACATTGCAAGGTTACTAAACAAGTTTTCATGCACAATTGTAGGGTTTTATGATCCAATTGTTTGCCACCCAAATGTATTACACATTTAAATTCATTTGATAGAATCAAATTCCCTTAATTTGCAAAACCTTTTGGAAAATCTAAATTCTAAGCCTAATTACTTTGATTAAATTCTAATTCTTTTGATGAATTTTAATTCTCTACAAAATCGCGAACCAAACACATTCTTATTCTTATCATTTTGATTGGTAAAGGTAGTAAGTTTAACTCCATGAAGCTTATTCTTATCATTTTGATTGGTAAATGTAGTAAGTTTAACTCCATGAAGAACATATGAAAGGGAAAGAAGGCTAAGAATGTAAGAGTATGTGTAATAGTTTCATTAAAAAAAAATGGTGTCACGTCACATACATGTTGGTTCAGTTCTGTATATACATGAGGCAAAACATTAAAACATACCTGTTATAGCAGACAGTGCGTTGGAGAATCCAGTAATGGAGTTCGACATGCTTGTCATCGTGATCTGGTTCCTCCTTAGGGTGCTGACTAATGATGGGGACTTAGAAAACCGAAAAGGGTATCGGTTAGGAGAGGAGGTCGAATTATGATGTTATGTTATGGCTAATGGGGTGTGTGTAATTGTGTAACTGAGTAACCCCTTAACCTCCACATAATTCTCCTTATATAAGCACCCAGGAGGAAACCTAATTAGTTAATAAGGGTAATATGGTCCATCAACAATTACCAACTAATTATTTAATAGGTTATAATATATTTTGATCTCTATAATGTAAATGATTATGATGGCTATAGATTAAATATCAATACGTAATATATTTAATCTTACATTCTCCCACTTAGCCGAGTAATCATTTACTATGAGTATTAGATAAGCCTGATCAGGAGTTAACACTCATTTTAGCCTTAAACAAGTACTATAGCAGAGAAATACAGCCGTTGAATCATTATGCGACTCAGGACCCCCATTAATCATACTATAGCCTTAATTTAAAACCTAATCATCATGATCAAAATACGCGTAAGCCCTTTGTTTGACTTGTAACTTTATTTGTCTATATGCCATTATACCGGTTGAACATATTCTAACAGACATACAAAATCAAACTGAGGAAATTTCATTAATCATAAACATAAGCTAGTACAATATGCTCAAATAAGGTCTTTACTAAATCCCATATTCCGAACATGTTCTTCATAAACCTTAGGAGGGAGACCTTTAGTCATCGGATCCGCAAGCATATCCTTAGTACTAATATACTCGATACAAAGATTATTTTCCTCAACTCGTTCACGTACAAATAGATATTTCGTATCGAGATATAAACCAGCTCCAGTCGAACTGTTACTGTTCGAGAAACTAACGGCAGCTGAATTATCACAGTAAAGCTTCAATGGTCTAGAAATGGAATCAACGATTTTGAGTCCAGTGATAAAATTTCTAAGCAACATTCCATGACAAGTTGCGTTATAAACAGCAATGTACTCTGCCATCATTGTGGAAGTTGTGGTCAACTGTTGTTTATGACTCTTCCAAGAGATAGGTCGCCTGCTAACATAAAGATATAGCCCGAAGTGGATTTCTTGTCATCTTTGCATTTTGCAAAGTCAGAATCAGAATAGCCCACCACTTCTAAATGATCACTTCTTCTATAAGTCAGTTTATAGTCTTTCGTCCCTTGCAGATATCGAAGTACCTTCTTCGCTGCTTTCCAGTGATCTAGGCCAGGATTAGTCTGATAACGACCTAGCATTCCAGCAATATAAGCGATATCTGGGCGATTATAGACTTGAGCATACATCAAGCTCCCAACTACTGACGCGTAAGTTATCTGGCTCATTTGCTCCTTCTCAACCTCTGTTGTCGGACACTGGAATGAACCGAAAACATCTCCCTTAACTACTGGAGCGACGGAGGGTTTGCACTGTTGCATGTTATATCGTGTAAGGACACGATCTATGTAAGCCTTTTGGGACAATCCTAAAATCCCTTTGTTTCTATCTCGGTGAATTTCGATGCCAATGACGTAAGAAGCATCTCCGAGATCCTTCATGTCGAAGTTATGCGAGAGTAACCGCTTCGATTCATGTAACATGTCTAAACTATTACTTGCCAATAGAATATCATCTACGTAAAGGACAAGTATAGTAAAGTTACTCCCACTCATCTTGAGGTAGGTGCATTGATCCACTTGATTCTTCATAAAACCTTGCCTCTTCATGACTTCATCAAACTTGAGGTACCACTGACGTGATGCTTGTTTCAACCCGTAAATGGATTTCTTCAACTTACAGACTAGATGCTCCTGACCTTCAGGTTTAAAGCCTTCAGGTTGCTTCATGTAAACATCTTCGTCCAAATCTCCGTTAAGGAAAGCGGTTTTAACGTCCATCTGATGCAGCTCTAAATCGAAATGAGCTACTAGGGCCATGACGATCCTTAATGAATCTTTACGAGAGACAGGTGAAAACGTCTCTTGATAATCAATTCCCTCTTTCTGAGTGTAGCCCTTTGCAACCAATCTCGCTTTGTAGCGTTCAACGTTCCCATTCGGATCCAGTTTTATTTTGAACACCCATTTGCATCCTACGGGTTTGACTCCGTTGGGTAATTCTACCAAATCCCAAACGTCATTTTTTTTCATGGATTCAAGCTCATCAATCATCGCTTTATTCCATTCAGAAGACTGATCACTGCTAATGGCTTCATTATAAGAGATAGGATCATTGAGCTTTCCGGGATCCATTTCAGTCAGGTAGGTGACATAATCATCCCAATTAGTAGGCCTTCTTTGCCTAGATGACCTCCTGAGTGGATTATCGGGTACAGCGTTGTCTGGTTTTGAGCGTTTGATGTGCCTTCGTCATGAGGTATAATGGGTTCTGATTGTAGAGGTGAATTTGGAGTTGGTGCAGTAGCTTCAGGTGCATTAGTTGCATTGGGTACAAGAGGAGTAATCAGAGTAATGGTAAACGACGAGTCTCTCCCCCCCGCGTCTTGTACTTCTTGCAATTCTTCTTAAGGGTTGGTACTACTCCCACTGACCTTGAAATCCTCCAGGAACGCGGCACGCTTGGTTTCAACAATACGGGTGACATGGGAAGGACAATAGACACGATAACCCTTAGAGTTCTCAGGATACCCGATAAAGAAACAGGTAACTGTTTTAGGGTCAAGTTTCCTTAGGAAAGGATTGTAAAGTTTTGCTTCAGCAATGCAGCCCCATACTTTCATATATTTAAGACTCGGTTTCCTTCCTGTCCAAAGTTCATAAGGAGTTTTAGGGACAGACTTAGAAGGAACTCTATTGAGTATATGAACGGCTGCTTTTAACGCTTCAGTCCAGAGGAATAATGGTAAATTAGTGTTGGCTAACATACTGCGCACCATGTTCATAAGGGTACGGTTTCTTCTTTCAGCGACTCCGTTCTGCTGAGGTGTACCAGGCATGGTGTATTGGTTCACAATCCCCTGGCCCTTACAAAACTCATAAAATGGACCAGGAGCTTGACCCACATCAGTATGTCTTCCATAATATTCACCGCCTCTATCTGATCTCACAACTTTAATCTGACGATCTAATTGCTTTTCAACTTCAGCCTTATAATCTTTAAAAGTTGTAAGAGATTCAGATTTCTCCTTAATAAGTTACAAGTACATGTAACGAGAACAATCATCAATGAAAGTGATAAATGAAGTATGTCCTGTTATGCCAGCGATTTGGTAAGGACCACTAATGTCAGTGTGAATGAGTTCTAATAAATTAGAACTCCAAGTGGCACCTTTCTTATTCGCTAATGTCATTTTACCTTTCAGACATTTGACACATGTTCCAAAATCAGAGAAATCGAGAGGAGGTAAGACTTCATCCTTTATGAGACGATTTAATCGTTCTTTTGAAATGTGGCCTAAACGCTGATGCCACAACATGGATGAAGTCTCTAAGTCTCGTTTCTCTTCCATCTTTGTGAGTGATTCATTAATGTTATATGACAACAAAGATTTGGAAAACCCATCATCTAGTTCTAATCTATAGAGACCACCATCCAGAACACCAGTACCATAAAGAACAGAATCATAGAGGATAGAGAGTTTGCGATGACCATGGAAAACAATAAAACCGTCCATGTCTAACTTTGGTCCTGATACAAGGTTCCGAGTTACCTCAGGAACATATAAGGTATCATAAAGTTTAATACATAAACCAGTTTTCATAACTAATTGTAATGTTCCAATGGCCTTCACTTCTAATT
Organism: Helianthus annuus; assembly: GCF_002127325.2. NCBI lineage: Eukaryota > Viridiplantae > Streptophyta > Magnoliopsida > Asterales > Asteraceae > Helianthus > Helianthus annuus. Next base: position 173,110,573 of record NC_035437.2, read on the forward strand.
CTCGATCATCCCCAACCTTAAGCGTTCTTTGGTTTCTTTCCAGCTTCCGGATTGAAAGGAATCCCTGAGTAGAATTGGTAACATGAACCATAGAACCAGAATCAAACCACCAAGAATTAGCAGGAACACTTAAATTATAGGACTCAAGTATCATAAAATAATCGTTACCTTTCTTAGTCAGCCACTCCTTAAAGTCAGGGCATTCCTTCTGCATGTGTCCTGTCTTTTTACAGAACTTGCAGCGGATACTGCCTAAGGAGTTCTTAGAGCTGGAAGGTGCAATTGTATTAGAATTAGGATTAGGCCTTTGGACTTTTGAAGCATCCTTCCTCTGATAATTGTTCTTCCATTTCTTAGAATTGGAGGTAGTGAAGTTTGCAACATCAGTATGGCGATCCATCCTCATACGCTCTTCCTCCTGTACGCACATAGCGACCAGTTCACTCATTGTCCATTTGTCCTTCTGAGTGTTGTAATTGATCTTGAATGCTTCAAAGGACGAAGGAAGCGAAGTAATGATGAAATGAACAAGGAAACCATCACTGATTTCCATTTCCAGCCCCTTCAGCTTATTGGCCATGTCATTCATCATCATGATGTGCTCGCGAATGCCGCTCCTCCCATCATACTTAGTTGTCACCAGCTTGAGAATAAGGGCACTAGCGTGTGCTTTAGACGTCCCCTTGAACTGTGCCTCCACAGAAGCCAAGTAGGTTTTAGCATCTTCAGAATCAGGAATAGCTCCCCTGATAGCATTGCTTATGGACTGCTTCATAAACATGAGACACATGCGGTTACACCTAGTCCACTTTTCATGAAGTATCTGCTCAGCAGCAGTACTCTGAGTGGTAAGGTCCGCTGGCTTATTCTCCCTTAGAGCGTAATCAAAATCCAGCAGCCCAAGCGTAAGCATGAGAGCATCCTTCCATGCAGCAAAGTTATCACCAGTCAAAGATGGAATCCACTGATTGGGCGCTGATAGTGGAAATAAGATGAGCAAGTTAAGATACTAAGGAAGAAGTCCTAATGTGATCTAAGGGCACGTTAAACTAAGGCAGGCATAAATAATGACCATTTTACATTATGAAGCTGTGATATTGTCTATTACTAACATCAAAATAATAGACTTAGTTAAAAAATTCTACTTAAACGAAAACAAAACAGATTTGGCCAGAAGTGTAATCATTTAAGCATATGTGCAAAGTGGTTGTAACAAATCAGCTTTGGCCAGAAATTGAGACAATCACTTTAATTATGCACTTGTTAAGTATGCCATCTATGAAAGAATTAAATCAGTTTTGGCCAGATATTAAAACATTCATGCTTATGATGCACACTTAACATAGCTTTCGTAATACTTGAATGATAAGTAGATGTATCAAGTCAGCTTTGGCCAGAAATGATACATCAGAAGCTCATTCAAGTTAAGCTATTTTGGTTTTGCAAAACATTATCTGATTCTGATTAATTAACTAAAAATTACAAAACCAATTATTTAATAGCAAACTACCCGTTAGCGCGGATCGAACTTAGTTCACATTTAAACAGCCTAAAATAATGAGGTTTCGAGTCAGGTCTCGACTTAGTTATGAGATCTCGAGTCAGTTATGAGGTCTCGAGTCGCAACCTTGTTGTCACGAGTCGGAACCATGGTCTCGACTACTATATCTTATGAGATCTCGAGTCATGATGAGGTCTCGAGTCGCAACCACAGTCTCGAGTCGCAACCTTATGGTCTCGAGTTATGACGTTATGGTCTCGAGTCGCAACCTTTGTCTCGAGTTATGAAGGTTTTAAGGACCTGATGATTTCGAGTCGAGACCCTATGGTCTCGAGTCGTAATCTGATGATCTCGAAGCTTCCTGTCAACAGCTGTTAATTGTGATAACATAACTGAAAATTCGAAATCTAAGGGATTATGAGATATTATTTCCTGTTTTAAGATGATCTAATTTTATCAACATATTTCGAAAAACTTGTAATCTGTTTATCTAATAACAGTTTTCTAAAATCTTTAGAGGACAAAATCAGATCAAAACAGGAAAAACACTTAATAATCCGAATCATATTCCAAAACATAATAGAATTTTCGAATTTTCCTAAGAACATGATGAACCCTAAAAAAATAAAACATAAAATTCTGGAACCCGAAACCTGAATTTTAATAATTTTTCTAAACAGACTTCGGTTAAAACATAATCCAGTTAATTTCGAATGAACATATGATTAATCCTTTTCCGAAAACAATGATCTCGAGTCGATCTTCATGACTCGAAACCGGCTGTGACGGTTTTGAAGTTATAAAAAATCCGTTTTCCAAGTTTCAATCCCAGAAATTATGGATACGAAAACAGTACTGACTAATCAACATATGCTCTGATACCACATGTTGGTTCAGTTCTGTTTATACATGAAGGAAAACATTAAAACATACCTGTTATAGCAGACAGTGCGTTGGAGAATCCAGTAATGGAGTTCGACATGCTTGTCATCGTGATCTGGTTCCTCCTTAGGGTGCTGACTAATGATGGGGACTTAGAAAACCGAAAAGGGTATCGGTTAGGAGAGGAGGTCGAATTATGATGTTATGGCTAATGGGGTGTGTGTAATTGTGTAACTGAGTAACCCCTTAACCTCCACATAATTCTCCTTATATAAGCACCCAGGAGGAAACCTAATTAGTTAATAAGGGTAATATGGTCCATCAACAATTACCAACTAATTATTTAATAGGTTATAATATATTTTGATCTCTATAATGTAAAAGATTATGATAGCTATAGATTAAATATCAATACGTAATATATTTAATCTTACAATACACATAGGCACAAGTGGTCTTACTTACCATTTCCACTGAAGTGTAATGGTTTCGCTAACCATTTAAATAAAGAAAAATAAAATAAAAGAGAATGAGTGTATATGGTAAACTATGATAAAGAAATTAAAATAAGAGAGAATAAGTGTGATATGGTAAAGTATGATTAGATGGAAAAAATAATTAAAAATGGTTTGTGTGTGACCTCTCGCCTTACGCCAGTTGCCAGCCCCTCGAAAAACCCACTCACGCTCCATTGGGGTGATGTTTCACACTCAAAAGGGCTTAAGTGGCAAGCATGGGCGAAACTTTTAAGTGGCAGCCGACCCCCGGAACTTTTCACTCAGTAGTGGAGAGTGTGTAGTTTTCATATAGAAATTTTTGGGTATATATGTTTTCGACCCCCCGGCTTTATAGAAATTTTTAGATCTGGTGACTTCCCCCCCCCCCCCCCCCACACACACCCCCACCCGTCGGTCGGAAATCTCAAGCTTCACCACTGGTGACAATGGGCGTCGTCCCACATTACTGTTAGTCTAAAGATTTGATCAGGATGCTTGAACCAACTACGGTTAAGATTTTTTTTTTTTTTTCCAAAAAGGTGCGTGCAATTATGTTCCAGTTCTAATCAAAGGTGCCAAAGGCTGAATACACATTATCATATCTTTTATTTACCTATTGATTCTTTACATGCAAATACGGATGCATTAATGTGTGATTTTACCATCTTCGCCAAATAGGAGTTTTTCTTGATTTTCATTTTTGGTTTAATGTGTTTCGACCTCTTGCAAGGTCCGATAGCGATAGCAATTCAATTGACATATATTGAAGCTATAGAAAGGTTTAAAGTTGTAATTGGACTTATTGCATTGTATGTCTTTACAATCTAGATATATAAAAACAAGTCACATGTGCACAATGTATTGTATGTCTTTACAATCTAGATATATAATAAACATGTCACCTGTGCACACGCTTGATGATCTTTATTGTAATATTGCAACCCATGTAGCAATCAGAACATTCCAAGACCTTTAAGCCAACAAACATACTTTTTTTTAACGGAAAATTTGGATCATTGACGGATTATTGAAGCATCATCGTGTCACCAACGGAACCACCCGATCATATCCATCTACACTAGGCTATAATGCATATACACCAATTTAGAAGTTAATCCAATAAATTTAGGAAAAAACTTTCTTATGGGAAACGAACCCAGAACCTAATGGTTCATAAGCCTTATCTCATCCACCAAATGCCACTAGGCTATAATTTATCTCCCCAACACATACTAACTCAAATAAAATGAATACATCTCAATTTAGGGTGTATGACAACTTATTTAAAAAAAAAAAACGTTTTTTCTTAAGAAACTAGCATCTTAATATAAGACCTTTAAGCCAACACGCATTACAACTCAAACAAAATGAATACATCTCAATTTAGGGTGTATACTTATTAAAAAAAAAAGTTAAATGTCAGTTTAGTCTCTGTGGTTTGAGTCATTTTATCAGTTTAGTCCAAATGTTTCATTTTTTACCTGTGGATCCAAAAAGGTTTCACCATTGCCATTTTAGTCCACTGAGTTAATTTCATCCATTTTTTCTGTTTACGAGAAGGCCAATTCGGTCATTTTATATGGCTGAATTGCCCTTCTAGTTAACAGAATTACATATAAAATGACCGAATTAGCCTTCTCGTTAACAGAAAAAATGGATGAAGTTAACTCAGTGGACTAAAATGGCAACTGTGAAATCTTTTTGGACCCACAGGTTAAAAATAAGGGAAAAATCAAATAGGAAGTTTACTTTCGCTAGGAAGGATAAGAAGCAATAAGATGATGACATGTGGCAAAGATAAAAAACATAAGGAGGAGCATTTTGGTCAAAACTCACCATCTTAAAAAAAAAACCCAGCATCTGCAATTCATTTCTCTTCCCCGTATACTCAAATCCACCATTTTCAAAACTATAAACTACCACATCACAACCAACACCACCACCACGTCCTCCTCCTCCTCCACCACCACTACCACCTACGATCGCCACCATCTTGCCGGAAACTAGTTCTGAAACCACCACCACATTCAACCACCTGCTGGGTTTTTCAGATCTGACACCATCATTCCACCATCACCGCCACCAGTTTTCCCATGGTGTATCAGAGTTTTTTTTCCGCCCACCTCCAAAACAGAATCATGGTCATGTTGGAACAAAATAATGATCATGTTAAAACATAAACATGACCATGTTAAAACTTCATTGCTTTTTAGAACCTACAGTGCAAAATATTGATTTTTGGTTTCATTGCATTTTACAACCAAAGAACATGATCATGCTAAAATAGAAGCATGGTCATGTTGGAACAAAAACATGACCATGTTAAAACATAAACATGGTCATGTTAAAACTCCATTGCTTTTTAGAACCTACAATGCAAAATATTGATTTTTGGTTTCATTGCGTTTTACAAGCAAAGAACATGATCATGCTAAAATAGAAGCATGGTCATGTTGGAACAAAAACATGGCCATGTTAAAGCTCCATTTCTTTTTAGTGCCTACAGTGCAAAATAGATTTTTGCTTTCATTGCGTTTTACAACCTGGGGTGCAAAGAACATGATCATGCCAAAATAGAAGCATGGTCATGTTGGAACAAAAGCATGACAATGTTAAAACATGAACATGGCCATGTTAAAACTTCATTGTTTTTTAGAATCTGTAGTGCAAAATCTTGATTTTGGGTTTCATTGCGTTTTAGAACTGCGGTGTAAAAGAACATCAAAGAACATGATCATGTTAAAGGGAAGCATGATCATGTTGGAGCAAAGACATGACCATGTTAAAACATAAGCATGACCATGTTAAAACATAAACATTACAATGTTAAAACCCATTGCGTTTTAGAACCTGGATGTTGGAACAAAGGCATGACCTTGTTAAAACAAAAACATGGCCATGTTAAAACAAAGGCATGGTCGTGTTAAAAGAGAAACATGACTATGTGAAACCCATTGCGTTTTAGGTACGTTTTCTTCAAAATTTGAGTGCAGAGAACATGGTCATGTTAAAACATAAACATAATCATGTTAGAATAGAGGCATGGCCATGTTAAAACATAATCACGGTCATATGAAACCCGATTGCGTTTTAGAACCTGGGTTATAGTGTCTTGTTAAATCATATTACACCAGAGTAATTTGGTCATTTTAATCATTTTTTAATATTATTTAAAAAATAAAACAAATTTATATATGCATCTCTCTCCCTCTCTTTCTCTCTCTACCCACCACCACCTCCCACTACCCCATAACGTTCACAGACACCACCTACGTACCGACCACCACAACCCAAATCACTACCGCACCCACCATCACCACCGCACCCAAATCACCACCGCACCCAAATCACCACCGCACCCGTCCGATCATCAAAGTTCATCACCCACAGCCACCCCTCGTTCAGATCTGATTCCACCCACCGAACCACTACCCAAAATCTGTTAAGATATGAAAATCGGACCTACTTGTACAACCGCCCATCATAGTTGACTCTTGTTGTGGTGGATTTATGGAGAGAAGCAACTAGAAAGAGTAGTTGTGGTGGCCGTAGATTCATCTTCAAACCACCACCACCACTGTCATCGTTACCGCTGATTTTACCATGAAACCACCACCACCACCGTCATCTTGAGGCTGGAGAGAGAGAGGGGGGAAATTTAGAGAGAGAGAGAGACATGTGCAAAGTTTTGTTTATTTGTAATTTTTTTTTAATTTTACTATAAGTTGTTTTACACAATAGTCACAAAGGATGTCAAATGACAAGAATGCCTTCGTGTCCAATGCACATGACCATACTTAACTAAAAAAATTAACTGGATTAGGCTCAAAGAACATACCGTGCAAGCTTTTGAAACATTAAGTACAGAACTTATCAACTTTTACGCCAAAGGACAACGTCAGAAAAATGATATATAAATAAAGGGCAAAACTTGTATTTTACTCTAATTTCTAAGTCCGCCGTTACTAACATCTTAATATAAAAATGACAATTAGAGAAATATTAGGCACACTAACTCAAAGAAAATCAAGTGTAACTCTATCATGGCTTGTTTAAGCATCCACCATCCATCTATTGTATTCGTCATTTATCATTGCTAGGTACAACCAATGTTGACTCACTTCCCATATCTATGTAGATATTTATCCATATACTTATTAAAAAAAAATACTATTTTTTTTTTATTTTATAAAAAACTTGAAGCAAAATATCTTTCACAAAAAGCAAAGTAGGACCATATTCATAATTACTAAAAAAAAACTCTCACGGACCACCCCATCCAAACAAAATCATTTAAAAAACATTACATCCACATTTCACACCTTAAACGTTAAAACTTCATCTTCAACATCTTGATCAACATCAACAATCAACCAGAAATCGCCATGGATCGAACCGAAGAAGACATGAAATTCATCGGATTCATCGGCATATTCAACCAATCATTCAAAACAATCTTCTCATCAAAGAAAATCTTCACACAAATCACTCTTTCGTTCATCCTTCCTCTAGCAATCATCTTCATAATTCAATTTGAACTCACACAACACGTCTTCTGGAAAATCAACAACAACTCGTTACCATACGACACACACATATCGCGTGAAGCAACCGCGATCGAGTGGCTCTACTACGCGCTTTTCACATTCGTGTACTACATTTTCCTCACCCTCTTCTCTGTTCTATCAACCGCCTCGGTCATCTTCACCGTCGCCTCTATCTACATCAACCGTGAAGTTGTTTTTCGCGACGTCTTAAAAGTCATTCCTAACGCATGGAAACGCCTTTGCATCACTTTCATATTTATATACATTGCATTGTTTATTTACAATGTAATTGTTAGTGTTGTTATCGCTATTTTAAGAGCGATATTAGGTTTTACGAGTGCCAGCTTAATTGTTATGAGTGTGATCCTCGTGTTATTCGTGTTTGTGTTTTTATACTTGAGCCTTGTTTGTCAGCTCGCTAGTGTTGTTACTGTTCTGGAAAACATTTATGGATTTAACGCGTTGAAAAAAGGTAAGGATCTGGCGAACGGGAAGAAGTTAGTGGGAATGGGAATTGCGTTCGTGTTGTACGGATTTTTGGTGGGTTTGGTTGTTGTGTATTTGTTGTTTGTGGAGTATGGAGATGAGGTTTTTAAATGGGCGTTGATTTGGAGGGTGATGATGGGAATATTATGTGGAGTTTTGTTTTTGGTGTGGTTGTTGGTGTTTATTGTGAATCAAACGGTGTTGTATCTGGTGTGTAAGTCGTATCATCGGGAAGCGATTGATAAGGTGGGTTTATCGACGTTTTTAAGTGCTTATATGGGGGAGACGGTCGTGTATCCTAGATCGGGTGAGGAGATTCAACTCGGGCGCCCTCAACCTCCGTCTAATCAGGTTTGAAAATTGAAAGTTGAAACGCTTGATGATTTGTAATTTTTGCATATGTTGTTGATCTGCATTTAGTCGAATGATATTGTAAACAGGGTATTTTTTTTATTGGATTGGTTATTCTAAACATGTATACAAAGATAATATAAAGTCAAGATGACATGTGTACATGTTTCTTGAGAGGAATTACGTATACTTGTAAGTTGTAATGGTTAGATATGACTTTGTAATATAAAACGTACTAAAAGTAGGGCTGTTCAAATTGCTCGCCCCTCGTTTGACGCTTGTTCGGAAATTGCTTGGAAAATGCTCGTTCGATTTGGCGCTTGGTTGTAAACGAGCCGCTCTGCTCGGTTCGGTTTGTAAACGAGCCAAGCATGAGCAAAGGTCCGCTCGGCTCGGTTCGGCTCGAATTATTATTTTAATTAGTATATATATATATATATACATATACATATACATATAAACATACATCTATAAACATGCATATACACACACTTACACATACATATATACTTAAATATAAATTAAATTTATAGGTTTATATGTACCAATCTATTAGATTTTGGTTAACTATATACAAATTTACAACTATATGTATACGTACTAGCTCAACCACACCAATAAAAAATTAAAATCAAAACTAAAAGTTAAACCCTAAACCGATAAACGACACTCTGTTCATCGCCTCAATGTTTCATGTCGTTACCCTAAGTCGATCGCCTCCTGCTCTCAACGTAATTGTTCGTGCAATATGATCATCGCCTCGTCAGCCACAACATTGTTATTCATAAGAAAAATATTATGCCATGAAATGTGCATGTTTTTTAAAGACATAAAAACTTGAGACCCAACATTGTCACTATCTCTCTCCACCAGTTTAAATTGGGCGACACGGTTGTCCAAATCGCTCGAACTTCGCTCGATGTTCGCTCAGAATTTTTCTGCTCGAAAAAGGCTCGCTTGATTTGATGCTCGGTTATAAATGAGCCGCTCCGCTCGGTTCGGCTTGGCTCGTGAACAACCCTAACTAAAAGGGTATTTGTGTAGTGTAAAGTCATTAAAACAACGTAGTTAAACGCAAGATGTAATTTGACGAAGTACTTAAATGGTATTTGTGTCAAACATTTCTAAGGTTATTGGAGACACAATCTTAATCTTAAGTATCTTAATGGCATCCAGAGGGGAGAGGGGATGGACAACGACCTTATTTTTTTTATTAAATCCACCCAAAATACCCAAAATCTAAATAGGTAGGAACACAATCCAAGTTCAATATGCTACCCGAGACCGTTGAACAGCTAATGACCAACGTTCAATACATTACTCGATTCAGTAACATATACCTGACCCCCCTACTCGTGTTGTGAGCCCTACCGGCACACCTTGAGGCGGTATAGCCGCACTACCCGAACAACCCGAAGGGTGCCTCCAGTACCATAAACAATTCCATTTTTAATTTGTTTTCGTTAGGAAAGAGATTGGAATTGGAGTTGAAATTAAGTCCTTCAAAATCCTTTGTAAAATGAATTTAAACACTACCAATATGTGAAGTAATTTTAACCAAAGTTAATCTTCAACCACTAACCGTCTCATCGCATACACTATCTCACATTGCCAACTCCCATCGCCAATTTGGACCGCCTCCCCGACCTGGGCCCTCCCCGCCTGCTTGACCCGATTGCCGACTCAGACTACCTCCCCAACCTGGATCCGACCCACCATGACTCGGATTGCCTCCCCAACACAGACCGACGACCTAACCCGATCGTGGCCTTACCTGACCGTCGACTCGGACCCAGACTTCCCCCCTGATGTGTGCTAAACAGACTATTAAAATTAACTGCTTTAGACTCTCTAAGCTAGACACTAAAAAACTTTAAATCTAGACTCGACCTAAACCACACAATCGGCAAGTGTACCGATCACTGTAGTATGACCTAAGGAAGTCCGGATATCGAACCACGAGACTCTATTAATCACGCAAATTAGACTCTAATAGACGCTGACAGACACGACTCAAACTGTTTAATTGTTTTTTTTTTTTTTGGGGGGGGGGGGGGTTACTGAAAATCAAAGGAAATCTATTAAACTAATTATTAACTAGAACTAAGCTAATACGAATTAATGTGAAGACTGTTCTCAGGTGATAAAGAGGACCATCTAGACTAGAAAAATTTACCAATTAAGTTAACTGCATGTTTTATGGAACCGGGATCTTATAATACTAAACCTATTAAGACACCAACTAAGCCCCTCAACCCTTCTCGAGGTGAAACTTATGGCGCTACCTAGGCCGTTAATCCTACCGGTTATTAGACTTCCTTCCGGTTATCTAATTATTGTGCAAGTACCCTAATGTTGACCTACTCTTTTCCAATTATAGATCTAGGGTAGCTTAGGTTTCTTAACTTGACTTGATAGACTAATAAACCGACGGGGCAACTAAGGCACGACTTTTTCCAAAGACTGTCTAAAGCAATTCGCTGGGTAAGACCTACCAATAGCCCTGCACCTTCCAGCTATAAGGACTAGTAGAATACTGAAATCTAGCAAATTATTAACTATTACTTCTAAGGCTTATTGGCCAATTCACCCTAAAGGTCAAAGACACGAGGTCAAAGATCTAGCATGAACCTATTCCGTAGCAGACAACCACCGAGATTCACACGAAGCAATTGATAATAATTTACCAAATAATAGTACGCATACACACCAAATTAATAAACTAAACTTCTTACAATGCACAATCAATTCATAAAAGACATGCAATTAACGAAAAAGGTTCAAACTTTATTTCAATCCATTCATCATAGTCTAGGCGGTTTAAACGTTTAGCCAAGCATATCAAATAATGAAAACAAAGCAAAGTTGTTCAAACAAGAATTCATCGTTACAAGTTTCGAAAGAGAAATCGACAAACAAGGAACTAGAGAACCCGTGCAAGTCTTCAATCCTCGACCCGAACTCGAACCAATGATTCCGGTGATCAAAAACGCTCCAATCAGCTCAAAATATGCTCTGAAAATCGCCTCTTGCCTCCTTAATTCGTAACTAGGGTTTTGTATATGATTTCTTGAGTTTTTATATGAAACACTAACTGATAACGAAGAAAAGCCGTCAAACCAACCCGTCGCGGCATGTGTCTTCGAGGTCGCGTGATGCGACACCTCAATTGTCCAGAAATTAATAAAATGTTGGTGGCGGCCCGCGACTGCAAGGATTGATCATGGTTGCGCGACGTGACGGTAATATTCACAGATTGTTCCGTTTTTTATTAGCTTCAGCATTCCAAATTCTCCAAAATCATTCTAACTCCCAAACTCAGCTCAAAAACGCTTCGACCAGCTCAAAATATGCTCTGAAAATCGCCTCTTGCTTCCTTAATTCGTAACTAGGGTTTTGTATATGATTTCTTGAGTTTTTATATGAAACCCTAACTGATAACAAAGAAAAGCCGTCAAAAAAACCCGTCGCGTCGTGCGACGGGCATGTGTCTTCGAGGTCGCGTGACGCGACACCTCAATTGTCCAGAAATTAATAAAATATTGGTGGCGGACCGCGAATGCAAGGATTCATCATGGTGGCGCGACGCGACGACAAGATTTTCACTGATTGTTCCGTTTGTTATTGGCTTCAGCATTCCAAATTCTACAAAATCATTCTAACTCCCAAACTCAGCTCATTCTTCATCGTTTTTCAACATTTTCAGCACCCATGACCTGCAAAACTCGATTTAATCAATAGTATGCACATTCTAACGAAAACATAACTAAATATAACGGAAAACTATACAAACTGTACACGAATAAGAGATGTATTTTGCAATACATCTCCCCCCCCCCCACACACACACACACCGTCTACCTGGAACACTTTTTTGGCCCTGACTAGAGTGCCGACTCGAACCGCCAGTCCGACTCAGACTCATTCGTAGACCCAGATCATTGCCCCGCTCCATATATGATATTTTTTGTTTTTGTTAGTATATATGAATTTTTTCAAGTTTGAAAAGGTATATATGAAATTAATCTTTGATTCTAATTCCTTTAAATTCCAATTACTTTTGAAATGTTTGAATTCAAATACAATTCCTTCAAATTGATATTCTTCTAAATAGATTTTGCGAACCAAATGCACCCTTAGAATCTTGTATCAAAAGTTATAGAGATCATAAGTCCTAACAATATATGTAGGGTAGGAGGATTACAAAACACTAAGGGGCTGTTTGGTAGCATCTGAATGGTCATTAAGAGGCTACCTTTTAACGGAACCATTAAAAATTTTACCAATGAGAAGGTAGAAGAATGTGACATGTGATGATTTACCATTCAGAGGTTACCTCTTAACCATTCAGACTTGTGGTTACCTCTTATTCATTCAGAGGTTTTAAACCATTAAAAGGTAGCATCTGAATGGTCATTAAGAGGCTACCAAACAGATTTATGAAGAAAAGGAACAAGTCTATATCATATATTTTGTTGATCAATGGTTAGTTAGTTATATGCTTTTACTTAGGGAGTTGGTTACAAAGTCTATTTTTCCTACAAAGTGTAAAAAGTTATAAAACATCATAATGTCAACCATAAAACACACTCAAAACCCACAAATAACATAGTGTAGATTATTAAAACACCATATTTGTGGGTTTTGTGTTGTGTTTTGGATGATAAGACTTTGATTAATGAATGACTAACATTAGTGTGTTTTATGTTGATTATCAGTTTGTGTTTTATATTCATAGTTGCATGATGATGTGCTTGAAGTTTTTAAGAAGTGTTAGGGTTTGTACATTGTGTTTTAGTGATCTTCACTATGTTATTTGCGGGTTTTGAGTGTGTTTTATGGCTAAGGTTGTGGTGTTTTATGACTTTGTACATTTTGTCAGTGGCGGATCTAAGAACTTTTTTCATTGGGTTCCTTTTGATAGATTCTCACGAATTCTCACTATTTTTTTCCCAAATCATAAGAGGTTCTCACTAAATTTCTCTATTTTTTTTCCAAACCGAATGGGTTCTTGGGAACTCACAAAAGTAGCCTAGATCCTCCCCTGCATTTTGTAGAAAAATGGACTTTGTAGCCGAACCCCACCTTAATTAGGGGTTGTTTGGCAACTTCTGAATGGTTAAGTATTGAACCAGTAAGAGGTCTGAACCATTAAGTGCTGAACTAGAAAGAGGTCTGAACCAGTGGCGGACCCAGGATTTTATTTCAATGGGGTCCATTTTCGGGTCGGTCCTCGTTCGGGTCGAGTTAAAGTGAGGTTTGAACTAGATTTAAAAAAAAAAATAAGAAAAATGGGCTTATCAAGGATTGAACCCATGACCTCTTGGTGGAAAAAAGGGAGATTTACCACTACACCAGCTTTCTTTTTATTTCTATGGTGTCCACCTAATTGTATTTATGGGGTCCATATGCAATTTAATATACCGAATCTACTATTTTTTTTAAAAAGATTGGGGTCCGGGGACCCCGGTAGCACCAATGTGGGTCCGCCCCTGGTCTGAACCATTAAGAGCCAGCATAATGCTTAACCGTTCAGAGTTAAATGTCTGACCAATTCAGATTAGAGGTCTTAACCATTCAGACTAAGTATAATACTTAACCATTCAGAGGCAAATGTCTGAAACATTCAGACATCTGCTCGCGAAACAAACAGTCTGAACCAGTAAGAGGTCTAAACAATTAAGAGCCTCATTAAGAGGTAAACAAACAGCCCCTTACTAATAGCCTACATGTATGGTTATATAGGTAAATGAATAATCAAACTAATTTGTTCAGATTTCTTTCTAGAGTTATGGGTGAGAAACAATAATATAATATATATATATATATATAGATAGATAGATAGAGAGAGAGAGAGAGCGCAAAGTTGCATTCCAAGTTCAACCAAAACTATGAGATTCATCTTGGTTGTTGAAAGTTGAAATGTAAACCACATTGATGATACTCAAGAGATATACACATGGTATTAGCAGAATTCTTTTGTTGTATGAGTTTTAGGTTGTATATTTGCAAGTTTTTGTTACATCCACTAAAAATGTTTTCATTGTATTGTATTAGCCTGTGGGGTATGGGGCGGGGGTTGGGGTGTGGGTGGGCTGAAAACGCCCAAGCCACCACCCTGGGTGGGCTTGGGTTTCGGTGTGGCCCAAGGGGCGGGAGTTTAAAGTCGGGCGTGGGGCGGGCTAGCGATCCTATGTAGCTGGCTCCTATTCGCTTGTTGGCTAGGTCATAGCGGGGCATTTTAAAATTCAAAATCTAACCGTTTGACCAAGCCAAGCGGTTCACCCAACCCAACAGTCACCCACCCGGCTATATATATAACCCCAACCTCACCTGCTACCCCAACCCAAACAAACTTGTTGGCTGTCCACCGCTACCCCAACCCACTTGATCGATGGCCTCTTGGACACACGAAGAAGAGCTAGCTCTCGTCACGAGCGTCGTTGACGCAATGAAGGGGCGACAACCCAGTGAAACGCGATATTGACCGGCAGCCTTTGCAAGCTACCGACATAACGTCGGACACGACCAGCACAACTTAAACGCGTGCCAACATAAATGGCGCGAGCTACGGCCGAAGCTTGATCGTTTCAAAGCCTACTACGAAGCCGTTCCGAGCGGTGAGTTAAGCCACGAGGACCGGGTGGCGGTGGCGAACATTGAGTTTCGGGGCAAGGAGCGAAAGCCGTTCGACAAGCTCGCGCTTTTTGAAATTTACCTAACGCTCTAGGTTTTTTTTATTTTGTAATCGTTTTTAGGTTTTTTTTTGTAATTTTTAAGAATTATGTAATTTTTAAGAATTTAATAAAATTTTAGGCTTTTTTTAATGTTGTGTGTATTTTTTTAATTTTTTGTATTTTTTTATAAACTGCCAAGCCACGCGGTTCACCCACGCCCCGCCATACCTTACGGACACGTTATTCACCGGTAGGAGACTTGAACTCTACGTGTCAACTCATGCCCCCAACCCCCGTCTCACCATACCCCAAGGTCTTATACTGTATTCACACTTCAATACACCATCAAGTTTGCAAGGATCCAATTGAGTGAAATCTTGATTCTATAAATTGTCAACACTGGATATTTTGGGAGTTGAACACTAGACTACGAGAGGATCAGAGGCTGATCTTGATAAAAAAGTGAGTTTTGTTAATATCGAGAGTGGAGAAAGAGTCAACTTTGCATTAACCCAACTATATTAATAATTTTGCATTAACCCAACTATTCTTTTTTAACGTCCAACTAAATCATCAGATAAACAACTTAAGATGCCCTCAATCGAGCAAATGCATATTTTTCTCCATAACGGTTACAGTCGGATGCATAGCCGAACCATCAAGCTACCAGTTTTGGGGAAAACCTGCCCGAAGGCCCACTGCGGTAAAACCCAACTATGTTAATAATGTTGGGTTAGAGAATATTATTAAATTTGATATTTTATTTATGTTAATAAAAAACTGCTTTTTATGTATTTATAAGTTTACTAGGTTATCATCAGGAAGAGCTTTCTGGGCTCGAGAAATATTTATATTAATTATTAATGATTAATACATAATTAAAATCTTACAAATGATTTGACATATCTATTTCTATTATATATAATAAATGTGATAAATTTTGCTGATGTGTCATGCTATTAGCCCCTCTAGATTGTGCATTTTGGCGGGAAAACATGCGTCCCTATTTTTCCATTCGTCATACCCGAATATTTTGGATCCGACCCGCAAACATGGATCCTATATAATATCTTTTATTCTCTTATCAAATCTTCATTAGTCATATACAGTCTCTCTCTTCAAGAATATATCTCACATCTCCCCATAAACCCTTTCTTCTTCAACCGATTCAATATCAAACCTTCCATATTCATCTTTATCAGGTAATCGGATTTTCAATGTATTTGGTAACAACTTCCGTGAATTTTGATCTGTAATACAAATTTTCTTAAATGTGATCTCAACAGATGAATGAGATATTATGTGTTATCCTTGAAATCTTTTATGTGTTTGATGTTTAATACTTAATTTTTTATTATCTGTATATCTCTCTAATTTTCTTTCTAATAAGGTTATTGATGAAGTTATCTTACTCATTGAATGGTTCGGATTTGTTAAAACTTACTGCATGTTAGTATATTATTTCGAAATAAAAACCCAGATCGGTACTAATGTTTTTTATGTGTTTTAGATTTTTCTCAAAATTCCTTGATTTATTGATGGTATAATTGTTATGCATAATTATTATTTTTCTATTACATTGGTTTTATATCAGAATTTTTTTTTATGATCGAGTATTAATTATTTTTCTATAATCTTAGTTATGAAGTTATCTTCCTCACTGAATTTTTTGGCTTTGTTAAAACTTACTTCTATTAATATGTTTTTTCGAAATAAAAAAGACCCAGATCGGTTTTTTTTATATGTTTTTTGTTTTTTTTTCAAATTTCATTGATATTTTGATGTTAGTTTTGTTATGCATAATTTTTAGTTTTATATTATTTTGGTTTTATATCAGATTATTATGTTTTGTGGAAGTTTTTATTTGTTTACTGTCCAATTTTTATTTATTTTGGTTATTTACGGGTGAATTATGTTAATGTATTCCATTTTTTATTCACACGCAGATTACTATGGCGTCCTTTTATACAATTTTTTCATCAGACATTCCTGAATATTTGGTATGTTTATCAGTTTTATAATTACCTTACATTTTTTTCTTCATATTGTTTTTAATATGTTTAACTTTTTTCTAGGAAATACCATATGAATATAGCAACAGGTTCCTAATGTATGCCGAACCAAACAATCAAGCTGTTATCAAATCTGTGAATGGTAAAGAATTTGAAGTTCTATTTACTAAGCATAGAGGTGGGTTTGTGTTCATGGATGGGTGGCAAGACATTGTCGCTAAACTATCACTTACCGACGGCTGTTTCCTCATGTTTAAGCAAATCGAGTTATATTCTTATTTGTTAACACCCTTTAAGAAGATGCAACCACATCCGATATTTGGTCATAATGTTCCTTTATTTATGTCCATGTCTACTGAGGAAACTGTAGACACATGATCTACTCATTTTTAACGATGAAGTCTTTTTTAACGAAGCGACACATGATCTACTCATTTTCATATACCTGTAATATAACAACATCTATTAGAAACATTTACTAATGAAATTTAAGTCATTCGTATATTTTGACAATAATATGAGAACTACCTATTAACCAATATTAGACAAACTGATGTTATTAATTTGCTTTTATGTATGATTTCAAGATTACAATGTAGAATTGATATGTACAAAAGTTTAAAGGGAGTATTATTTCATCATTATATTTGTTTACAAGAAAAGAAAGATTCGTTTTATTCAATAAATTTACACTTTGATACATGTTTTTTATAGCTACCTTAAACTATTACTATACTGTACTTCATAAGCACAGAAAAAAAAATTCAACAAAAATAATATAATTGTATTTCAATATAGGTGAATCAAAATTGACTAAATCATAAAGTTAATTCGATGTTCATAACTGAATCAATCTTCCAAATCAATATATTATCCAATAAAAACATAAATTCATAAGAGTATGAACAAAATCTATCAAACAAGACACAAAATCAAGCCAGAATTCTATATTTACAAAGACATGCAATACATGTAATCCATTTTTTATATGCATAACATACTAAATCTCAACTGTTGAAATATCTGAACACCAATTTTCGCGTTTATGTAGTGATTAATCGCCAAAATCAAACTTCCCATGACTTATTTGTAGTTCTAAAGACATTTTTTACATAGTAAATCAACAAATACCTCGTTGTAGAAGTGATCGGAAGTGTTGCCGGAAAATTACCTTTACCAAATCTTCAACCGGCGTTTTCTAGATTTCTTGAACAATGTGAGTTTAGGTCTGCTCAATGTTAGGGTAAGTATAAGTGATATGATGGTATGATTGTGATAGATAATATAATAGTTAACTATTTCTTTTTTATTATAAAACTTGTATAAGGTTAATTTACATTTATTATTATTTTATTTTTATTTATCCAATATTTAAACTGTTCTTACTAAAAAAATGAAATATGGTTTTTGTATAACTCCATTTATAAATGTCAATGATTTATGGTTTTTGTATAATTCAAATTTATTTAAACATATGTCTAATTAAAGTTAATATTTTTATGTTAATAGATATTAGGTTTGTTGTACAAGCATATTTAACTAAAGTCATCCGAAATTTTTATTATATGAATGGAAACTATTTTGTCTTTAAATTTATTAGTTATTTAAGGAATTTTCTAATTAAAAAAATCCTTAATTTACATTTGAAAATTTTCCAAATTTATGTTAAGAACTGTCAAATAAGTTATAATTCAAACGAATTTTGTTAATGATATTTTTTTCTAAATAATCAATATAGGTAACCTAATTATTAAAACTAAATTATTCAAGTAACAACTATTTAAAATATAAAAATCACATATTTATATTATTAATTCAATCGATTTGTACAATACATTCTTAAAAAATAGTATCCTTTATTCAATCTAACTATTTAACATATTTATATTTTTAATTCAATCTAATTTTGTAGACAATATTTTCATTCATTTTAAATTTTAATGCATTATATCCGGAATTATATAATACATTCTTAAAATAGAATATCCTTATTAACATTATAGAGCTTTACCTTACATTGCAATTATAAATAAAGAAGAGCGAAATTGGTTAGATTATTTGTGTTTAGATAACAGGTACTTTACACTAACTCTGAATTTGTGCTTTGTTTTCATGTTTATTTAGGTTTTGATGATTAAGTTGCCATTGATCTTCATACGATTCAATTTTGGATTATTATATGTTTTGTACATGATTCATCCAACTTTGTTGCTTACTTCCAAAATTGCATTACATAATTCTCATCAAAAGTTTTTTATGATTTTTTTTGTAGGATGCAACGTCTTGAATTTGAAATGTTTGCTAACGAAATCCTATCAAGGCTACCAACAAAGTATGTTGCTCGATTAAGAATGGTTTCTAAACAATGGCGTTATGAACTGTCGTCACATTTGTTTGCGATTATACACTATCGCCGTATGGCTAATAACCCTTATCGTAAGGTTATCATGTTTACCAACTCATCAATTGATATTCATAACTTGATTGGAGGAAAGTTAGACATTTCTTCAGGGAAGAGTATTTCCTTCCCCGTTGACACACATCTTTCCAATCTAATCATTCTTGCTTCTCAGTATGGTATTTTACTGATGTGCATTCAGTGGCGTCCGAACGAATTGATTCTTTGGAATCCAACAACTAACCAATTTTCGAATTTGTGTGATAAGAAACCTAAAAATTTTTTTGATTTAAGGGAAGATGCAGTTGGGATTTATATGGATTCATCTAACGATCTAAAAATATTACTTCTCCAACGTCGTACGGATGATGTTATACCGCGTGTGTATTCTCGGAACACATGTGAATGGAAAACTTTAACTTTCTTGAAAGGAGCGGATTACGCTTCAACTTTATATCGGTGGTCTTCCGGAACTTTATGCAATAGTGTTTTATATTTTCCATCTCTACACTATTGGACGCCTGCTAAAAGTTATACCATTGCTTTTGATGTCGAATCTGAAACTTTTTATAAGGTTTCGATACCCCAATCTACTAATCTTTTTGGTCGCCAGAGGAGTTTTCTCAACATCCGCAACACACTTCATATGTTTATTGTTGTAGAGACCCCTAAAACAATCGTGAAGCTATATAAATTTGAAGATGAAATTTGGTCAGAAGTGTCGTCGTTTAGAAGCGGAAAGTTATTTTATTCAGTTGATTCATGGCGTAACAAATTAGCTGAGAACAAAGGTGACACTTGGACTGTTAACATCGACCGGGGTGGTATTATCGATATACAAATTGGAATGAAGGACTCTCAATACTTACGAGACGCAGAGAAATTTCAGGGAATATACAATGTAGCATCGTTTGAAGAGACCGTTGTCTCACCTATTTAGTATTAATAAGTTGTTTCAGCATTAAGAATAATTATGATCTTTTGAATTTTCTTATATTGTTATTACTTTTCTATTACTTTTCTTATTTGTCCTTAAAGATAGAGCGACCCGTGGGTACCACGGGTTATAACCTAGTTAAACTATGAGACATAAACAAGCTTACAAATATTTGCTGGCATGTGTTTTTCATTTGATTCAGCCCGCTAAATGACTCGAAACTATTTATTGTGTAAGATTCTTATATTAAATAAAAATCATTAGCTTTATATAAATAACATCCTTGTTTAGGCTCGTATTTATAAACGAACTTGATATATGAATCCGGCCTTATTTATTAAAATACTCAGCTTGATTCAAGCTTTTAATAAACAGATCTACGATATAGTTTTTGTTCTTATTTTTATTTTTATTTTTTATACCTTTTCATACCAAATCCAGTTTGATATTAATTTATGTGGTCCTTTTGTTAAAAAAAAAAAACTATTATTTGTCATTTTACGCCCATTTTTTAACAAGTGGAAACTTAGAGAGAAATGTCTTTAACGTAGGACCATGGTCACAGCTCACAAATACAGGCCGTAACATCTACAACTTGAAGAGAAATATCTTTGTTATAACGGCATTTTGCCTTGGTATATATAACATATGTCACAACTCACAATTCACTTCACACCTTACAAATTCATCTTCAACAATCCACTAGATCGAAATCGCCATGGATCGAACCGAAGAGGATATGAAACTCGTCGGGTTCTTCGGCATATTCAAACAATCATTCAAAACAATCTTCTCATCAAAGAAAATTTTCGCGCAAATCACTCTCGCTTTCATCCTACCTCTCGCAATAATTTTCATAATTCAAATGGAAATCTCACACCGTTTCTTTTGGAGAATCGACAACAACTCGTTACCATACGATACCAATGGTTCACGCAAAGCAATCGCCATCGATTGGCTCTACTACGCGCTATTCCAATTTGTGTACTTCATTTTCCTAACCATCTTTTCTCTCCTCTCTACCGCTATGGTCGTGTTCACCATTGCCTCAATCTACACAACCCGTGAAGTCATTTTTCGTAACGTAATGAAAGTCATACCGAAGGTATGGAAACGACTTTGCGTTACTTTCATATTCATATACATTGCGCAATTCATCTTCGACGTAATTGGCGGTGTTGCTTTGGCTATTATTGGAGTTATATTCGTTTATTCGGGTATAGTCGGGGCCGTGGTTTTTATCATCATTTTAATTTTATACGTATACGGGTTTTTATACTTGAGCGTTGTTTGTCAACTGGCTAGTGTTGTTACGGTTCTCGAAAACATTCATGGATTTAACGCGTTGAAAAAAGGTAAGGTTCTGGCGAACGGGAAAAAGAAGGTGGGAATGGGGATTGCGTTTGTGTTGTACGGAATTTTGTTGGGGTTAATATATGTGTACAAGTGGTTCGTTCAATACGGGGATGACATTTCTGGATTAGGGCTGATTTGGCGAGTGTTGATTGGGATATTATGTGGAGTTTTGCTTATGAAGTTGTTTTTGGTGTTTATTGTGACTCAAATGGTGTTGTATTTGGTGTGTAAATCGTATCATCGGGAAGCGATTGATAAGCTGAGTTTATTGACGTTTTTAGAGGCTTATATGGGGGAGACGGTTGTGTATCCCGGACCCGGTGAGGAGATTCAACTCGGACGCCCTCGACCTCCATCTGAACAGGTTTGAGACGCTTGTTGATTCGTACCTTCTGCATATGATGTACTAAATTTGGTGTCACGAGTTTTTTTTTTTTTTTTTTTTTTTTTTTTTTTTTTTTTTTGGAATGATATGAAATTTAAATTGGACATAACTACCTCGAAATGGTCAAAATCCTTGCATTTAATTTTCATTATCTCTTTCCATTATTTAAAAAAAAAACAATCCATTACCAAAAAAAAAAAAAAGAAAAAAAAGAGGAAAAACAGCAAAAATATTATATTCAAAGATTTACGAATTACATAATTTATATTAAACTATCATTTTATAATTTATAAATATTTATTAATAATAATTTCATACTTTATTTATTCAACATGTGCGCACGGGTAAGTAGAGCAATGAGCCGAGAATTTTTTATATTAGTCTCATACTTGACTGTAAATCTTTGTTCCATATCCGCCTAATACCCGTCGGGTATTGGGCACACCCTTCGGGTTCATGTATACCTATTACCTGTCTTAGATGTTTTAGGTTTCAAATTTTCTCATCAGGTTCAGGTTTTTCTACCATCCGTGCTATACATGGTTTCTAACGTAATAATGAAAATAAAATAGTAAATACACGAGAGTATTTATGTGTATCTAAAGTTATATTATCTTTCTATCCTAACTTTCATGAATTACGCCATAATGTTAATTTGACCGTCAGTGTTTTTCATCCATTATATGAATGGATGTTATAGATTTCTATTTGCGGTAAGTTGTGACGGGAATTCAGTTAGTATCAGTCTTGTTTATCACCGTAGGAGTAAAATACCAGCACTCAGTTTAACTAACGGAAAAGGAACCCCAAAAAATAAAGTTATGATGTGTTGAAATGGATGACCAAGTGTGTTTTGTAATAACCGAAAACAATAAAAAGAAAGGTATTCCTCTCGCTATGCGGCAGGCTTTTAGTCAGTCCAGTCGATTACCATTTTCATAACTAGACCGGATATCGAATCAATCACCCTAGTGAAACCCTTTTAATTAATTTTATTAATGATTATCGTATTATTTTCTATACGATGTATATTTTAATGATTGATCTTTTTCTTACTTAAAAAAATAAAAAATACAACCAATAGATAATAGATACGATGATTTTAATTAATTTTATTAATGATATACGAATTTGATAGATCCTTCATTTGTTACGAAAGCGATTTTCAAATCACAGATAATGCTTCACATAACTAATTATGTAAAGTTTCCCCTTCAAATAAAATCATCCATAACTAGTCCCGAAAAATTTAAAGTGTTTATATTAAAAAAAAAGAAACAGAAAAAACTGCTACAGAATATACGAAGGATTGAAGTAGGGGTATGCAAAAAAATCGAATTATTCGACCAATAACTGAATTAACCGACAAAACAAACTGAAAATTCTAAACCAAATAAAAAACCAGTGGGTCGGCTAATTGTTTTTTCTGAAAACTGAAAGTAGTGGGTCGGTTATGGTTATCAATGTTTCCATACCCGTCACAACCGAACCAAACCGACATGTAGTAAAACCTTTTTCGAATTTTGAACTTTTCACCGTTTTTAAATATTTGATGTTTTTGTTGAACCTTTGTTTGAATTGGTGGGTTATATCATATCGCTTTGGTAAAAAAATTCTTTAAATTTATGAATAATATCATATCGTTTTGTTTGAATATTTGATAATAATGCATATTAATATTATAGTTATATGTATTTTTTAATGCTATGTAATATATTAACATTTAGAAATGTGTAATAAAATCCATTGTTAAAAATTTCATGACCAAATTTCAGACCCAAATAATGCACAATTATAATGTTTTGAGCTAGGCCAAATTTACGGTTAACAGACCCATAATAGACTCACTATAACCTTCAAAACCGATTAACCGAAACCATCATAACCGATCGGTTATGGTTATAGTTTTTCATTAGCCGACATCTCGGTTATGATTTTTTGCCAAAACCGACTCAAACCAACCCATACACACCCCTAGTTATGGTAGGGTCTACTGCATCTACATGGATTTCATTTTTTTTCCCCTTTTTTTGAAGTTTTTTTAAGGTTTTATGGAGATTTGAAGGTTGAGTTGCAGATAAAGGTGTTCAAGATCGGATTATCCGGTTTTCGGATACTCGAAAATTAGATATCCAAAAATTTCGGATACGGATTCGGATATTCAAACGGATATCTGAATTTATAAAAAAAAATCAAAAAATCCGTTTCGTGCATAGATTAAAATAGAGATGGGCATAATCGGTTTCTTTTTATACCCGGAACCAGTTCTTAACCGGACCCGGTTCCTGAATGCGTGTCAATGGAACCGGTTCTTGTTGTAACCGGTGCCAGTTCCTACCCGGGTTTAAACCATTAAAACTAGAACCGAGTGTAACCGGTTCGGGTCGGGGTGGAACCGGTTCCAGTTCCTTTAAATACCCGGTTCCAGTTCTTCAGAAGGCCGGTTCCAAAGGTTACTATGGAAAAGCTGCAAATACTATCAGGAACAGGAACTGGTTCCTAATAATAATTTAATGAAAAAAGCTGCAAATACTATTAGGAATTGATTCCTTCGGTCAATTCAATGAAATAAGCTGCAAAACTATTAGAAACCGATTATAAATTCCTTGCCTTCTTGCCTCCTTGCATCCCAAAATCAATAACTTACACCTTCAAACTTTCACAATTAAAATGGCGTGCAACGACGAGGCTGTGATGGTTTTGGAAACTAAACGAAACCCCACAATTTGGAAGCACTTTGACTTGTGCTTAATGAGCAATAGCCACGAGATGGCAAGGTGTAAAGCTTGTGGGAAGTTCATGAAGGCTATGGCCAACTCCACGCTAAAGAAAGACACCGATCGTCATTGTCCGGTTACAAAGCCGAAGAAAAACGAAATGGGTGAAGGATCCGGAACCTGTTCTTCGAAGGTTTAGTGTGTTTTATGTAACCGGTTTAGTTATGTTTAGTTTGACGTGTTTAGTTATGTTTCGTTCAATGTACCCGGTTCTAATAAATATTTATGTTTCGGTTTATATCTTGTAGGTGTAAGTTAACGGTAGAGATGGGCATATCGAGTTTTTTTGTAACACCCGGAACCGGTTCCGGGTAGGAACCGGGTTCCGGGTACGCACCGGGTCCGGGTACGAACCGGGTACGAACCGATTTTATTTATAAAATGTGGAACCGGGTCGGAACCTACGGGTTTTTTGAACCCTGAACCGGTTCTACTATTAGCCGGGTAGGAACCGGAACCGGTTCCAGGTCGGTTCCACCGGGTCGGGTTTGGAACTGGTTATTATGGCCATCTCTAGACTAAAACTAAACCTTTATTCGATTTTCTAAATTTTCAACATTGAAAACTAAAAACATTCATAAATCCACTTCTGAATCCGACTATTTACTATTTTTTACGAGATTTCAAACTAAATCTAATGCTCATATACTATATATATTCAGAAAAAAATTAGTTTTCGGATAGCAAAAAATCGGATTATCCGAAATTTTTGAAATTCATCTCCGAATCCAAAGATTTGGATGATTCAGATTATCCGGTTTTTTGATATCCGTATTTTTGAGTGTCTGATTTTGGATTTGGTTTCGAATCCATATTTTTTTAAACAACCCTAGTTGCAGGGGACTAAGGTGGGTATGGGAAGATGGGTTTCACTTTGGATTATAGGCAAAAATAATATTTTTAAATTCTGTATTCATTTAATTATTTTTGTAAATTAGTTTACTTTACCTATGTTAATGAATTTTATATTTTATTTATTATTCTTATTATTTGACTTTACCTTGTAATGAATTTTTTAGTTAATTTAATTTAATTTTTTTAAGTTTTATATTTATACCTATGTAATTATTTTAGTAAATTAGTTTATATAAAAAAATAAGAAATAAATAAATGGGTAATAATTAAAAAATGATCGAGATGGGGCGATGTGGAGTAGGGGTGTGCAAAAAAACCGAATTAACCGAACCATAACCAAATTAACCAACAAAACATAACCGAAAAAAACGAACCAAATAAAAAACCGGTGGGTCGGTTAATGGTTTTTTTGAAAACCGAATGTAGCGGATCGGTTATGATTATCATTTTTTCCATACCCACCATAATCGAACCGACATGTCATAAATCTTTGTAGGATTTAGGACTTTTCACCATATTTTTAATATTGATGTTTTTAAATGAAGATTTTTAGTATTTATTGGTTTTTCATATCATTTTTTGGTTTTCGTTGAATGTTTATTTGAATTTATAGAATGTATCATATCACTTTATTTGAATATTCGATAATAATTGGTATTAATATTATAGATTATATGTATTTTTTTAATATTATGTAATATATTAATATATACAAATATGCAATAACAATTTATTCCATGTTAAAAAAATTAAACTATTTTTAGCTAAGCTAAATACACGGTTAACCACCCATAACCGACCTTTCGATGAATCATTTCTTCGGACAGAAGAAGATTTTTTTCTGACAAAATAAAAAATGCTATATATGATAACCACCATAACCGATCAGTTATGGTTATGGTTATCCAATAACCGACATCGCGGTTATGGTTATGGTTTTTAGTCAAAACTGACTCATGCACACCCCTAATGTGGAGTGAAAGGGGCATGAAACCATAGTAGGTGTTAGTAAAGGAAAGGAAAATGAATGATAGTGGGAAGATGATGTGTCATTGAAGTGACATGTACTTGATTAGGTGGCAGTGATGTGGAGTGAAAGGAGGATGAGCCCATAATGGAGGTCTAAGCCTATGAGCTTGCTCGCGAGTTGAGGGTCAACGCTTTGCTCATAGAGAACAAGGGTGGTGTTCACGTGAGCGTGTTGCTTACATGGAGAGCCCCACTCACGCCCACCCACATAAGCCTTTTTTTTTCAAAATGTACAATTTTTCTTATTATCATTTTTTAAAAATGTATAATTATATTCACACAAACAACAATAGAGACACGACCCAAAGCCAAAAGGCTACTAGCCACAACCGAAAAATAAACCAAACAACATACTACATGAACGGAAAATTACATCATTTAGACCAAACTATGGACTTAAATCTAGATCTGGTCTTGTTCTTGAACCATAACAACCCAAAAGACTTTATATATCCACGTATATCTTGGATATTAATTCTTTGTCCAAACAAACATTATTAATTATTAGACTATCTCCAATGCATCCATTAGACGATGCCCTTGAAGGCCCTTACAAGCCCTTAGCATTGTAAGATAAGCCCTTAGCATTGTAAGATTTTGTCCATAGATGCCCTTAACATCTAAGCCCTTTCACAAGGGCTTTGTTTATGTAAGTGAGTGGGCCTAAAGTAAAAGAACAAAATGTTTTATTTTAATATTGTGTGTAGTGGGTAAGTAATAAGGTGGAAATTAAGAAGGGTAAAGATATTTGTAGGGTTGGAGATGAAATAAGAGGTTTTAAGGATTTGTAAGGATATGATGTGACACATGACGTGGCAGCTAAGGGCGTCTAAGGACATACGTAGCACTGAAGATAGTCTTATTTCTAGCATTCCATATTCTTAGGCACGCAACAATCACAATCCCATGAAAGACTTCTTTCTCTTGGTCCCCTACTCCCCGAGCCTTAAAAACTCATCATATCCCTTACTGAAAAAGCATATAATTAAGGTACCTTGCATCATTGCTCACGTAATGCCAAACAACCGAAGCCATTAAACAAGCAGAAAAAATAAGATCTATGGATTCAATTTTAGAATCACACAAAACACAAGAGCACGGTTCCACTAGAATATTTCTTCTACTAAGAGCACACCACACAGTCTTACATTGAATAATTTGTTTTGACAATCATTTTCATAATTAAAAATGTTCGATATTCAAACTTTATGTATATACTTTATTACTTTATTAGTCCAAAATTAACTGTTCACTACCGTGTTTAATCGTGTTTAATGAAGGACAAGTATTATAACTTTTTTTTTTTAATTTGATTCTTTTACTGGTAAAATATTTTGAACATATAGTAGTTTTTTTTGAGTTTAATGGTAAATTTAAGGGATATTGGATTTAAATAATCACAACTTTCACCAAGTGTCCAATAACACTCTATACACCAGCACTCCAAACTTTCAACTTATTGGCCGATAACACTCACCAACTAACTGAACCCTAACACAGTTAGTTTTTGCTGATGTGGCATCTGATGTGGCCTTTTTGCTGACGTGGCATATGATGTGCAAGCTGATGTGCCTTTTTTGATAATGTGGCATCTGATGTGGTGCTGACGTGACATTTTTGATGATGTGGCAGCTAACATGGTATTTTTGACGTGGCAGTTGATATCAGCTATCTGGGTTAGGATTCAGTTAGTTAGGGAGTGTTATCGGTCAATAAGTTGAAAGTTGGGAGTGCTGGTGTACAAATCGAAAATTAAGAGTGTTATCGGCCAATTTGTGAAAGTTGAGGTTATTTAAATCCAATATTCCCTAAATATAAAGGGTAATATGGAAACTTAAACAATTATACGTTCTAGGTACACATTTGAAATATCTCAATAGACTTAACGTGAAATCGACCTTGTTAATTAATAATGCTGAAATATAAAACCCCAATACGTTTATTAAACGTTCTTGTCAACCATTTATATGACTATGAGATCAAACCTACATTCTTAATTAGTTTAACTCGTAATACATAGCACATAATCAATGTTATCACTGTATTACTAGTTATTTACGTTTATATGCTATGTTAGTTTATATATTTTGTAGTTGGATGTAACATGAGGTAACTTTGTAGAAATATAATCAAGTTGCCAACTGTTTCAATTAAGTAACATAAATTTGGTTACTTTAGAGTTTAGACCGCATGGTGTGCAGCGTGGAGATGGGCGTGGAGGGCTCAAGCACGCCGACACACCAGCACATGCCTGGCGTGGAGAGGAGGGCAGGGAGAGTTCCACTAGCGTGGAGGGGAGTGGATGTTTGATGTGGCCAGTGGCGAAGCTTGAGATTTCCGATCGGGGGATTGAAAACGTATATACCCAAAAATATCCATATGAAAACTACATACTCTTCACTACTGAGCGAAAAGTTCGGGGGTGGATCGCCCCCACTATGTTGCGCCCCTGGATGTGGTGGCTCTTGGTTGGTTGTTGGCGGCTCTTGGTTGGTTGTTGTTGAACGAGTTTGTTTTGATTGGTTGTTGGATTTTAATTGTTTATGTATTTTTATTTAAAAAACACCACATTCAAGCCCCTTTCACCTTGTGCTTTTTATTAAAATGTCCCTGCTAGCGTGGTTGTCACGTGACGCTTCATGCCCTTCACAACGTCCAATCTTAGAGAGAGACATAAAAATTTTGAATGAGTTAATTGAAATACTTGATAAACTTATGTGACATTTTCCCATGTCTTGTATTTGATTCATGGTCTTACGTAATAAGACAACTATTAGTGAAGGTCGATTTCAACGTATACTCTTTGGTGGTGTGTTGATGCAACAAACACGAGACCAAGGATGGTAGCTGAGTTGGTTAGGCAAGAAGGCTGAAGGGTTCAGCCTTGCCTAACGCAGGTCGCGGGGTCCCCCCACGTTTGCAAAACGTGGAAGGAGGTTCACTAGTATGTAATTGTTATTTGCTTTAAAGTTCTTTCTCCGAGATGAGCTCGAATCCAGAAATAAGAGCAAATAGAATGTGTGTGTGGTGGATGTGACGAGGAGTAACTTGGAAGTGAGCAAGTACTCTATGAATGACCAGAGATGAAGGAATCTCTCTGTTTCGGAATGTCTTTTTGGAGTGAATGAGCTGTCTTCTTATAGGGGAAGACATCTCCTATAATGGTATGTACAAGACTAGTGGAACCTGTTTGCAATGGAGGGTTTCCCCTTTTGGGGTTGAAGGCTTTGGACCCCTGGGTAATAGCATGTATCGTGCAGACCTGCTCTGCTTTTGTGGGCGTGAATTGGTGAAACGAGTTCTCAGATGTGATTGATTACTGTTCCTCGCTTTTCTCACTTTACAGCTTTTCAACCGATGAACCTTTCAACCTTTTAAGCATTTGCATATCTAGTCACTTTATTTAGTCTTGGGCTACCCCTGTCATCAGCCCCCCAAGTCAGAGGTTTTTGGGGTAGTATGCTCAAAGACTTCTGACTTTTATGCATATGTTTTGTCACTTGAATGTTTCAAGGGTCCGTTGCTTGAAGGTTTGAAAGGCTGAAGGCAGTTAATTTTTGAATTTGAATTTTAAATGATTGACAGTTGATTTGATTGATATGTGTCAGTTGATAGGGCGGCGGTTTTGCAGGAGTTATTATTTACCTTTATTACCTCTGTCCTAGACTCATATTTATTTTATACTTTGTGAATCTTTTCCATTTTACTCATAACTTCTCCAAGTTTCTTCCTTCTCTAAGGTTAGTTTTCTCTATATCTTTCACTCTTCGTTTTTTGTTTCTTCAAAAATGGGTGCTCTTAAGGACTTAGCGAAGTCATTTTCTCGAATGACACAAGAGGAGGTAGATTTATTTTGTTTGGAATATGGCATTGATAAAAAATTTAACCCAACTGCCCCTGCTTGCGATGTTTCTGTTGATAAACCGAACCCTGGTTCGATTGCTCTGTACTGTCGTCATTTTCAATGGTCAAATCTTCGTTATCCCTTTTCTTTTTTCGTTTTAAACTTGCTGGAGTATTATCGGGTTTCTTTTGGGCAAGTTCATCCGAAGGGGATGGCTAGGGTTTTGCATTTTGAGGTTTTATGTCGTACTCTTGGATATGACCCCTCTTTGTTGCTTTTTCGGCGATTTTTTCGTTTGGCTAAGAATGGTGACTGGTTCACCTTTGAGACATCAAAGGTTGATACTTGCCTTATTTCTTCCATGGTTACAACACTTGGGTCCTGGAAGGATCGCTTTTTCTGGGTTTCCGAGTCTATTGTTCCTTTCAAAATGGTATGGAGGCATCCGGATGCTGTTCTTAATGATCCGGAGCCTTCTGAATCTGAGTTGAACGATGCCTTTCTTACAGCCATTCGGGGGTGCCCTTCGAGGGTTCGTCCCTTCCCCGAACATTTGTTAGTGCTTTTAGGGGTTAGTAATATTTGGGGGAAAGCCGATCGGGATCCGGTGCTAATGAGAAATGGCATTGGTATGCATTTTCCCTTTTTGCCTTTTACTCATTTTGCTTTGCTTATGACTTATTTGCTTTTGTTTGTTTTTGTCAGTCATGTCTGCTTTGGATTTTATCAAGAGTGACGACACATCTGATGTTGTGTTTGAGGATGCTCCGTCTGTTCCGGGTGAGAATGTTGTAGTTAGGACTGCCGAGCAAAGGTTTGAGGGCACGGGTTATGCTAGTGTTGCCAACGTCAAGGGCTTTTCTAAGTCTAATGCTCCCAAGTCTTCAACTCGCCGATCTTCTCGTCGTTTGTTGAAAGCTGGTCCTCAATCCACTTCTACTAAACCAGTGGATTTGAGTGATGATATTGAAGTTTCGGAAGATCAAGTTGAAGCAGGTGTTGAGAAGGACAAGGAGTTGGTTGTTCGTGGTAAAAAGGTTCAAAGCAAGAAGGTTGTTTCTACCCCTGTTCAGGAGTCTTCAAGCAGGGACGTTGAAGGGTTGAATCCTGAAGGGACTTATGTGCCTGCTTGGTTGGTGAAAAATGACGACACCTTCAAGGATGCTGCTGTTTGTGAGGATGCTCTTAGTCATCTCGCTCCTCCTTCTGTGCACAAGACCATTACTGAGATGGATGATGACTTAATGTTGTCTCGGATGGTTTTGAGCACTTGCAACCTTGCTGCCCTGCTTCCTCAGGGTATTACTCGTTTTCGTCAAAGGATGCAAGAGTATGAGGACTTCTCCAAGAAGAAGGATAAGATGAAATCCTCCCTATCATCGATGAAAAAGGAGATAGCTAGTTTTGCTGAGAAGGAAGCAGCGTGGCGGAAGGAGGTTAGTGATTTGAAGAAGATGCATGATATTGAGATGGGTGATTTGAAGAAGAGTTTTGAAGCTAACTTGCTGAAGTTAAAGGCTGACCGGGAGGCCTTGGCTGTTCAACAACAGGCCTTTCGTGAGGAAAAAGAAGGGTTGAAAGCTTCGGTTGGCCGTGTTACTGCTGACAATCAGTGGTTAATTGAGCATGGTTTCCAGCAGGTTGTCACTTACCTTTTACATTCCAAGGAGTTCAATTCTGCCCTTGGTGATGTTTATACTAAGCTTCTGAACCTGGGGAAACACCAAGGCCTTATTGCTGGTTACAAGCTTCATGAATCTGGACATCCCTTGGAGAAATCACCTTTGTTTCGTCCCGAGGCTTCTGATATTTTCAAAGGCTCCGTTGAGCAGATGGAGAGGCTAACCTATCCCTATGTTCAGGAGGTTTCTTCTTGCTTTGGTAAGCCTTTATCTGTTTTACAGGATTTGAAGCCTGAGGGACTGAATGAAAAGGTGTGTGCTGAGGGACTAAAAGCTTTATTGTTTGTGATGTATGTGAAAATTGCAAACTGAGCATTGACGATGAAGAATATTTGATAAATCTAATCCCGATGTCGATGAGAGAATTTCAAGTAGTCGTTGGGATGGATTGGCTATCTCGGCACCATGCAAAGGTCGTGTGCTTCCGTAAAGAGATAAAATTGACATCTCCGAGCGGGAAACACGTCACCATTTATGGTGAAAAAGGAGGCAATCCCATAGTATGCTCAATGTTGAAAGCTCACAAGCTAATGAAGCGAGGATGTAAGGCATTCATGGTATACGCAAATGAACCCGAAAAAGAATCACGAAAGATTGGAGATGTACCGGTAGTACGAGATTATGAAGATGTTTTTCCGGAAGATTTACCGGGGATACCGCCTGAACGGGAAGTAGAGTTCGGGATCGAATTGATTCCGGGCGCGAAACCCGTAGCAAAAGCCCCGTACCGACTTGCACCGTCGGAATTACAAGAGTTGATGTCCCAAATCCAAGACCTGCTTAACAAGGGATTCATAAGGCTGAGTGTGTCTCCTTGGGGCGCACCGGTATTGTTCGTGAGAAAGAAAGACTGGAGCATGCGCATGTGTATCGATTACCGGGAGTTAAACAAACTCACGGTAAAGAATCGATACCCGCTCCCGAGGATAGATGATTTATTCGACCAACTACAAGGCGCGAACTGGTTTTCCAAAATTGACCTTAGATCGGGGTATCACCAACTAAAGGTTAAAGAAGAAGATGTGCCGAAAACGGCTTTCCGCACAAGATACGGACATTACGAATTCCTCGTGATGTCATTCGGGCTAACAAACGCACCCGCGGCTTTCATGGACCTCATGAACCGGGTTTGCAAGCCAATGCTGGATAAGTCGGTCATCGTGTTTATCGATGATATATTGGTATATTCGAAAAGTGAAGCTGAACACGCACATCACTTACAAGAAGTGTTAGAGACCCTTAGACGAGAGAAGCTATACGCAAAATTCTCTAAATGTGCCTTTTGGTTACGAGAGGTACAATTTCTTGGCCATGTAATAAGTGCCGACAAAGTACTGGTGGATCCGTCAAAGATAGAGGCTCTGTCAAAATGGAATCCCCCGAAGAACCCTTCAGAAATTAGAAGTTTCTTGGGGCTTGCGGGATATTACAGGAGATTCATTCAAGATTTCTCCAAGATTGCGTCACCACTAACAAAGCTAACACGAAAGAAAGAGAGGTTCATTTGGGGTGTTGACCAAGAGAAAGCGTTTCAAACGCTAAAAGAAAAGTTAACTCAAGCTCCGGTACTAACATTGCCGGACGGAGTCGAAGACATGGAGGTTTATTCGGATGCTTCACTATCGGGACTCGGTTGCGTGTTGATGCAACGGGGCAAGGTAATAGCCTATGCCTCGAGGCAATTGAAGATACACGAGAAGAAATATCCCACACACGATCTCGAGTTGGCGGCAGTAGTGTTTGCATTAAAAATATGGAGGCACTACTTGTATGGAGTAAAGTGCACCATATTCACCGACCACAAGAGTTTGAAATACTTCTTCGATCAGAAGGAGTTAAATATGCGACAAAGGAGATGGCTGGAAACGGTGAAAGACTACGATTGCGAAATACGTTATCACCCAGGGAAGGCTAATGCGGTGGCAGATGCTTTGAGCAGAAAAACGGATTATGTCCCGATATGAGTAAGATCGATGCAACTCGTGGTAACCTCGGGTATACTGGAACGTATTCGAGGGGCGCAATTAGAAGCAGTAAAAGAAGAGAATTGGAAGAAAGAAAGAATAATTGGTCAGTTGAAAGATTTGTCGGATGGGAATCACGGGTTAAAGACTCGATCCGGAAGGATATGGGTCCCACATACCTGTGGAGTGAAGGCACTTCTACTTAATGAAGCTCATAAATCCCGTTATTCAATTCATCCGGGTGCGACCAAGATGTACAATGATTTGAAACAAAACTATTGGTGGCACGGAATGAAGAGAGATGTGGCGAAGTACGTGGAAAAATGTTTGACATGTTTACAAGTCAAGGCGGAGCATCAGAAACCATACGGCAAACTCCAACCGTTAGAAATTCCGGTTTGGAAATGGGAACATATCACAATGGACCTACTAACCAAGTTGCCTAGAACGAGTCGTGGTTTCGATGCCATATGGGTAGTGGTAGATAGATTGACGAAAAGTGCTCACTTCATTCCAATACGTGAGACTTATACGTCAGAAAAGATGTCGGAGGTTTACACGAATGAAATAATAGCACGTCATGGGGTGCCGGTGTCTATCGTGTCTGACAGGGATACCCGGTTTACTTCGAATTTCTGGAGAGATTTCCAAGAGCAAATGGGGACCAAATTGTTCAGTAGCACTGCGTACCATCCTCAAACGGATGGACAAAGTGAAAGAACGATACAAACATTGGGGGACATGCTACGGGCGTGTATAATCGACTTTGGAGGTAGTTGGGATGTTCACCTACCGTTAGTTGAGTTCTCGTATAACAACAGTTACCAATCTAGTATTAAGATGGCACCATACGAAATGCTTTATGGTAGGAAGTGTCGAACCCCGGTATGTTGGGGTGAAGTGGGTCCACGAGAACTCGCCCACCAAGATATAGTACGAGCCGCGAATGAAAAGATCGATAAAGTTCGGGCACACTTGAAAGCGGCTCAAGACAGGCAAAAGGCGTATGCCGATAAAAGGAGAAGGCCGATTGAATTCCAAGTTGGTGACATGGTCATGCTAAAAGTCTCCCATGGAAAGGTGTTATTAGATTCAGAAAAAGGGGGAAGCTAAGCCCAAGGTTTATTGGACCATTTAAAATTATTGAAAAGATCGGCAAAGTAGCTTACCGCCTCGAGCTACCGGCAGAACTAAGTGGAATCCATAGCACGTTTCACGTGTCACAATTAAGAAAGTGCCTAGCAGATGAAACAGCTTATATTCATTTCGATGATATTGAAGTAGATAATAGCCTGAATTATGCGGTGAGACCGGTGGAGATTTTAGATCGGAAAGTCAAATACTTAAGAAATAGACAAATCGATCAAGTCAAAATCAGATGGGAGCATAGAAAAGGCTCGGACACTACGTGGGAGTCCGAGGAAGAAATGCGACGACTCTACCCTTCATTATTTGGTACGTAATTCAGTTTCGGGGACGAAACCCTTTTAAGGGGGGTGGACTTGTAACACCCCGAAAATATAAAACAGTATATCATAATTATGAAGCATAAATAAATGGGGGTCTACTAACTAGTAATTCTAACCTAGTTAGTTAACTAGTCTAAAATTAGCTTATAAGGTGATTAAAAGTTACCAAACTATATGTGGAACAAAATGGAGGGACCCTAGTTGTTAAAATCTGAAACTTAACTTGAATTAAACCAAACACTCCAAAATTTGAAGTGTTGGTCGACCAGGAAGGAGCAGGGGGCGACATCCCCATTCCAAAAACCCTAACTTCACAAAACAATCAAATTGAAGGCCTAAATCTGGTCCAAACGAAAATCCGAGCATAGAATCGTGACCCTCATCACAAGAGGATCTCAAGGTATGTAAAATTTAAGAATTTCTCTCAACTTGAAATTTTCATGAAGTGGGAAAAATCTGAAATTAGGGATGCATGTGCATGTTATGATGATTGAGGAACAACTATAGTGTCTAAGGACAAATCCTAGATCGACAGAAGTTGAAATCATAAGAAATTTTAGGTGAATCCATAATCACCTTGATAGGTGATTAGTGGGTCATGTGTATTTGGATGAACACTAGAAAGTAGATTGTTAACCTAGTGTAATTTAGCAAACTGGAAGTGATTTCAGCAATTAGAAGCTAATATACATATAAATTGGTTGAATTATATGAAAATAGGGTTAAATGATAAACTAGAGATGTGAAGTTTAATCATGTAAAAGTCTGCCTATGAAGTGTTTGTTGAAATGCCTCTATGAAGGCTTAAAAACTGAAATTTCGAGTTAAACGCATAATCATGATGTTCGGTGTATTATGCGAATTATGATTCGAAGAGAGTTCTAAACATGTCTTGCATTGAACTCTATAGGACAAGATACCGGAACGTCGAGCGGACAAGCCGGTGGTGACTCACGGTTGAAGGGCGTGCGCTAAGGTATGTAACTTGACCCGTTACATTAAGTAAATTTGAATCATCATAATATGCATAGTTGAATTTTGGAATAAAGGTTGCTATGAATTTAGGCGATGATATCGTTATATTGAATAATTGGTCAAAACTTGGCTAGAACTCGTTGGTAGTCGTCAAAAGGAAGAAATTCCGTAGACGAGCCAAACGGGTCGGATAAACAAGTAAGGCATGGTTAATGCTCCGGAAAGTGATAGGTCGATTTGTTGATATTGGATGTTGTATAACATATTAAAATTTCGAGATTTAACGTATTGGCATCCTAGAAAACTAAAATCCGAGAGTTTGGGTTTTGGTGTAATAACCAAACCAAACAAAAACATAAATTTCCAGGTGCTACCGTAATTTACGGTGGTACCGTAAATTACGGTAGAAGTCAGGGATTTACGGTGGTTCACTACTGTGTTACGATGGCCCCAAAAATTTCCAGGACTCACCGTAACTTACGGTGACACCGTAAGTTACGGTTGAACCAGAAAACAAAACTTTTATTTCTTTTTTTTCTATTATTTGATGTTGGACCTCATGTTTATGTGTTGTTCAAAATGTCAAAACTAATATTTTAACGATTTTGATTCTAGGTGCTTAGATGGATCGTTCGGATGGTGGTCAAGCGATGTTAAAGAACCGAACATGATTGGTTGAAGCTTCCGCTATGTTTTGAACTTATTAAATAGTGGTTCTTGGGTTGTAAACAAATTCTCAAACGACTTCGTACGTTCTACCTTAGTCATTAATTGACTAAGGCGTATAATACTTATGTAACTTATGTTAAACAATCATCTTTTGGTATAAATTAGTAATTAATTCTAGTATAAATTTAAGGTTGTTACAAGTTGGTAATCAGAGCTAAGGTTGTCTACAAAGTGTTCGGTTCAAGCTTGATCGACCGTCCGGTAAGAACTAACTTCTGTTAATAAATTTTATATTACGTAAAGAATGAGGAATGAACAAATATGCATGAAAAGAGCAAAGTAAGCTCATTTAAATACAAGAACGATCAAATCAAGTTGTGAACTTGATTGAATCAAAAGCAAGAACGATCAAATCAAGTTGTGAACTTGATTGAATCAAAAGCAAGAACGATCAAATCAAGTTGTGAACTTGATTGAATCAAAAGCAAGAACGATCAAATCAAGTTGTGAACTTGATTGAATCAAAAGCAAGAACGATCAAATCAAGTTGTGAACTTGATTGAATCAAAAGCAAGAACGATCAAATCAAGTTGTGAACTTGATTTAATTAAAGCAAGAGCGATTAAATCAAGTTATGAACTTGATTGAATCAAACAAGTAAAGCATGTGTTATAGATGGAATGTTTTAACAACTTGTGTAAACATTTCAGAAATAGAGATGGCTGATAAAGGTAATGATGATGCGGTGCCAAGAGTCACCGAACAAGTGAGGGAAGTGATTGCCGAAGAGGTTGGAAAGGCGATCGAAAACAGTTTGACAGGCTTCATTGATAGAATTCAAAACACAGTTTTATCAATGGTAGAAGATAGAATCAAGAAACTAGAAGATGACTCAAATATAACAAAGGAAAAGCATGGAGGACGAAAGCCTTGTTCATACAAGGAATTCATGGCTTGTAAACCACCAATATATAATGGAGAGGTTGACCCAATAGTGTGCCAAAGATGGCTAAGTGATATTGAGGGGGTATTCGAGAGGACCCGTTGTGATGTAGAAGACTATGTAGCCTATGGTACGGGTCAACTAAGAAATCAAGCGAAAGATTGGTGGGAAAACAAAAAGAGAGAGATCGGTATTGAAGCTGCTAAGGTTATGACTTGGGAAGAATTCAAGACGCCATTTCTTAAGCATCATAGCCCCAAAGCGGTTGTGAATAAAATCAAGGAAGAGTTCATGCAACTTAGGCACAAAAACGAGACCATAGACAAGATTACGGCAACGTTCATGGATAAGATGAAGTTCTGCGACGATCTGGTGACAAACGAAGAACAAAAGATATACTACTATCATAACATGTTAAGCGCCGAATATAGGGAATTTATCACCCCTTCCAAATACGAGACCCTTACCGAGATTATAAATGCTGCTCGGGAAAGGGAGATCGAATTGAAAAAGAGCATTGAAAGGGGTGAACGGAGAGCGCAAGATGTTAATCCAAGCCCTACTAAGAAGGCACGAACAAATGAAAGCGTGAAGAAATCCGATACAAAAGGCGGGTCGCCAAGTTGCAGGATCTGCGGGAAGGGTCATAAAGGCGAATGTCGTTACAAGGATAAGCCTTGTCCCATATGCAAGAAAACGGGACATATAGCTATATCATGCCCGGAGAAGGTGACGGTTTGTTACAATTGCTATCGAACGGGTCATAAGAAATCTGAGTGCCCGGAATTGGTTGGAAAGAAGGATGGGCAAGAACCGAAAGGTGAAGCCCCTAAGGCAAAGGCTCTTTTCAACTAACCGCCGCAGAAGCAAAGATTGAACCTGACGTGGTCTCAGGTATATTTACTGTAAACTCGATTCCTGCACGTGTGTTATTTGATACGGGTGCGAATAAATCCTTTGTTTCATATGGATTTATTCGACATCCTTCATTTGTTTTAACTAAATTATCGTAGTGCCCTTAGAAGTAGAGATAGGTAATAATAAAAGCTTTATTGTTTGTGATGTATGTGAAAATTGCAAACTGAGCATTGACGATGAAGAATATTTGATAAATCTAATCCCGATGTCGATGGGAGAATTTCAAGTAGTCGTTGGGATGGATTGGCTATCTCGGCACCATGCAAAGGTCGTGTGCTTCCGTAAAGAGATAAAATTGACATCTCCGAGCGGGAAACACGTCACCATTTATGGTGAAAAAGGAGGCAATCCCATAGTATGCTCAATGTTGAAAGCTCACAAGCTAATGAAGCGAGGATGTAAGGCATTCATGGTATACGCAAATGAACCCGAAAAAGAATCACGAAAGATTGGAGATGTACCGGTAGTACGAGATTATGAAGATGTTTTTCCGGAAGATTTACCGGGGATACCGCCTGAACGGGAAGTAGAGTTCGGGATCGAATTGATTCCGGGCGCGAAACCCGTAGCAAAAGCCCCGTACCGACTTGCACCGTCGGAATTACAAGAGTTGATGTCCCAAATCCAAGACCTGCTTAACAAGGGATTCATAAGGCCGAGTGTGTCTCCTTGGGGCGCACCGGTATTGTTCGTGAGAAAGAAAGACTGGAGCATGCGCATGTGTATCGATTACCGGGAGTTAAACAAACTCACGGTAAAGAATCGATACCCGCTCCCGAGGATAGATGATTTATTCGACCAACTACAAGGCGCGAACTGGTTTTCCAAAATTGACCTTAGATCGGGGTATCACCAACTAAAGGTTAAAGAAGAAGATGTGCCGAAAACGGCTTTCCGCACAAGATACGGACATTACGAATTCCTCGTGATGTCATTCGGGCTAACAAACGCACCCGCGGCTTTCATGGACCTCATGAACCGGGTTTGCAAGCCAATGCTGGATAAGTCGGTCATCGTGTTTATCGATGATATATTGGTATATTCGAAAAGTGAAGCTGAACACGCACATCACTTACAAGAAGTGTTAGAGACCCTTAGACGAGAGAAGCTATACGCAAAATTCTCTAAATGTGCCTTTTGGTTACGAGAGGTACAATTTCTTGGCTATGTAATAAGTGCCGACGGAGTACTGGTGGATCCGTCAAAGATAGAGGCTCTGTCAAAATGGAATCCCCCGAAGAACCCTTCAGAAATTAGAAGTTTCTTGGGGCTTGCGGGATATTACAGGAGATTCATTCAAGATTTCTCCAAGATTGCGTCACCACTAACAAAGCTAACACGAAAGAAAGAGAGGTTCATTTGGGGTGTTGACCAAGAGAAAGCGTTTCAAACGCTAAAAGAAAAGTTAACTCAAGCTCCGGTACTAACATTGCCGGACGGAGTCGAAGACATGGAGGTTTATTCGGATGCTTCACTATCGGGACTCGGTTGCGTGTTGATGCAACGGGGCAAGGTAATAGCCTATGCCTCGAGGCAATTGAAGATACACGAGAAGAAATATCCCACACACGATCTCGAGTTGGCGGCAGTAGTGTTTGCATTAAAAATATGGAGGCACTACTTGTATGGAGTAAAGTGCACCATATTCACCGACCACAAGAGTTTGAAATACTTCTTCGATCAGAAGGAGTTAAATATGCGACAAAGGAGATGGCTGGAAACGGTGAAAGACTACGATTGCGAAATACGTTATCACCCAGGGAAGGCTAATGCGGTGGCAGATGCTTTGAGCAGAAAAACGGATTATGTCCCGATATGAGTAAGATCGATGCAACTCGTGGTAACCTCGGGTATACTGGAACGTATTCGAGGGGCGCAATTAGAAGCAGTAAAAGAAGAGAATTGGAAGAAAGAAAGAATAATTGGTCAGTTGAAAGATTTGTCAGATGGGAATCACGGGTTAAAGACTCGATCCGGAAGGATATGGGTCCCACATACCTGTGGAGTGAAGGCACTTCTACTTAATGAAGCTCATAAATCCCGTTATTCAATTCATCCGGGTGCGACCAAGATGTACAATGATTTGAAACAAAACTATTGGTGGCACGGAATGAAGAGAGATGTGGCGAAGTACGTGGAAAAATGTTTGACATGTTTACAAGTCAAGGCGGAGCATCAGAAACCATACGGCAAACTCCAACCGTTAGAAATTCCGGTTTGGAAATGGGAACATATCACAATGGACCTACTAACCAAGTTGCCTAGAACGAGTCGTGGTTTCGATGCCATATGGGTAGTGGTAGATAGATTGACGAAAAGTGCTCACTTCATTCCAATACGTGAGACTTATACGTCAGAAAAGATGTCGGAGGTTTACACGAATGAAATAATAGCACGTCATGGGGTGCCGGTGTCTATCGTGTCTGACAGGGATACCCGGTTTACTTCGAATTTCTGGAGAGATTTCCAAGAGCAAATGGGGACCAAATTGTTCAGTAGCACTGCGTACCATCCTCAAACGGATGGACAAAGTGAAAGAACGATACAAACATTGGGGGACATGCTACGGGCGTGTATAATCGACTTTGGAGGTAGTTGGGATGTTCACCTACCGTTAGTTGAGTTCTCGTATAACAACAGTTACCAATCTAGTATTAAGATGGCACCATACGAAATGCTTTATGGTAGGAAGTGTCGAACCCCGGTATGTTGGGGTGAAGTGGGTCCACGAGAACTCGCCCACCAAGATATAGTACGAGCCGCGAATGAAAAGATCGATAAAGTTCGGGCACACTTGAAAGCGGCTCAAGACAGGCAAAAGGCGTATGCCGATAAAAGGAGAAGGCCGATTGAATTCCAAGTTGGTGACATGGTCATGCTAAAAGTCTCCCATGGAAAGGTGTTATTAGATTCAGAAAAAGGGGGAAGCTAAGCCCAAGGTTTATTGGACCATTTAAAATTATTGAAAAGATCGGCAAAGTAGCTTACCGCCTCGAGCTACCGGCAGAACTAAGTGGAATCCATAGCACGTTTCACGTGTCACAATTAAGAAAGTGCCTAGCAGATGAAACAGCTTATATTCATTTCGATGATATTGAAGTAGATAATAGCCTGAATTATGCGGTGAGACCGGTGGAGATTTTAGATCGGAAAGTCAAATACTTAAGAAATAGACAAATCGATCAAGTCAAAATCAGATGGGAGCATAGAAAAGGCTCGGACACTACGTGGGAGTCCGAGGAAGAAATGCGACGACTCTACCCTTCATTATTTGGTACGTAATTCAGTTTCGGGGACGAAACCCTTTTAAGGGGGGTGGACTTGTAACACCCCGAAAATATAAAACAGTATATCATAATTATGAAGCATAAATAAATGGGGGTCTACTAACTAGTAATTCTAACCTAGTTAGTTAACTAGTCTAAAATTAGCTTATAAGGTGATTAAAAGTTACCAAACTATATGTGGAACAAAATGGAGGGACCCTAGTTGTTAAAATCTGAAACTTAACTTGAATTAAACCAAACACTCCAAAATTTGAAGTGTTGGTCGACCAGGAAGGAGCAGGGGCGACATCCCCATTCCAAAAACCCTAACTTCACAAAACAATCAAATTGAAGGCCTAAATCTGGTCCAAACGAAAATCCGAGCATAGAATCGTGACCCTCATCACAAGAGGATCTCAAGGTATGTAAAATTTAAGAATTTCTCTCAACTTGAAATTTTCATGAAGTGGGAAAAATCTGAAATTAGGGATGCATGTGCATGTTATGATGATTGAGGAACAACTATAGTGTCTAAGGACAAATCCTAGATCGACAGAAGTTGAAATCATAAGAAATTTTAGGTGAATCCATAATCACCTTGATAGGTGATTAGTGGGTCATGTGTATTTGGATGAACACTAGAAAGTAGATTGTTAACCTAGTGTAATTTAGCAAACTGGAAGTGATTTCAGCAATTAGAAGCTAATATACATATAAATTGGTTGAATTATATGAAAATAGGGTTAAATGATAAACTAGAGATGTGAAGTTTAATCATGTAAAAGTCTGCCTATGAAGTGTTTGTTGAAATGCCTCTATGAAGGCTTAAAAACTGAAATTTCGAGTTAAACGCATAATCATGATGTTCGGTGTATTATGCGAATTATGATTCGAAGAGAGTTCTAAACATGTCTTGCATTGAACTCTATAGGACAAGATACCGGAACGTCGAGCGGACAAGCCGGTGGTGACTCACGGTTGAAGGGCGTGCGCTAAGGTATGTAACTTGACCCGTTACATTAAGTAAATTTGAATCATCATAATATGCATAGTTGAATTTTGGAATAAAGGTTGCTATGAATTTAGGCGATGATATCGTTATATTGAATAATTGGTCAAAACTTGGCTAGAACTCGTTGGTAGTCGTCAAAAGGAAGAAATTCCGTAGACGAGCCAAACGGGTCGGATAAACAAGTA
This sequence comes from Helianthus annuus, assembly GCF_002127325.2. Lineage (NCBI taxonomy): Eukaryota > Viridiplantae > Streptophyta > Magnoliopsida > Asterales > Asteraceae > Helianthus > Helianthus annuus. Next base: position 173,154,190 of record NC_035437.2, read on the forward strand.
AGGCATGGTTAATGCTCCGGAAAGTGATAGGTCGATTTGTTGATATTGGATGTTGTATAACATATTAAAATTTCGAGATTTAACGTATTGGCATCCTAGAAAACTAAAATCCGAGAGTTTGGGTTTTGGTGTAATAACCAAACCAAACAAAAACATAAATTTCCAGGTGCTACCGTAATTTACGGTGGTACCGTAAATTACGGTAGAAGTCAGGGATTTACGGTGGTTCACTACTGTGTTACGATGGCCCCAAAAATTTCCAGGACTCACCGTAACTTACGGTGACACCGTAAGTTACGGTTGAACCAGAAAACAAAACTTTTATTTCTTTTTTTTCTATTATTTGATGTTGGACCTCATGTTTATGTGTTGTTCAAAATGTCAAAACTAATATTTTAACGATTTTGATTCTAGGTGCTTAGATGGATCATTCGGATGGTGGTCAAGCGATGTTAAAGAACCGAACATGATTGGTTGAAGCTTCCGCTATGTTTTGAACTTATTAAATAGTGGTTCTTGGGTTGTAAACAAATTCTCAAACGACTTCGTACGTTCTACCTTAGTCATTAATTGACTAAGGCGTATAATACTTATGTAACTTATGTTAAACAATCATCTTTTGGTATAAATTAGTAATTAATTCTAGTATAAATTTAAGGCTGTTACAAGTTGGTAATCAGAGCTAAGGTTGTCTACAAAGTGTTCGGTTCAAGCTTGATCGACCGTCCGGTAAGAACTAACTTCTGTTAATAAATTTTATATTACGTAAAGAATGAGGAATGAACAAATATGCATGAAAAGAGCAAAGTAAGCTCATTTAAATACAAGAACGATCAAATCAAGTTGTGAACTTGATTGAATCAAAAGCAAGAACGATCAAATCAAGTTGTGAACTTGATTGAATCAAAAGCAAGAACGATCAAATCAAGTTGTGAACTTGATTGAATCAAAAGCAAGAACGATCAAATCAAGTTGTGAACTTGATTGAATCAAAAGCAAGAACGATCAAATCAAGTTGTGAACTTGATTGAATCAAAAGCAAGAACGATCAAATCAAGTTGTGAACTTGATTGAATTAAAGCAAGAGCGATTAAATCAAGTTATGAACTTGATTGAATCAAACAAGTAAAGCATGTGTTATAGATGGAATGTTTTAACAACTTGTGTAAACATTTCAGAAATAGAGATGGCTGATAAAGGTAATGATGATGCGGTGCCAAGAGTCACCGAACAAGTGAGGGAAGTGATTGCCGAAGAGGTTGGAAAGGCGATCGAAAACAGTTTGACAGGCTTCATTGATAGAATTCAAAACACAGTTTTATCAATGGTAGAAGATAGAATCAAGAAACTAGAAGATGACTCAAATATAACAAAGGAAAAGCATGGAGGACGAAAGCCTTGTTCATACAAGGAATTCATGGCTTGTAAACCACCAATATATAATGGAGAGGTTGACCTAATAGTGTGCCAAAGATGGCTAAGTGATATTGAGGGGGTATTCGAGAGGACCCGTTGTGATGTAGAAGACTATGTAGCCTATGGTACGGGTCAACTAAGAAATCAAGCGAAAGATTGGTGGGAAAACAAAAAGAGAGAGATCGGTATTGAAGCTGCTAAGGTTATGACTTGGGAAGAATTCAAGACGCCATTTCTTAAGCATCATAGCCCCAAAGCGGTTGTGAATAAAATCAAGGAAGAGTTCATGCAACTTAGGCACAAAAACGAGACCATAGACAAGATTACGGCAACGTTCATGGATAAGATGAAGTTCTGCGACGATCTGGTGACAAACGAAGAACAAAAGATATACTACTATCATAACATGTTAAGCGCCGAATATAGGGAATTTATCACCCCTTCCAAATACGAGACCCTTACCGAGATTATAAATGCTGCTCGGGAAAGGGAGATCGAATTGAAAAAGAGCATTGAAAGGGGTGAACGGAGAGCGCAAGATGTTAATCCAAGCCCTACTAAGAAGGCACGAACAAATGAAAGCGTGAAGAAATCCGATACAAAAGGCGGGTCGCCAAGTTGCAGGATCTGCGGGAAGGGTCATAAAGGCGAATGTCGTTACAAGGATAAGCCTTGTCCCATATGCAAGAAAACGGGACATATAGCTATATCATGCCCGGAGAAGGTGACGGTTTGTTACAATTGCTATCGAACGGGTCATAAGAAATCTGAGTGCCCGGAATTGGTTGGAAAGAAGGATGGGCAAGAACCGAAAGGTGAAGCCCCTAAGGCAAAGGCAAGATCTTTTCAACTAACCGCCGCAGAAGCAAAGATTGAACCTGACGTGGTCTCAGGTATATTTACTGTAAACTCGATTCCTGCACGTGTGTTATTTGATACGGGTGCGAATAAATCCTTTGTTTCATATGGATTTATTCGACATCCTTCATTTGTTTTAACTAAATTATCGTAGTGCCCTTAGAAGTAGAGATAGGTAATAATAAAAGCTTTATTGTTTGTGATGTATGTGAAAATTGCAAACTGAGCATTGACGATGAAGAATATTTGATAAATCTAATCCCGATGTCGATGGGAGAATTTCAAGTAGTCGTTGGGATGGATTGGCTATCTCGGCACCATGCAAAGGTCGTGTGCTTCCGTAAAGAGATAAAATTGACATCTCCGAGCGGGAAACACGTCACCATTTATGGTGAAAAAGGAGGCAATCCCATAGTATGCTCAATGTTGAAAGCTCACAAGCTAATGAAGCGAGGATGTAAGGCATTCATGGTATACGCAAATGAACCCGAAAAAGAATCACGAAAGATTGGAGATGTACCGGTAGTACGAGATTATGAAGATGTTTTTCCGGAAGATTTACCGGGGATACCGCCTGAACGGGAAGTAGAGTTCGGGATCGAATTGATTCCGGGCGCGAAACCCGTAGCAAAAGCCCCGTACCGACTTGCACCGTCGGAATTACAAGAGTTGATGTCCCAAATCCAAGACCTGCTTAACAAGGGATTCATAAGGCCGAGTGTGTCTCCTTGGGGCGCACCGGTATTGTTCGTGAGAAAGAAAGACTGGAGCATGCGCATGTGTATCGATTACCGGGAGTTAAACAAACTCACGGTAAAGAATCGATACCCGCTCCCGAGGATAGATGATTTATTCGACCAACTACAAGGCGCGAACTGGTTTTCCAAAATTGACCTTAGATCGGGGTATCACCAACTAAAGGTTAAAGAAGAAGATGTGCCGAAAACGGCTTTCCGCACAAGATACGGACATTACGAATTCCTCGTGATGTCATTCGGGCTAACAAACGCACCCGCGGCTTTCATGGACCTCATGAACCGGGTTTGCAAGCCAATGCTGGATAAGTCGGTCATCGTGTTTATCGATGATATATTGGTATATTCGAAAAGTGAAGCTGAACACGCACATCACTTACAAGAAGTGTTAGAGACCCTTAGACGAGAGAAGCTATACGCAAAATTCTCTAAATGTGCCTTTTGGTTACGAGAGGTACAATTTCTTGGCCATGTAATAAGTGCCGACGGAGTACTGGTGGATCCGTCAAAGATAGAGGCTCTGTCAAAATGGAATCCCCCGAAGAACCCTTCAGAAATTAGAAGTTTCTTGGGGCTTGCGGGATATTACAGGAGATTCATTCAAGATTTCTCCAAGATTACGTCACCACTAACAAAGCTAACACGAAAGAAAGAGAGGTTCATTTGGGGTGTTGACCAAGAGAAAGCGTTTCAAACGCTAAAAGAAAAGTTAACTCAAGCTCCGGTACTAACATTGCCGGACGGAGTCGAAGACATGGAGGTTTATTCGGATGCTTCACTATCGGGACTCGGTTGCGTGTTGATGCAACGGGGCAAGGTAATAGCCTATGCCTCGAGGCAATTGAAGATACACGAGAAGAAATATCCCACACACGATCTCGAGTTGGCGGCAGTAGTGTTTGCATTAAAAATATGGAGGCACTACTTGTATGGAGTAAAGTGCACCATATTCACCGACCACAAGAGTTTGAAATACTTCTTCGATCAGAAGGAGTTAAATATGCGACAAAGGAGATGGCTGGAAACGGTGAAAGACTACGATTGCGAAATACGTTATCACCCAGGGAAGGCTAATGCGGTGGCAGATGCTTTGAGCAGAAAAACGGATTATGTCCCGATATGAGTAAGATCGATGCAACTCGTGGTAACCTCGGGTATACTGGAACGTATTCGAGGGGCGCAATTAGAAGCAGTAAAAGAAGAGAATTGGAAGAAAGAAAGAATAATTGGTCAGTTGAAAGATTTGTCGGATGGGAATCACGGGTTAAAGACTCGATCCGGAAGGATATGGGTCCCACATACCTGTGGAGTGAAGGCACTTCTACTTAATGAAGCTCATAAATCCCGTTATTCAATTCATCCGGGTGCGACCAAGATGTACAATGATTTGAAACAAAACTATTGGTGGCACGGAATGAAGAGAGATGTGGCGAAGTACGTGGAAAAATGTTTGACATGTTTACAAGTCAAGGCGGAGCATCAGAAACCATACGGCAAACTCCAACCGTTAGAAATTCCGGTTTGGAAATGGGAACATATCACAATGGACCTACTAACCAAGTTGCCTAGAACGAGTCGTGGTTTCGATGCCATATGGGTAGTGGTAGATAGATTGACGAAAAGTGCTCACTTCATTCCAATACGTGAGACTTATACGTCAGAAAAGATGTCGGAGGTTTACACGAATGAAATAATAGCACGTCATGGGGTGCCGGTGTCTATCGTGTCTGACAGGGATACCCGGTTTACTTCGAATTTCTGGAGAGATTTCCAAGAGCAAATGGGGACCAAATTGTTCAGTAGCACTGCGTACCATCCTCAAACGGATGGACAAAGTGAAAGAACGATACAAACATTGGGGGACATGCTACGGGCGTGTATAATCGACTTTGGAGGTAGTTGGGATGTTCACCTACCGTTAGTTGAGTTCTCGTATAACAACAGTTACCAATCTAGTATTAAGATGGCACCATACGAAATGCTTTATGGTAGGAAGTGTCGAACCCCGGTATGTTGGGGTGAAGTGGGTCCACGAGAACTCGCCCACCAAGATATAGTACGAGCCGCGAATGAAAAGATCGATAAAGTTCGGGCACACTTGAAAGCGGCTCAAGACAGGCAAAAGGCGTATGCCGATAAAAGGAGAAGGCCGATTGAATTCCAAGTTGGTGACATGGTCATGCTAAAAGTCTCCCATGGAAAGGTGTTATTAGATTCAGAAAAAGGGGGAAGCTAAGCCCAAGGTTTATTGGACCATTTAAAATTATTGAAAAGATCGGCAAAGTAGCTTACCGCCTCGAGCTACCGGCAGAACTAAGTGGAATCCATAGCACGTTTCACGTGTCACAATTAAGAAAGTGCCTAGCAGATGAAACAGCTTATATTCATTTCGATGATATTGAAGTAGATAATAGCCTGAATTATGCGGTGAGACCGGTGGAGATTTTAGATCGGAAAGTCAAATACTTAAGAAATAGACAAATCGATCAAGTCAAAATCAGATGGGAGCATAGAAAAGGCTCGGACACTACGTGGGAGTCCGAGGAAGAAATGCGACGACTCTACCCTTCATTATTTGGTACGTAATTCAGTTTCGGGGACGAAACCCTTTTAAGGGGGGTGGACTTGTAACACCCCGAAAATATAAAACAGTATATCATAATTATGAAGCATAAATAAATGGGGGTCTACTAACTAGTAATTCTAACCTAGTTAGTTAACTAGTCTAAAATTAGCTTATAAGGTGATTAAAAGTTACCAAACTATATGTGGAACAAAATGGAGGGACCCTAGTTGTTAAAATCTGAAACTTAACTTGAATTAAACCAAACACTCCAAAATTTGAAGTGTTGGTCGACCAGGAAGGAGCAGGGGGCGACATCCCCATTCCAAAAACCCTAACTTCACAAAACAATCAAATTGAAGGCCTAAATCTGGTCCAAACGAAAATCCGAGCATAGAATCGTGACCCTCATCACAAGAGGATCTCAAGGTATGTAAAATTTAAGAATTTCTCTCAACTTGAAATTTTCATGAAGTGGGAAAAATCTGAAATTAGGGATGCATGTGCATGTTATGATGATTGAGGAACAACTATAGTGTCTAAGGACAAATCCTAGATCGACAGAAGTTGAAATCATAAGAAATTTTAGGTGAATCCATAATCACCTTGATAGGTGATTAGTGGGTCATGTGTATTTGGATGAACACTAGAAAGTAGATTGTTAACCTAGTGTAATTTAGCAAACTGGAAGTGATTTCAGCAATTAGAAGCTAATATACATATAAATTGGTTGAATTATATGAAAATAGGGTTAAATGATAAACTAGAGATGTGAAGTTTAATCATGTAAAAGTCTGCCTATGAAGTGTTTGTTGAAATGCCTCTATGAAGGCTTAAAAACTGAAATTTCGAGTTAAACGCATAATCATGATGTTCGGTGTATTATGCGAATTATGATTCGAAGAGAGTTCTAAACATGTCTTGCATTGAACTCTATAGGACAAGATACCGGAACGTCGAGCGGACAAGCCGGTGGTGACTCACGGTTGAAGGGCGTGCGCTAAGGTATGTAACTTGACCCGTTACATTAAGTAAATTTGAATCATCATAATATGCATAGTTGAATTTTGGAATAAAGGTTGCTATGAATTTAGGCGATGATATCGTTATATTGAATAATTGGTCAAAACTTGGCTAGAACTCGTTGGTAGTCGTCAAAAGGAAGAAATTCCGTAGACGAGCCAAACGGGTCGGATAAACAAGTAAGGCATGGTTAATGCTCCGGAAAGTGATAGGTCGATTTGTTGATATTGGATGTTGTATAACATATTAAAATTTCGAGATTTAACGTATTGGCATCCTAGAAAACTAAAATCCGAGAGTTTGGGTTTTGGTGTAATAACCAAACCAAACAAAAACATAAATTTCCAGGTGCTACCGTAATTTACGGTGGTACCGTAAATTACGGTAGAAGTCAGGGATTTACGGTGGTTCACTACTGTGTTACGATGGCCCCAAAAATTTCCAGGACTCACCGTAACTTACGGTGACACCGTAAGTTACGGTGGAACCAGAAAATAAAACTTTTATTTCTTTTTTTTTTCTATTATTTGATGTTGGACCTCATGTTTATGTGTTGTTCAAAATGTCAAAACTAATATTTTAACGATTTTGATTCTAGGTGCTTAGATGGATCGTTCGGATGGTGGTCAAGCGATGTTAAAGAACCGAACACGATTGGTTGAAGCTTCCGCTATGTTTTGAACTTATTAAATAGTGGTTCTTGGGTTGTAAACAAATTCTCAAACGACTTCGTATGTTCTACCTTAGTCATTAATTGACTAAGGCGTATAATACTTATGTAACTTATGTTAAACTATCATCTTTTGGTATAAATTAGTAATTAATTCTAGTATAAATTTAAGGTTGTTACACACTTGAACAATAGTTTTTTTTGCAAGTTACTAGAACTTGCTTTAACTCTTATCTGAAGGTCCTTCGTGGCCTTCCTAGTTATGATATGATGGTTATTATGTTACTTGTGGTATGTTTGTTTACTTGTTTTGCCTGGTTTGTTTGGTGGGCTATCAACCCTTCAAGCCTTTTGGTTAATTGTTTTTTGGGTTGCAGCCTTCAACGTTTCAAGCTTATTACCTGAGTGGCTTGAAGCCTTGGTAGCTTTTGGTTTGGTTTGCGTGTTTTATTGATGGGTCTGCTTATTTGTCAATTGTCATTTTTCTTTGGCCTTGTCTTTGTTGAGTCTACTTTGTCTTTATGTTCTTTACACTTTAATGGGTTCAGTGCTGCAGACACTTTACCTTAGTGTTTATTAACAATAAGACATAGTATCTATCCTTTTCATTATTTTTTTTTGTAATTTACTTGATTTCGTAAGCCTATTTGTTGGTTATATTTCTAAGACTTAAGGAACGATTGGTGTAGGCTGTTCAAACCTGTCTATGAGACATTATTGTTTTTGCTTAATAAATCTCATGGAGTTGTATTGATTTAGGAACTCACCCCTTATATAGGTTCATTCAACCCTTGAACCTATTGAGCGATATGGCCTGGGAGCTCATCCCCTTACATGGCCCTTGCCATGGAGTTTTTTGCTAGGTTCTCAACCTGATATTAGGATAGAAAGACAAGTTTGATAAATCAACTTCATTCATTCCAGCAGTATCTGCTTTTTATAAAAGGTTTTCGTTTTGATACAAACCAAACTTTTTTGTCTAAACATAGAACTTTCTCAGGGTTTTTCCGTTCCAATGTCTTGGAAGCCTTTTGCCTTCTGAGTCTGCTAGCTTATAGGATCCGCCCTTGTGTGCTTCGAGGATGGTATATGGACCTTCCCATTTTAGGCCCAGCTTCCCTTGATTTTCTTTTTTGCTGGCTTCGTTGTTTCTGAGGACTAGATCCCCTGGCTTGAATCGTTCGTTCTTAACCTTCTTGTTGTAGTAGGCTTCCATCTTTTGTTTGTATTTGGCTTCTTGTATTGCCGCTTGATCTCGGGCTTACTCTAGGAGTTGTAAATTCAACATGGTCTCTTGTTGATTTACTTCGGGATCCATGTTGACAATTCGTTGGGTTACAACTCCTATTTCAGCAGGGATTACAGCCTCGGATCCAAATACCAAGCTGTAAGGTGTTTTCTTGTGACTTGCTTTTTCGGTTGTTCTAATTGCCCATAAAACGCTAGGCAATTCTTCGAGCCAATTGCTTTCATATCTCCCCAATCTTGTTTTGATGCCTTCCACAATGCTTCTGTTGGTCCTTTCGACCTGGCCGTTTGACTGCGGGTAAGCCACTGAGCTAAAGATCTGGTTGATCCTGTATTCCTTGCAACAAAGGCTGAAAGGTTTCTCGGCAAATTGCTTTCCATTATCGGTAACAATTACCCCCGGCAACCCATAGCGGCAGATGATATTCTCCCAAACGAAGTCTATGACTTGCTTTCCTGTGATCTTGGCAAGGGGTTTAACCTCCGGCCACTTGCTGAAGTAGTCGATTGCTACCAATAGGAATTTTACTCCCCCTTTGCTTGGAGGGAATGGCCCAACAATGTCCATTCCCCATTTATGGAATGGCCATGCCGAGGTTATTGGAACCAGGTCATGTTTGGGACTTCTTGGGATTGGGGCATGAATTTGACAGGCATCACATTTCTTCAATTGTTCAACGGTGTCACGATGCATCGACGGCCAGAAGTATCCAAGGTTCATGAGCTTTGCAACCACCGACCTAGCTCCAAAATGAGCTCCACATATTCCTTCATGCACTTCCTTAATCAAATACTTGCTTTGTTCAGGACCCACACATCTTAGCAAGGGTGCAAGGTAACCTTTTTTGTAGAGGGTTTCTCCTTGCAACACATATTGTCTTGCTTTGATTTTAACCATTTCGGCTTCTATTTGATCATTGGGTAGTTCATTGTCTTGGAGGAATTTTTTGATGGGAGTCATCCAATTTGGGTCTTCCTCGGTGACCACATCTTGCACTTCCAGTTCATCAATCGATGGGGCCTTCAACACTTCAACCAACACCTTTTTCGTGAGGTGGGCGAACGTGAGGGATGCCAATTTGCTCAAGGCATCGGCCTTTTTGTTTTGGGACCTTGAATTTGTTTAATGCTGCATGTTTGGAAGGTGTTCATTAACTCCTTGGACTTTTCTTTGTATCTTCTCATGTTGGGCTCTTTGGCGACATAGCTGTCGTTAACTTGGCTTGATACTAGTAATGAATCTGTGAACACTTCAAGCTTCTGAACTTTCATTTCTTTGGCCAGCCTTAGGCCAGCGATCAATGCCTCGTATTCAGCCTCGTTATTGGTGGTCTGAAAATTAAAACGGAGAGCATATGTGAATTCTAGCCCTTCAGGGTTGATTAGAACTAAACCAGCTCCTGACCCTTCAACGCTTGAAGCCCCATCAGTGAATAATTTCCAGGCTTTAGGGTTGGAAAGTTCAGCGGTTGTGGTGTTTACTTCGTCAATAGTTTGGTTTGGGACTTCAACGAGGAAGTCAGCCGGGACCTGAGCTTTAATGGCTTTTCGTGGGACATAGGTGATGTTATGTTCACCTAGTTCCACTGCCCATTTTGCTAGCCTCCCCGAGTTCTCAGGTTTTTCAAGCACATTCTTGACAGGTTGATCAGTGACCACCTCTATAGGGTGTGCTTGGAAGTATCTCCTAAGCCTTCTGGCTGTTTGAACCAGGGCTAGGGCAAGTTTTTCGAGGGGAGGGTATTTGGTTTCAGCTAGTTTTAGAGTTTTGCTGAAAAAATAAACGGGTACCTGAGCCTTGTCCCTTTCAATGGTGAGAACTGCACTGATGGCTTCGTCGGCAATTGAAAGGTACACCGATATTACCTCCCCCGTTTTTGGTGCTGCAATATCTGGTAGGGAAGCTAAGTGCTGCTTCATTTGATTGAAAGCTTCTTCAGCTTCATCGGTCCATTTGAAATCCTTTTTGTCTGAGCAGTTCTTGAGCGTTTTGTAGAAGGGTAGAGACCTTTCGGCTAATTTTGAGGTAAAACGCTTCAAGGCTGCAAGCTTCCCGTTTAAGCTTTCAACCTCCTTCTTTGTTCTTGGTGGTTTAGCTTCGAGGACAACTTTTACTTTGTTAGGGTTGGCCTTGATGCTTTGCTTTCCGACAATGTGACCCAAGAATTTTCCTTCCTCGAATCCGAACGAGCATTTTTCCGGATTGAGCTTCATGTTGACCTTTCTGAGGTTCTTGAAAGTTTCTTGGATATCATCAAGCATTTGGTGTTCCGTCTTGCTTTTAATCACCAAGTCATCAACGTATGCCTCCATGTTTTTGCCAATTTGACTTTCGAAGGCCTTATCGACGAGTCGCTGATAGGTGGCACCTGCATTTTTGAGGCCAAAAGGCATCTTTTGATAACAAAAGATACCTTTGTCCGTGTGAAAAGCTGTCTTTTCTTCATCCTCCTTCTTCATGAGGATTTGGTGATAACCTTTGTATGCATCAAGAAAGCATTTAAACGAATATCTCGTGAGGGAATCGACCTTGAGATCAATTTCCGGCAGTGGGTAACAATCTTTGTGACAAGCCTTGTTAAGATCTTTAAAATCTATGCACATTCTCCAAGAGTTGTCGGGTTTTTTTTTTACCATAACAGGGTTTGCAACCCATGATTGGTACTTGACTTCTCGGAGAATGCCGGCCGACACAAGCTTTTCGACCTCTTGGCAAGCTGCCAGGCTTCTCTCAGGTGCCAGGCTTCTTTTCTTTTGGACCACCGGTTTGACATCCGGTGGTACTCTTAATTCGTGCTCAGCAATGTTTCAGGGGATCCCAGTCATATCTTCAGGACACCAAGCGAACACATCACTGTGATGTTTCAGCAGCTTTTCGAGGTATGAAAGAGTCTTCTTGGAAAGGTTGGGGTTGACCCTTATTCTTTGCTCAGGGTATTTAGGGTTTATGACCAACCCTTGCTTGTCTTTTTCACTGTTTGAACTTTCACCCTCAATCATGTAAGCTTCCTGAGAGGGTTGAAGGGTTGCTATCCCTCTTTCAGTAGGGAATTTGACTGTGCCATGGCCGACAGACACTGCCATGTAAAATGCACATTGTCCGGGCCTCCATATGATTACGTCATAACTTGAAGGGATGTTGATAACCACAAAGGTTAATGATCGGGTTCTTTCTTTCGATCCCTCGCTGAAACGAACATCAAGGGTTAGCTGCCCCAGAGGCTTCAGGGTTATATCGGCGATACCTTTTATGGAGGTTCCGGAAGGCTGAAGCCTTGAACGTTCTTCATTGCTTAAACGGTTGAAGAATTTCTCGAACATGATTTCAGTGGCTGCTCCCGTGTCTATGTATGCTTTACATGTTTGTAGTGTTCCCACGGTGGCTTCTACCACAAGGGGACTGGGAAGTGGGTCCTTCCTCGTTGGGGGGAAGCAGACACACTGAAGCTCCCAGGCTTCCAACCGCTGCTTCTTGTGAGGAAACTTTTCATCAGAATACACCATGTTTACTTCCTTTCCCTTGCCTTCAGCCATCTTGTCTCGAACTCCTTTTACCAAATGGGCGAGCTCTCCTGACTTAACAGCCTCTTCAATTCTCTTTTTTAGTGGGAAGCAATCGTTGGTGTGATGTCCCTTTTCTTCATGGAACTCACAGAATTGCGTGGAGTTCTCATTTTTTCTGCTTTTGGGGAGAGGTCTGGGAGGTCTAAAGTTTTGTTTGACTTCTTCTGTTGCCAGGATTTCTTGAGGAGTTTTGGTGAGGGGAGTGAAACTCATGCCTTTGTCTCTGCCTGAAGGGTTTCGACTTTCAACCCTTCGAGGGTCTGAACCCTTTGGGCGCCTGTCGTAGGAGTTGAAGTTTCCTCTCTTTCTGGCTGGGCTGTTGCTTCGCCAGCCAGACCCTCTTTTCCTTTGTTCCTTGATATCTACAGCTTCTTCTCCCCGAATGTGAGCTTCGGCCCTTTCAAGGGCTTCTTCCAAGGTTTTGGGCAGAAACTTGTTGAAATCTCGTGTGAGGTATTTAGAGGTTATGGCATTCATAAAGCCGGCCACTCTCATTTTCTCGTCAGCCCCTACATAGGTCAGTCCTTCTTTCTTGTACCGTTCAATGAATGCTCGAAGACTTTCATCATCACGTTGTTTTATCTGGAAGATTACTGTTGCGTCCTTGACATAACGCCTTTGTTGGGAAAAGTTTGCCAGAAAACCCCTGCTGAGATCGTCAAAGCTTCGAATGCTTTGAGCAGGTAGGTCGTTGAACCAGATTCTGGCGGATCCAACAAGAGTCTGCATGAACATTAGGCAACATTCAGCATTCGACCATTTTTCTATTCGAGCGGCACCAGTGAAGATCTGGAGGTGCTCCTCGGGATCTTCCGTCCCATCATACGTTCTGATGTGGGTTGGCATCTTGATTTTTGATTGAAAATCATAATCGGCTATCTGCCTTGAGAAGCATGAAAGGTTGCTTGGCTTGTAGGGTTTAGCCAAGTCTTCTTCAGGCCTTGTATCCACATTGTTGCTATTGCCATGATTCCCCTGAGTGGCTAACACTTGATTAATGAAGTGTTGCCATGGGAAGTTGGCCATCATCTGGGCCATCATATTGGGCATGAGTTGGAAGCCTTGAAGGCTTCCTGGACCAACCGAGCAGTTTATTGCAAGAGGGGTGCTAGTAACAGCACTTCGTGCTAAAGGGAGTACGGACAGTGCCTGTTCCCATGTGGTTGTCAAAGAAGCTGGATAGCTTGTTACTGGGGACTGTAGGAGCTGGTCAAGTGTTAGCTCATGTCCCAAAGGAGCACCACTAGTAATCGGTTGGGAAGAGAGGATAGGATGTACCATCGGATTTGTCATAGTGGATAGATAAGGATGAGGGTTTGAAGGGTTGCTGGGACCAGCCTCACCTCTTGTGGCAAAAGGTGGTAGAGGAGGTCCGGGAGACAGCGTTGGCTCAGGTTCGTCATAGTCCAAACGAATCCTTATACCCTTTTCCCTTTCTTTACTCACATGTTGGTTAAGGAGTGACCTTAACTCGAGGAAATTATTAGCGACCCCCTCAGGGGTAAGTTCAACACGCGCCGGGGTGTCAGATACACCGACATTTGGGGATGGAGCCCCAGATCTGGACGGTGTTGGTGTGTTGAAGGTAAGGAACTCGGGTGTGCTCCCCGGAGTCGAAAACGGTGTTGTTATAGTCGTATGAGCTTGGCCACCACCCGGGGTGGAAGTGTTAGGGATCTGGTTCACTTCTCCCGGAGATCCACTTTCTGACATGGTGATTTTGAGTGAAGAGAGCTACACTACTAGGTCTTTTTTGAGAAGAAATAGCGGCGTAGCCCCACGGTGGGCGCCAACTTGTTGATGCAACAAACACGAGACCAAGGATGGTAGCTGAGTTGGTTAGGCAAGAAGGCTGAAGGGTTCAGCCTTGCCTAACGCAGGTCGCGGGGTCCCCCCACGTTTGCAAAACGTGGAAGGAGGTTCACTAGTATGTAATTGTTATTTGCTTTAAAATTCTTTCTCCGAGATGAGCTCGAATCCAGAAATGAGAGCAAATAGAATGTGTGTGTGGTGGATGTGACGAGGAGTAACTTGGAAGTGAGCAAGTACTCTATGAATGACCAGAGATGAAGTAATCTCTCTGTTTCGGAATGTCTTTTTGGAGTGAATGAGCTGTCTTCTTATAGGGGAAGACATCTCCTATAATGGTATGTACAAGACTAGTGGAACCTGTTTGCAATGGAGGGTTTCCCCTTTTGGGGTTGAAGGCTTTGGACCCCTGGGTAATAGCATGTATCGTGCAGACCTGCTCTGCTTTTGTGGGCGTGAGTTGGTGAAACGAGTTCTCAGATGTGATTGATTACTGTTCCTCACTTTTCTCACTTTACAGCTTTTCAACCGGTGAACCTTTCAACCTTTTAAGCATTTGCATATCTAATCACTTTATTTAGTGGTGCCTTGTTACATCCGCAATATCATTGTTTGACAAAAAAAGCTCCACTTTTATTTGTAATCCATCATTGTTGGTGACTTTATCCTGCATTTTATATTTGTTTTGATTAAAAAAAACTGATTCCATTATTTCCTGAATCTCACAATTCCTAAGTTAGTTCATTTAAACATAATATGGTTTCAAATTAACATGATCAAACTTAGCTTATTATATGAGTACTTCATTATGGTAAAAAAAAAATCGTGTTTTATATGTATGATGGTGACTCAGGGGGGAGAGGGTGGTCACTAGTGATACAATTCTATCACTCACAAGCACCAATCAACTCATGCCATGTTATCACCCAATATTCTATCACTAGTGATAGAAATGTAGTGGGGGTGGTCACTAGTGATACAATTCCATCACTCCCAAATTTTTTTAATTTTTATTTTTAAATTAGAAATTAAACTCTAAATTATAAATTTCACTAATTTTTTTAATTTTTTATTTTAAATTAGAAATTAACAATAAAACACTAAAATTAAAAATTTCATTAAATTTAAATCATACTACTTCAATTTAACATACTAGAAATCATGAAACATACAATTAAAAAAAACCTAGTTCTCGTCCGAATCATGAAACTCCAAACCTAGAGAACCTACAAGTTCGATTAAATCGTATCTCAACCGAAAGTGAGTTTCTTCATTACGCAATTCTAGATGGATATTTTGTGGAACTTGAACTTGTGTATGAGGATCCGGCACCCAATCCGGGGATATTGCACGTCCGTCTTCTTTGATCATCATATTGTGCAATATGATACTGCATACACTATGCTATGTATTGATTTCTTGTTCGTCGCACGAACCAGTCGGCGTATTATACCCCATCTACCCTTTAAAACACCAAATGCCCTCTCAACATCTTTTCTTGCTGATTCTTGCAATTTTTTGAACACGATTTCTTTAGGCTCGATAGGAAATGAGGGAGCTTTCACAAAACCAGACCAAGAAGGGTTGATACCATCCACAAGAAAAAAGCCTCGTTTGTAATGTCGACCGTTAACATAGAAAGGAGAGGAAGGTGCGGTACCATCCGTTACGGATTGAAACAACGGCGACGTGTGCAACACATTGATGTCGTTGTTTGAACCTGGAACACCGAAATACGAATGCCAAATCCATAAATCATTCGACGCCACCGCTTCTAGTATGATGGTTGGTCTTTTGATGTGTCCCCTAACATACACCCCTCGCAACTCTCTTGGACAATTTTTCCACTCGATATGTATACAATCGATGCTACCGAGCATCCCGGGAAAATGCCATCTAGCCTCGTGTGCGGCGTAAATACGTGAGATGTCGTGGCTCGTCGGTTTACGTAAAAACTCTTTAGCATACAACTTAATGACCGTGTTGCAAAAAAATTGCAAACATTCACGTGAAGTTCTGGCCGACATAGCTAGGTATTCATCATATTGATCGGGAGGGTTACCTGTCGCTAGTTGGCGAATGGCGGACGTGCATTTTTGTATCGGCGTGAAACTTGGTTTGCCCCTCGCATCGTAACCTTCTTGAAACCATTCCTCGCTTGCTTCGATGTCTCCAACAATCTTTAAAAATACTTCTTTGGGTAAATGAAACCGATCTCTAAACGTTTCGGCATTGTAGAGCGGATTTTCCACAAAATAATCGTTCATCAAAACTTCGTTGGCACGTATACGATCATGGTCGACCATCTTCTTCTTTGGGCGGGACGACTCGGCATCAAGTTCGTTATACACCGACACAAAATATTTTCGCGTCTCGTTGTCGGAAGACGACTCGGTATCGCTGTCGCTAGACATCGGAAACGTCGAATCCGTAGGGAATTTCATTTGAGAAAGATATAAAAATTGTGTGAAATGAGTTTAAAATGTTTTAAAGATGTAGATTGGTGTGTGTAAAATGGTTTAAAACGGAGATATAAATTGATAAATGGTTTAAAGGTTTTTTTTATTGAATATTACCGTTTAAAATAACGGTCAAAAATCAATCAACGGTCGAATTTTTCAAACATTTCAACGCGTGAAGGATTCAACGCGTTTAAAAAATCACGCGTGACCATAATGGGGGCGGCGGTGTTCCTGGTGGTATAACGCATTATGGGGTGGGCATCACGGACCACCCCGCCTGCTCTCATAGCTACTTCGAAAGCGCATAAAACAATTTTTGTATAGCATAAACCCAAGGCATTATGAGTTGTCTAGCCTGAGCCTATGTCAAGTGGCAGTCGGCGGTATGATTTTCCGGAGAAACGCTCAAGTCAAAGTCAAACTCTGAAGCTAGCGTGGGCCCGATTAAAACAATATAGTCTGGTCGGAGTGGGGCAACATGGCTCTCTAATTTAGGGAGTACGATGGCCTAACACAAGATATTCGCCATTCAATAAAAGGGGAATCGAAAAAAAACCTGAGAGACCGTTGGGTTCAATATTTGGTTTCAAACTGTAAACTGAACTAAACTGAAACCATTATAACCGAACCATTATATTTACTTAGTTTCAGTTCAGTTTTAATTTGAATTATTTCAGAGTTAAAAAGTCTTTAATACGAAAATACAAAGATGGATATAAATTCTGGTTTTATCGTATAATAATATTAGAAGTTAATTACACAGATGGTGTCCCTATTTTGGTCCAAGTAGCGCTTTTGGGGTCTACCGTTGCAAATTTGTAGTTTGATGTTTCTATAACACCTTTGGGTTTTAAGGCTAACGTCTCTTAACTTTGAATGAGTGACGGTTTTATTCTTTAATAAGTACGTAGACCAATTATGTAAAACTTGTATTTTAAATACAAAGTAGTCTCCATTTATGTAATTTGTAAGATGTGAAGTGGTCACCGACAAGAGAAAATGTTCAAAAGTCGATACACGATTGGGTTCACAAACCACTTCCATCAAATGATCCAACTTGATATTTATTCGGTAGTCTTTTTATTAAGAAAACTATTATTTGTCTTATTAGGTTTATCCTGACTATTTATAAAAAAAATGTATTTTAAGTAGAGGTGTCAGTCGTGTCGGGTTGATAGGTTGACGGGTTGCGGGTTGATGGGTAAAAATGCTCAACCCGAACCTGACCCATATTGTTATTCGTGTCAAAGCTTTCAATCCTAACCGGCACACATATAAATTTGGGTCAACCCCAACCCAAACCAGACCCGTTTTAACCCGTATTTTAAAAATGAGTTATACAAGTTGACGATTTATAAGCGAGTTACTGAGTTTTAAGAGGGCTATTGATAACATGTTTAATGATGAGTATGATTCTGACAAGTAAATAATATAATGTGTTAAAACTAACATTATTTTAACTAACCATGTAAAATAGAAACGAAAAAAAAACAAAAACAAAAATATAAAAGTTTTTTTTTTCTAAATAGCTAAACGGGTCAACCCGACCTGTTTTTAATACGGGTCAACCTGAACCCGAGCCATTTTTTAAATGAGTCATGTTAGTTGACTGAACCTGTGGTTTTTCGTGTCAGATTGACAGACCGTGTTAAGAAGTGCCGCCCCTAATTTTGAGTGTACACTTGAAGATAAATATCTTTAAAGCTGGACCATAGTCACAGCTCACAAGCATATGTTGTAATATCTACAAACTGTCATGGACCAATACATCCAAATAAACTCATAAAAATCCACAATTCACTTCACACCTTACAAATCACAACTTGATCATCTTCAACAATCCACCAAAAATCGCCATGGATCGAACCGAAGACGATATGAAACACGTCGGGTTCTTTGGCATATTCAACCAATCATTCAAAATAATCTTCTCATGGAACAAAATTTTCGCGCAAATCACTCTCGCCTTCATCCTTCCTCTCGCAATCTTCTTCATACTTCAAATGGAAATCTCACACCATTTCTTTTGGAAAATCGACAACAACACGATACCATACCATACCAACGATAAGCGCGAAGCAACCACCAAGGACTGGCTCTACTACGCGCTATTCACATTCGCATACTTCATTATCCTCCTCATCCTCTCTGTCCTATCTACCGCTGCGGTCGTGTTCACCATTGCCTCCATCTACACAACCCGTGAAGTCGTTTTTCATAACGTCACGAAAGTCATTTCGAAGATATGGAAACGACTTTGCATCACTTTCGTATTCATATACATTGCGCAATTCATCTACGATGTAATTGGCGGTGTTGCTTTGGCTATTCCTAGAGCTATATTCGGTTATTCGGGTTTAGGCGGAGTGGTTATAATAATTATTTTGATTTTATACGCGTACGGGTTTTTATACTTGATGGTTGTTTGTCAACTGGCTAGTGTTGTTACTGTTCTAGAAAACATTTATGGATTTAGCGCGTTGAAGAAAGGTAAGAATCTAGCGAAAGGGAAGAAGGCGGTGGGAATGGGAATTGCGGTCGTGTTGAATGGGATTTTGGTAGGTGTAATTATTGTATACTTGTTGTTTGTGGAATACGGACATGAAGTGTATAAACTGGCGTTGATTTGGAGGGTGGTGATTGGAATAGCGTGTGGACTTATGCTATTGGTGTTGTTTTTGATGTTTATTGTGACTCAAACGGTGTTTTATCTGGTTGTAAGATTAAATATATTATGTTTAATATTTAATCTATAGCCATCTTAATCATTTACATTATAGAGATCAAAATATATTAGAACCTATTATTAATTAGTTGGTAATTGTTGATGGACCATATTACCCTTAGTAACTAATTAGGTTTCCTCCTGGGTGCTTATATAAGGAGAGTTATGTGGAGGTTTAAGGGTTACTCAGTTTCACAATTCACACCCCATAAGCCATAACATCATCACGAAACCTCCTCTCCTAACCGATACCCTTTTCGGTTTCTAAGTCACCATCATCAGTCAGCACCCTAAGGAGGAACCAAATCAAGATGACAGGCATGTCGAACTCTCTCACAGGATTCTCCTCTGCACTATCTGCTGTGACAGGTATGATTTATATTGTTTTCCTTTATGCATAAACAGAACTGAACCAACATGTGGTATCAGAGCATATGTTGATTAGTCAGTTCTGTTTTCGTATCCATAATTCTGGGATTGAAACTTGGAAAACGGAATTTTTTTGAAACCGTATGAACTTGACAGCCGGTTTCGAGTCATCAGAATCGACTCGAAATCATGATTTTCGATGAAAGGATTAATTGTTTGTTCACCGAATTAACTGGATTATAATTTTAGCCGAAATCTGTTTAGTAAAATTATTAAAATTCAGGTTTCGGGTTCCAGAATTTTATTTTTTTATGATTAGGGTTCATCATGTTCATGTGAAAATTCGAATATTCTGTTATGTTTTGGAATATGATTTGGATTATTAAGTGTTTTTCCTGATTTTGATCTAATTTTGTCCTCTAAATTTTTTAGAAAACTGTTAAAAGATAAAGAGATTGAAATTTTCGAAATCTGTTAACAAAATTAGATCAGCTTAAACAGGAAAGGATATCTCTTAATCCCTTAGATTTCGAATTTTCGGTTATGATATCACAATTACAGCTGTTAACGAGGTTGCTACTCGCAACCATGAGGTTGCTACTCGCAACCACGAGGTTGCTACTCGAGACCACGAGGTTGCTACTCGCAACCATAACGTCATTAGTCGAGACCATGAGGTTGCTACTCGCAACCATAACGTCATGACTCGCAACCATGAGGTTGCTACTCGCAACCATAACGTCATTAGTCGCAATCATGAGGTTGCTACTCGCAACCAGAATGTCATCACTCGCAACCATGAGGTAGCGACTCGCAACCATAACGTGATTAGTCGAAACCGTAGTTGCGACTCGCAACCATAACGTGACTAGTCGAAACCGTAGTTGCGACTCGCAACCATAACGTCATTAGTCGATCCGCGCTAACGGGTGGTTTGCTATTAAATAAATGGTTTTTGTAATTTACTTAGTTAATTAATCAGAATCAGATAATGTTTTACAAAACCAGAAATAGCTTAACTTGAATGAGCTTTTGATATATCATTTCTGGCCAAAGCTGACTTGATACATCTACTTATCATTCAAGTATTACGAAAGCTATGCTAAGTGTGCATCATAAGCATGAATGTTTTAATATCTGGCCAAAGCTGATTTAATTCTTTCATAGATGGCATACTTAGCAAGTGCATAACTAAAGTGATTGTTTCAATTTCTGGCCAAAGCTGATTTGTTACAACCACTTTGCACATATGCTTAAATGATTACACTTCTGGCCAAAGCTGTTTTGTTTTCGTTTAAGTAGAATTTTTTAGTTAAGTCTATTATTTTGATGTTAGTAATAGACATTATCACAGCTTCATTATGTAAAATGGTCATTATTTTGCCTGCCTTAGTTTAACGTGCCCATAGATCACATTAGTTTTCTTCCTTAGTATCATAACTTGCTCATCTTATTTCCACTATCAGCACCCAACTGCGGGATTCCACCTTTAACTGGTGATAACTTTGCTGCATGGAAGGATGCTCTCATGCTTACTCTCGGATTGCTTGATTTCGATTATGCTCTAAGAGAGAAAAAGCCAGCGGACCTTACCACTCAAAGCACTGCTGCTGAGCAGTTAACTCATGAAAAGTGGACTAGGTGTAACCGCATGTCTCTCATGTTTATGAAGCAATCCATAAGCAATGCAATCAGGGGAGCTATTCCTGATTCTGAAGATGCTAAAACCTACTTGGAACATGTGGAGGCTCAGTTCAAAGGAACGTCTAAGGCGCACGCCAGTACTCTTATTCTTAAGCTGGTGACGACTAAGTATGATGGAAGGAGCGGCATTCGCGAGCACATCATGATGATGAATGACATGGCCAATAAGCTGAAGGGGCTGGAAATGGAAATCAGTGATGGTTTCCTTGTTCATTTCATCATTACTTCGCTTCCTTCTTCTTTTGAAGCATTCAAGATAAACTACAACACTCAGAAGGAAAAATGGACAATGAGTGAGCTGGTCGCTATGTGCGTACAGGAGGAGGAGCGTATGAGGATGGATCGCCATACTGATGTTGCCAACTTTACTACCTCCAATCCTAAGAAAAGGAAGCACAATTATCAGAGGAAGGATGCTTCTAAAGTCCATAAGTCTAATCCTAACACTAATGCAAGTGCACCTTCCAGCTCTAAGAACTCCTTAGGCAGTATCCGCTGCAAGTTCTGTAAAAAGACAGGACACATGCAGAAGGAATGCCCTGACTTTAAGGAGTGGCTGGCTAAGAAAGGTAACGATTATTTTATGATACTTGAGTCCTATAATTTAAGTGTTCCTGCTAATTCTTGGTGGTTTGATTCTGGTTCTATGGTTCATGTTACCAATTCTACTCAGGGATTCCTTTCAATCCGGAAGCTGGAAAGAAACCAAAGAACGCTTAAGGTTGGGGATGATCGAGAATTAGAAGTGAAGGCCATTGGAACATTACAATTAGTTATGAAAACTGGTTTATGTATTAAACTTTATGATACCTTATATGTTCCTGAGGTAACTCGGAACCTTGTATCAGGACCAAAGTTAGACATGGACGGTTTTATTGTTTCCCATGGTCATCGCCAACTCTCTATCCATTATGATTCTGTTCTTTATGGTACTGGTGTTCTGGATGGAGGTCTCTATAGATTAGAACTAGATGATGGCTTTTCCAAATCTTTGTTGTCATATAACATTAATGAATCACTCACAAAGATGGAAGAGAAACGAGACTTAGAGACTTCATCCATGTTGTGGCATCAGCGTTTAGGCCACATTTCAAAAGAGCGATTAAATCGTCTCGTAAAGGATGAAGTCTTACCTCCTCTCGATTTCTCTGACTTTGGAACATGTGTCAAATGTCTTAAAGGTAAAATGACATTAGCGAATAAGAAAGGTGCCACTAGGAGTTCTAATTTATTAGAACTCATTCACACTGACATTAGTGGTCCCTACCAAATCGCTGGCATAACAGGACATACTTCATTTATCACTTTTATTGACGATTATTCTCGTTACATGTACTTGTATCTTATTAAGGAGAAATCTGAATCTCTAACAACTTTTAAAGATTATAAGGCTGAAGTTGAAAAGCAATTAGATCGTCAGATTAAAGTTGTGAGATCAGATAGAGGCGGTGAGTATTATGGAAGACATACTGATGTGGGTCAAGCTCCTGGTCCATTTTATGAGTTTTGTAAGGGCCAGGGGATTGTGAACCAATACACCATGCCTGGTACACCTCAGCAGAACGGTGTCGCTGAAAGAAGAAACCGTACCCTTATGAACATGGTGCGCAGTATGTTAGCCAACACTAACTTACCATTATTCCTCTGGACTGAAGCGTTAAAAGCAGCTGTTCATATACTCAATAGAGTTTCTTCTAAGTCTGTCCCTAAAACTCCTTATGAACTTTGGACAGGAAGGAAACCGAGTCTTAAATATATGAAAGTATGGGGCTGCATTGCTGAAGCAAAACTTTACAATCCTTTCCTAAGGAAACTTGACCCTAAGACAGTTACCTGTTTCTTTATCGGGTATCCTGAGAACTCTAAGGGTTATCGTTTCTATTGTCCTTCCCATGTCACCCGTATTGTTGAAACCAAGCGTGCCGCGTTCCTGGAGGATTTCAAGGTCAGTGGGAGCAGTACCAACCCTTACGAAGAATTGCAAGAAGTACAAGACGCGGGGGGGAGAGACTCGTCGCTTACCATTACTCCGATTACTCCTCTTGTACCCAATGCAACTATTGTTCCTGAAGATACTGCACCAACTGCAAATTTACCTCTACAATCAGAACCCATTATACCTCATGACGAAGGCACATCAAACGCTCAAAACCAAGACAACGCTGAACCCGATAATCTACTCAGGAGGTCATCCAGGCAAAGAAGGCCTCCTAACTGGGATGATTATGTTACCTACCTGACTGAAATGGATCCCGGAAAGCTCAATGATCCTATCTCTTACAATGAAGCCATTAGCAGTGATCAGTCTTCTGAATGGAATAAAGCAATGATTGATGAGCTTGATTCCATGAAGAAAAATGACGTTTGGGATTTGGTAGAATTACCCAACGGAGTCAAACCCGTAGGATGCAAATGGGTGTTCAAAACAAAACTGGATCCGAATGGTAACGTTGAACGCTACAAAGCGAGATTGGTTGCAAAGGGCTACACTCAGAAAGAGGGAATTGATTATCAAGAGACGTTTTCCCCTGTCTCTCGTAAAGATTCATTAAGGATCGTCATGGCCCTAGTAGCTCATTTCGACTTAGAGCTGCATCAGATGGACGTTAAAACCGCTTTCCTTAACGGAGATTTGGACGAAGATGTTTACATGAAGCAACCTGAAGGCTTTGAGCCTGAAGGTCAGGAGCATCTAGTCTGTAAGCTGAAGAAATCCATTTACGGGTTAAAACAAGCATCACGTCAGTGGTACCTCAAGTTTGATGAAGTCATGAAGAAGCAAGGTTTTATGAAGAATCAAGTGGATCAATGCACCTACCTCAAGATGAGTGGGAGCAACTTTACTATACTTGTCCTTTACGTTGACGACATTCTATTGGCAAGTAATAGTTTAGACATGTTGCATGAGTCGAAGCGGTTACTCTCGCATAACTTCGACATGAAGGATCTCGGAGATGCGTCTTACGTCATTGGCATCGAAATTCACCGAGATAGAAACAAAGGGATCTTAGGATTGTCCCAAAGGGCCTACATAGATCGTGTCCTTACACGATATAACATGCAACAGTGCAAACCCTCCATCGCTCCAGTAGTTAAGGGAGATGTTTTCGGTTCGTTTCAGTGTCCGACTACAGAGGTTGAGAAGGAGCAAATGAGCCAGATACCTTATGCATCAGTAGTCGGGAGCTTGATGTATGCTCAAGTCTGTACTCGTCCAGATATCGCTTATATTGCTGGAATGCTAGGCCGTTATCAGACTAATCCTGGCCTAGATCACTGGAAAGCAGCTAAGAAGGTACTTCGATATCTGCAAGGGACGAAAGACTATAAGCTGACTTATAGAAGAAGTGATCATTTAGAAGTGGTGGGCTATTCTGATTCTGACTTTGCCAAATGCAAAGATGACAAGAAATCCACTTCGGGCTATATCTTTATGTTAGCAGGCGGCCCTATCTCTTGGAAGAGTCATAAACAACAGTTGACCACAACTTCCACAATGATGGCAGAGTACATTGCTGTTTATAACGCAACCTGTCATGGAATGTTGATTAGAAACCTGGTCACTGGACTCAAAATTGTTAATTCCATTTCTAGACCATTGAAGCTTTACTGTGATAATTCAGCTGCCGTTAGTTTCTCGAACAGTAACAGTTCGACTGGAGCTGGTTTATATCTCGATACAAAATATCTGTTTGTACGTGAACGTGTTGAGGAAAATAATCTTTGTATCGAGTATATTAGTACTAAGGATATGCTTGCGGATCCGATGACTAAAGGTCTCCCTCCTAAGGTTTATGAAGAACATGTTCGGAATATGGGATTATGTAAAGACCTTATTTGAGCATATTGTACTAGCTTATGTTTTATGTTTAATGAAATTTCCTCAAGTTTGATTTTGTATGTCTATTAGAATATGTTCAACCGGTATAATGGCATATAGACAAATAAATAAAAGTTACAAATCAAACAAAGGGCTTACGTGTATTTTGATCATGATGATTAGGTTTTAAATTAAGGCTATAGTATGATTAATGGGGGTCCTGAGTCGCATAATGATTCAACGGCTGTATTTCTCTGCTATAGTACTTGTTTAAGGCTAAAATGAGTGTTAACTCCTGATCAGGCTTATCTAATACTCATAGTAAATGATTACTCGGCTAAGTGGGAGAATGTAAGATTAAATATATTATGTTTAATATTTAATCTATAGCCATCTTAATCATTTACATTATAGAGATCAAAATATATTAGAACCTATTATTAATTAGTTGGTAATTGTTGATGGACCATATTACCCTTAGTAACTAATTAGGTTTCCTCCTGGGTGCTTATATAAGGAGAGTTATGTGGAGGTTTAAGGGTTACTCAGTTTCACAATTCACACCCCATAAGCCATAACATCATCACGAAACCTCCTCTCCTAACCGATACCCTTTTCGGTTTCTAAGTCACCATCATCAGTCAGCACCCTAAGGAGGAACCAAATCAAGATGACAGGCATGTCGAACTCTCTCACAGGATTCTCCTCTGCACTATCTGCTGTGACAGGTATGATTTATATTGTTTTCCTTTATGCATAAACAGAACTGAACCAACACTGGTGTGCAAATCGTATCATCGGGAAGCGATTGATAAGTTGAGTTTATCGGCGTTTTTAGGTGCTTATATGGGGGAGACGCTCGTGTATCCTAGACCCGGAGAGGAGATTCAACTCGGACGCCCATAACATCCGTCTCAACAGGTTTGAAATGGTTGTTGGATTGTAGTTTTTGCATATGTTGTTGTACTCTTAAGGTTTGAAATGGTTGTTGGGTATTGTTTTTTAACGTTTGTGCGGACTTAGTTACTTATATTCGGGTGATTATTGTGTATATCAAAACTCATAACAAATGTGAGAGGTAATATCTGTTGGGTTAATCTTGATGTTACGGGTCACGGGTCGGTGCATTATCGGGTCAACATAGTAACGGATAAGGGCAGAATGGTCCAGGGGTAAAAGGGTCAGAAACCAGCAATTTTATTACGTGAATTGGTTGATGCTTTTGCTGCAAGTTTGAGTTTTTTTATATTTGTTTATTTATTAGTTAAATTAGGTAGACTTGGTATAGGTTTGACCTATTTTATTGGAAGTGTACGTTGGTGATGGGTAGAAGAGTGGGTATCCATGTTTACCTATTCTTTAGGTAGAAAATAGGTTTATTTATTATTTTATATTTCCCACGTTCTGTATTGTATGACTATATATAGTCTTTGGTTAGTCAATAAAGTTGTAACCCTTTTTGATAACAATCGAACACAACAGTCACTTCAAAGCTTTTCTATTCTCACATACATTACATACTATAACTTCGTGAGTGTATTGAGTGTGAGGAGTGGGACCTGAACCAACATTTGGTATCAGAGCGGAGGTTGAAACGAGGGTCGTTTTGAGAGTCGTTCTTCGAGAAGCGTAGCAGCCCGTAGGTTGCAGGGCTGAAGACGAAGAAGGAAGGTGCAAGGGTGATCACGTCTGGTGATCAAAAGAAAGAAGAAAGGCAAGACAGAAAGCTGGTTAATTAGATCAGCAAGAAAGATAAAGAAAGAAGGTTGTAGCCACGCTATGAGAAAGATAAAGAAGACGGTGGCGGTTGCCAACCAGACCGAAAGAAAGTAAGACCGAGGAAGACCGTCGTCATCGCCGGAGAAAGAAGACCGTAGCCGGAAGGAGATACCGGCGTAAGAAAGACCGCTACCGGAAAGTGAATTCCGGTGGGAGACATAGAGAAAGCCAACAACTGTAAGAAAGAAAGAAAGAACCGGTGTCGATGTAGAAAGAAAGCCGACAACCGTAAGCAAGAATGAAGAACGGCTAATTGAAATCAGCGAAGAAAGAAAGAAAGACCGAAATTGTGAACAAAGACCGAAAGAGTTCACAATAGACCGAGTCGTGAACGAGAGACCGAAAGCGTTCACGTAAGAAAGAGAAAGGTCGGGCCCGCGTGGTTCGTGAAGCAAGAGCAAGAATCGAGTCATATTGGCTCGTAGAAAGTAGAAAGATTGAATCTTAATGATTCAAATAGCAAGAAAGTTAGAACTTGGATTGAGCAAGTTCAGAAAGAGCAAGTTCAGAAAGTATGAAAGTTAGCAAGAAGATTCGACAAGCAAACAAGAACGGGTTCGAATCAAGAAAGTTTAGCAAGACTGAAGACAAGCCAGAAGAAAGAACCGAATCAAGATTAAGGGGGTGAATGTTGGGTTAATCTTGATGTTACGGGTCACGGGTCGGTGCATTATCGGGTCAACATAGTAACGGATAAGGGCAGAATGGTCCAGGGGTAAAAGGGTCAGAAACCAGCAATTTTATTACGTGAATTGGTTGATGCTTTTGCTGCAAGTTTGAGTTTTTTTATATTTGTTTATTTATTAGTTAAATTAGGTAGACTTGGTATAGGTTTGACCTATTTTATTGGAAGTGTACGTTGGTGATGGGTAGAAGAGTGGGTATCCATGTTTACCTATTCTTTAGGTAGAAAATAGGTTTATTTATTATTTTATATTTCCCACGTTCTGTATTGTATGACTATATATAGTCTTTGGTTAGTCAATAAAGTTGTAACCCTTTTTGATAACAATCGAACACAACAGTCACTTCAAAGCTTTTCTATTCTCACATACATTACATACTATAACTTCGTGAGTGTATTGAGTGTGAGGAGTGGGACCTGAACCAACAATATCAAGTAGACAAGTGTATTGAGTTTTATTGTTCTTATCACGATACATTTAGTTTTGTGAGTTTCCGAACGAGGCAGGATTTGATACATGTGTCATTAAGCGGAGAGAACCAACTGGGCGCTATTGACGTGGCTTCGGGTTTTGGGTGAAGTCTACAAGGGTAGTCGGATTCCCGGACTTTGTTCAGACGAAGATAGTGGGCACCTTTGTGATTCGACCGTTGGAACCAACTGAAAAGGCCACGATTTACAGGCTCGCGTCCATAAATATTTTTGTAATGAAATTGGTGCTACGCTTTGAACCGCCGAACACTTAAAATCGCATAGTCACATGATTCAAGCTCCGGTTACCAAGTTTAACGGGATGTTCAACAACACTCGGATCAAGAAAAGCGGTTGGTCGGAGGATCAAATTATGGGTCGCACCAAAGATAATACGCTGAAGAAAAGCAAAACGCGTTCAAGTATGAGCACGTGTGGAATATCGTAAAAAACGAGCCAAAATGGCATGAACCGGTCCCCTTCCACCCAAAGAAGATCACGACATCCAATCCCAACGACTATAGCAAACATCCACTGCGAATGCGAACACAACAAGCGTCGAACTCTACGCTTATGACACTCCAAACTCAATTGTGAATTTTGGGATCAACCTAGAGGACGAATTTAAAGAATTTCCTTGTCCAAAAGAATGCCAAGGCAAATGTGGTCAAAAGAAGGCGAAGGCAAATGCGAGGTCAAAATCAACGTCGACACCACAACCTATGGATAAACTCACCGAGCGAATTGAGAAATATATGGATTAACGAGAGGAAACCATGGGCGTTCAAAGGTCAAATGCAACATTTTTATTTAATCAACAAGCTAGCATACTAATGATGGACCACTCGTACGTGAACCCAGATCGACTGAAAACACACTTGGAGCTATGCGAACCAATAAAAAAGTGACATAATATCATATTTCTTTGGTTCCTGCATGTATACAAATGGCATATTCACAAATGCTTTATCCAGGGCCGTTCCAACGTTTTTGAAGATCCTAAGCGAACTACAAAGTGGAGACCGTTTTGCAAAAATTATCATTTTCAATATATTTAGTAAAAACGGTATAGTTTTGCTTTTATTTGGGCCTAATACATACACAATATATAAAACTTACTAAGAATTGGAGGCCCTTATTTTGTGGACCTAGGCCATTGCTAGGGTGGAAAGCCTAACGGGCCGCCCCTAGCTTCCATACATGAATGAAAATCTGGAATCTGGATGAGCCTTCACTCCGAACAAGCTTCATCATACCTGTTGAAAACATGATTTACTTTGACATTGAAACATGTTCCTTCGGCTTCATCCTTGAGAGTTGTCTAACATCTTCGATCTTTCACCGTTAAACCGATTCTAAACCCAAAATTTTCGTTTAAATTGATTCATACAACATCCAATTCGACCCGCCATGTATCAGATAAAAAATTCTACAATGAAGTGGTAGACTTCCCAACACCAAAAAGAGCCGTGGATTTTTTTTACTTCGCCTAAGGCCCACATAATCGTTGAGCCACCCCTGGCGGATCTAGAAAATCTTCGTAGCGGTAACGTTTTATAAAAAAAACGGTAACGAAATCGAAAAAACGTCAAATTTTTCCCCTAAGGTTGGTCCGCCCCTGCCTTTATACAAACCATAGCTAATGGTACGGTCTTAAAAGGGTGGGACGAGAACAAACCTTTCTTTCTCTCAGTGACACCTTCAAATATATATACATTTTTTTGAAGTGTACAATATAGTAACCTAGATAATATAAAATGTGTGAGAAATGAAGATAAATAATAGAAAAATGGTGAATTATGAGAGTTGCATTCCATATTTAAGTGTTTAACTACAATTTTGAATTCACACGCTAGTTGCATACCAAATCCAACTTTTTCTTTATTAAAAATCATTTACGTGTATCTTATAACTCACTATAAAAGTGTATTTTAAGTGGAAAGTTGAAGAACAATATCATTAAAGTAAACCAAGTAGGACAATATAAAAATTGTAACAACTCTCTATTGATCCACATTTCACACCTTACTTACAACTTCATCTTCAACAATCGACCACAAATCACCATGGATCGAACCGAAGATGACATGAAACTCGTTGGATTCTTCGGCATATTCAAACAATCATTCAAAACAGTCTTCTCATCGAAGAAGATCTTCGCGCAAATCACACTCGCTTTCATCCTTCCTCTAGCAATAGTCTTCATAGTTCAAATGGAAATCTCACACCATTTCTTTTGGAAAATCGACAACAACACTTTACCATACGATAGCAACGATTCACACGAAGCAACCGCCTTGGACTGGCTCTACTACGCGCTATTCACAATCGCGTACTACGCTTTGCTCACTTTCTTCTCTGTCCTATCTACCGCTGCGGTCGTGTTCACAATCGCCTCGATCTACACAACCCGTGAAGTCGTTTTTCGTAGCGTGATGAAAGTCATTCGGAAGGTATGGAAACGACTTTTAATCACTTTCGTATTCATATACATAGCGCAATTTATCTACGAGGTAATCGGTAGTATTGCTTTGGCTATTCCTAGAGTTATATTCGATTATTCGAGTCTAGGTGGCGTGGTGGTTATGCTCATCATCTTGATTTTCTACGTGTACGGGTTTTTATACTTGAGCGTTGTTTGTCAATTGGCTAGTGTTGTTGCTGTTCTAGAAAACATTTATGGATTTAACGCGTTGAAAAAAGGTAAGGATCTGACGTACGGGAAGAAGAAAGTGGGAATGGGAATTGCATTCGTGTTGTACGGTGTTTTGGTATGTTTGATTGTTGTATACTTGTTGTTAGTGGAATATGGACATGAAGTTTATGAATTCGCGTTGGTTTGGAGGGTGGTGATTGGAATATTATGTGGAATTCTGCTTTTGGTGTTGTTTTTGATGTTTATTGTGACTCAAACAGTGTTGTATCTGGTGTGTAAATCGTATCATCAGGAAGCGATTGATAAGCTGAGTTTATCGACGTTTTTAGGTGCTTATACAGGGGAGACTGTCGTGTATCCTAGACCTGGCGCCGAGATTCAACTCGGATCCCCGCAACCTCCGTGTGAACATGTTTGAAACGCTTGCTGATTTGTATGTTTGGCGTATGTTGTTGTAAGGAGTTTTTTTGGAGTGATTTTAAATTGGATTTTGTATTTTTGTATTTGCAAGTAGACATTTTATATTCTATAAAAAATCGAAAAAAAATTATTTTCCAACTACTCCGCAACTTGGCAATAGTCAAAATACTTGTTGATTTTCAGTTGACTATCCACAGGGTGTTACTCTTTGACGACTCTCTTTCGTCTACTCACGGAAGTGGAAAGTGTACCTTTTTCTTTTTAAATATGTAACTAAAAAATAAATTATTTGGAAGTTAGAAAAATGTTTGTTTGTAATAATTTAATGAAAAGAGAAAACTGTCCGGATAGTTTCTATGGTTTCCTCTGTTTTCACCTATAGTCTCTACACTTTTAAAATTATAGGTATAGTCCCTAACCCATCCACGTCAGGGACTATCCGAGAACGAAAGTGTAAAAGTTAGGGACTATAGCTGTTACTTTAGAAGTGTAGAGACTAACGGTGAAAACGGAGCAAACCACATGGACTATCCAGACATTTTTCTCTAATGAAAATTACTTATGTATCCTTAACTTTGATAAACAAAAATATGTCATAATAAAAACCCAACATACCCTTCTACGTGGATGTTGAGAACAAATGTTCGTAGGCCATATGATAAGGTCGATGAACACCTCACCCCCTTATTCTTCGTCATCACCATCATCACTTGTCCCTCCCCGCAGCTACTTGCGTCAACTCTGATCAGATACCCCATTGCTGATTTAGAAAAAAAAACATTAAATTAATGACTATGGTCGATTTGAATCCGACTCATATTCTAAAAAGATAGCAACTTTAATTGTTACAAAGCTATGCTAGATTCATGTCTTGTTATCAATTATAAATGTGTTTTTAGCTATAAAAATTCGAGTTTCAAATCTTGATCGAATCGAATTAAATACGAATTCAGATAAAAGAAAATAAAAATTCGAAAAATTCGATTTGAATAATTCGAAAATTAGTTATTCCATTCGATAAACACCCATACTTATATTTAACTCGCTACATGGTCGTTTATGTAATAAGACAAGGATTAGTGAAGGTCGATTTCAACTTATACTCTTTGAATTATAAAAAAAGCCTCCGCTTTAATTTGTAATCCGTCATTGCGGGCAACTTTATCTTGTATCTTATCTTTATTTTGATTTAAAACAATAAAAAAATCTAATCCCATGATTTGTTGAATCTAACATATTCTTAAATCAGTTAATAATGTCTCTTATATATGTATACATGCATAGTTGCATACGTAATAATTTTCAGTAGATGATATGGGTGTGTATAAGTTAGTTCGGGTCGGTTTTGGCTCTAAACCACAATCATAATCGAGATATCGGTTAATGTCTCTTGTATGTGTATATATGCATAATTGCGTACATAATAATTTCAATAGATGATAGGGGTGTGTATAAGTTGTTTGGGTTAACCAATATATCAAATGCGTCATGTTTGGGTTGACCTATTTAATTAAACGTATCATGTTAGCTAACCCAAAACCTCCATTATTCAGTGTCGTGTGTTCGGATCGTGTCTAGGGCTGTCCAAAAAGCTCGTGGCTCGGAGCTCGTTTGAAGCTCGCTCGGATTTAGCTCGGAAAAAGCTCGCTCGATATGGCTTGGTTTAAAAGTGAGCCTAGCTCGGCTCGGCTCGTAACGAGCCAAATTGGCTCGGTTTGGCTCACTTGGTAGCTCGGCTCGGCTTAACTCGAATTATTTTACTTATAATATATTTTATTTTTATATACATATAATATATTACAAAAAAAATGATTATTATTTACATGTATTTAGCCTTGTAGTTTGATATCTATGATATATTTAAAATATATTTAAAGGTTGATTAACATGTATTTAGCCTTGTAGTTTGATATCTATGACATATTTAAAGGTTGATTAACGTGCTAATGAACAAATATTGTATTTACTTGAAATATAAAACTTATTTTGCGTTGTTGAACGTGATTTTGGCTTGTAATGTATTAGGTTGAACTTATTTTGAATATGAATAATATTTTAGAATACTGAATTTTGAGAGCTACGTATTAAATTTTATTTTTAAAATCGAGCCAAACCAAACTGAGCCGAGCCAGCTCGGTTTAAAACCAAGCCGAGCCGAGCTTAGAATTTCAGCTCGGTTTTAAATCCGAGCCGAGCCGAGCCCGAGCTTGCCCTGGCTCGGCTCATGAAGAGCCCTAATCGTGTCAAGAATTAAAACCCGAAACAAGTCGGCTGGTTTAAGAACAAGACAATTCGCTTTCGGTAGTTTGCCGATTTAACAAGTTGGTCTGCTTTGAAAGTTGGAACCAGACGTGTAAATTCAATCTAACGTTTAATGATCGTACTACCTATTAAGGTCCGCTTCCCTACATGGAACATGAATTACTACTTGTTTATGCCATAAGGTTAAGTATGATTAAGGTTCCACCATTCACTAGGTCACTCCTAGCTTGTCTAACTCTAGCTATGATGGCTCAAGCCACACAACAATTCCATTAACATAAATAGCACCTAGCCCTAAAGGCTCATGTTTCTGAGCTCTCTAAGTTTTTTTGGAGTGGTATACCTTGATTGTGATCGATTTACAGCTGCAATCATGCTGTCTCTTGCTCATCTCAACGGGTCGCTTAGGCTTCGTTATATATGAATGAGAGCCATTCCAAAATTCTAATTATAAGATCGGTCATTTGTATTTTGAGATGTTCATCGGTCATTCTTCAATCTTGAGTCATGTATTGAGTTGATTCAGTCTTGGTTGTGTTGAATTGATTTACATTCTACGTATTCTTGTTTGTTACAGCTAACCCGCAATTGATTGTTCTTGTAATAAGTAGTTCAATAAATCGAATCATTTAGTGTTTTGATAGGACTCAATGTCTCAATGATACGTCTCAAACCCGTGTACACCTGCTATAGCCGGTAAACCATGGCCCACTATATCACTAACTTGTTGTTGGTTCAGTTCTGTTTATACATGAAGGAAAACATGAAAACAGACATTTGATTGCATCAGCACAGGCTAGCAAAGAATCCAGATGTAGATGCAGCAATAGTGTTTGACATAGTTGTCAGTTTTGTCTGGTTCCTCCTTAGGGTGCTGACTGATGATGGGAACTTAGAGAACCGAAAAGGGATATCGGCTAGGAGAGGGAGGTCGAACATTATGATGTTATGGCTAATAGGGTGTCTGATTGTGTAACTGAGTAACCCTTTAACCTCCACATAATTCTCCTTATATATGCACCCAGGAGGAAACCTAATTAGTTAATAAGGGTAATATGGTCCATCAACAATTACCAATTAATTATTTAATAGGTTATAATATATTTTGATCTCTATAATGTAAATGATTATGATGGCTATAGATTAAATATCAATACGTAATATATTTAATCTTACATTCTCCCACTTAGCCGAGTAATCATTTACTATGAGTATTAGATAAGCCTGATCAGGAGTTAACACTCATTTTAGCCTTAAACAAGTACTATAGCAGAGAAATACAACCGTTGAATCATTATGCGACTCAGGACCCCCATTAATCATAGTATAGCCTTAATTTAAAACCTAATCGTCATGATCAAAATACGCGTAAGCCCTTTGTTTGACTTGTAACTTTATTTGTCTATATGCCATTATACCGGTTGAACATATTCTAACAGACATACAAAATCAAACTGATGAGGAAAATTAACTAATACTTAGTCATTCATAGTACGATATGCAATTGCGCATGACTATTAATTAATACCCGTCTATGAGCTCTCTTAATAAGACTTATGGGTAATAGCCCTTCAGTTATAGGATCCTTAAGCATATCATGATTGTATTCGATACAAAACTTAGTTTCCTCAATTCGTTCATAAACGAATAATTAATTGCGTATCGAAGCTTAATGCAGCACCTCTTGAACTGTTACTGTTCAAGGAGTTATGGTAGCTGACTTTATCACACTAATTCTTCAAAACATTAATTATATGGAGTTAATAAACTTATGAGTCCACTGATAAATTTCCAACAACATTTAGTGACTATGTTATGTCGTTATAACTTAGGTTGTTAATATCAGTGCATTATAACTCCTCCATGAAATAGGTTTTGTCTGCCGACATAAAGATATACCCAAAATTACATTTTATAATCTTTTAATATCACAAAGTTAGAGTAATAAACCGGTTTTAATTCTCACTTCTTCTTTAAATTGTAGTCTCTCGTTTCCTTTAAAGATATTGTAATACTCCATTAGATGCTACACATTAATCTAGACATATCTAGTGTGTTGCAATGTGAGTAATATCTAAACGAGTATAGACTTAAATTTACATAAGGCTTCCAATTAATGAAGCGTAAGGAAATAATCTCATTTATCCCATTATCCTCTAAAAGAGAGCAATATTGTTTGTTACATATGTAAGGACCCATTTAACGTTAAACTTATGGAACGGAACTAATGTCCCATTGGGTCTATCTCGGTATGTCATGATATCAATCACGTAAGAGATATCTCTGAGATCTATTATATCAAAGTTTGTGTTAACAATGCTTTGACTTATGTAACATATACGTGTCAAAAGAATATCATCTATATAGACAAGTTTATCTTAGTTGCTCCCACTCATCTTGAGGTAGGTACATCAATCCACTTGATTCTTGATGAAAATAATTACGTTAGCTTTCATCACATTATAATGTTTGCATTAACCCATACATGGATATTATTGGCTTACAAATAAAGTGTTCTTTAACCTTCAGTTTGAAACTTTAGGTTGTTATCTAATGAACATGTAAATGTGTCAGCCATTTGTTAGGGAAAAACGTTTTAATGTTCATCTAATGTAGCTTAAAACTATTATAAGCTACTAGAACAGTGATGATCATCAAAGAAAACTTTTGTTAGATATGTAATAAAGATTCTTTAATAATTTTTCTCTTCCTGAGTACAACCTTTGACAATCAATCAAGCTTCTTAGTGTCTTAACGCTTATATTAGGATTCGGTTTAGTTATGAACACTCTTAGGTAATTCAGTCAAATCCCAAACGTTATAAGAACACATAAAGTCAGTTTTACTAGAAAACTGTTTTATTCCATTCAAATGATTGATTTACACTAATGGCTTAATTTGAAGAGATAGGATCAGTAAACATTTCCAAAATCCATTTCAACTTCAATTAGGGAGGTTATGTAATCATCAAAGTTAGTAGGCTTTTAAACCTAGATGACCTCCTGAGTTGATTATTGGGTTCATTAGAAGTTTCAGTTTTATGGATTAGCTCTTGGTTAGGTTGCTATCATTTTCATTCTAAGTTTGTAAGAGTTGGTGCAGTATGGTGTACAAGAGGTGTAATCGGAGTTAAATTCGGAGTGAATTTAATGACACTCTTCCCCCCGCCTCTTGTATTCCTTGCAAGTCATAATTAGGACTTTGACTGCTCCCACTAACCTTAGAAATCTTTAGGAACTCAACATGCTTAGGGTCAATACTTAACGACCAACAAATTCTAACAAACTAATGACATTAGTCGTTGTGATTTCTCTTGTTGAGGATTATGTTAGTTTAGGTAAGAAATCTAAGTGTGCCCACAATTAAGCAATAATGAACTCTTGTAAGAGTAGCATTAGATTTTAAGGAGACAAATATTGATGGAACAGTGCCGTGATGGAGCGGTGTCTTGTACAAGAGGTGTAAATTTAGGTAATGTAAAATTTTCACTCCCCACTTCTTGCAACTATTGCAAGTTATTATTAAGACACTTAATGCTCCCACTGATCTTTAATATCTCTAGAATGCTACAAGAGAAGTTTCAATGAGCTACGTGACGTGGGAACCTATCACATATACGTTAGACTTTATTTGATTTCTTTAATGTCCAGATATCATAAGAAACTTTAGGGACATATTTAATAGAAATCTTATTAAGTATATGTATGAATAAATTTCTTCTAAGACCGTGGGCCATATGTGACAAAATTTAGATACAAGTTGATAGTCTGTTAAATGATAAATGAATTATGTCTGAATATTTCAATTGGAATAAGTTCCACGAATGTCAACGAATGACTTATGATGGACCCATGCTTATTCCTTAAGCCAAGTCGTATTTTAGGGCTTTAACGTCATGATTTAAAATCACTTAAAATGAGATTAGATGAAAAAATCATCCTCATTAACTATGTCATGATCTCTCATGAATTTTGGTTCTAATGGATGAAATTTATAATTCTCATTTTCCTTTTGTCAAATTCTCATTAGCATGATGACAAAAGTTGTGAAAAAATAAGGTATTATCTAGTTTCATCTTAGTAATGTTTCTATCCAGATATTTAGAACAAATAAGAGCAGAGTTTAAGATAAGTGTGGCTTTATGTTGACTATGCAAACCTCACAACCTTCATAACATTGCTTAATTATGATACTATATTCTGATTAATCTTTAGAATATATAAGGTATCGAAAAGCGTTGTTGGAAGACTGTTCATTATGGTTCTTATAGTCTTAACATTTAATTTTGTCACTAACTCTCATGTTAGTTATTTGTCGAGTTCTGGTAAGGAAACGTATGGAACTAGAGTCAACTAATCATGTGTTAATTGGAATATTAAAATTATCAGACTTAAATATCATTAATAAGTTACTATCTAATTAATTTATCCAACTGTTCTTTAGAATAATGGATAGTCTCGTTGCTTATGCCTAGTCTAATGACATAATTATGCAGTGAGATTTTCCCTTGGAGAACCTTAACGTTGGGATTAGCACTTGTAGTTTGTCTATGGACCTTAGAACAATCCTCTTTTAAAGTTTTAGTGGTTGTAAGGTGAATAACATCTTATTTTCCAGTTTCAAACATTTATTTCTATGTACATATGTTGCTTATCAACACACTCGTTATACTTTGGTACTTTTGAGTGTTATAGCTGATTTATAATGCATCAAATTGTACAAATGGAAAACTTAGTATGTAATGTACTGGAAAAATGTACTTATTTCCATGCGTAAGCCCTTAACTTTATGGGTCATGGTATTGTACATTATAATGTATTCACATATACCACTTAGCTTTATAGTTTATAATTTTAAATGAAGGCATGCATCTTAGGAGTTCTAATGATTATTCCACAATTATAGATTAGTCTTAGGAAAGACCTAATCTGGAATAACCTTTTAGTGACAGCACTTATGTTACAGAGTTCTTGATTATCATAAGAGACATGATGTTTGATTTGTCCTATTCATCATGCTCTACCTTTCTTCTGTAGTGCTTTATTAGAAGAGAGCAATAGGATCATCGTGTCTTAAGAGATAATCAAGGATTTAATTTAAGAGCTAATTCTTATAGAAACTTTAAGCAAAACATATTAGATTTAGGAATTAGAGTGGATGAGACATAAATTTATAGAAGAAAATTATAGTGAGTAAAATTATGGGTACCAAGAATAAGGCAGACAAAATGATCACAAAATTAATTGAGGATCATTAATATAAGGATCATTATGTGAAGAGGTTGTGATATGTCTATTACTAATATCAAAATAATAGACTACTTAAAGTTCTGCTTAAACGAAGACAAAACAGCTTTGGCCAGAAGTGTAATCATTTAAGCATGTGTGCAAAGTGGTTGTAACAAATCAGCTTTGGCCAGAAATTGAGACAATCACTTTAGTTATGCACTTGTTAAGTATGCCATCTATGAAGGAATTAAATCAGCTTTGGCCAGATATTAAGACATTCATGCTTATGATGCACACTTAACATGGCTTTCTTAATACTTGAACGATAAGTAGATGTATCAAGTCAGCTTTGGCCAGAAATGATATATCAAAAACTCATTCAACTTAAGCCATTTTGGTTTTGTAAAACATTATTTGATCCTCATTAATTAACTAAGTGATTACAAAACCAATTGTTTAATAGCAAACCACCCGTTAGCGCGGATCGAGGTTTCGAGTCAGGTCTCGACTGAGTTATGAGATCTCGAGTCAGTTATGAGGTCTCGAGTCGCAACCTTGTTGTCACGAGTCGGAACCATGGTCTCGACTACTATATCTTATGAGATCTCGAGTCATGATGAGGTCTCGAGTCGCAACCTTATGGTCTCGAGTTGTGACGTTATGGTCTCGAGTCGAGATCTTATGTCTCGAGTCGCAATGACGGTCTCGAGTTATGACGTTATGGTCTCGAGTCGAGACCTTATGTCTCGAGTTGTAGACCTTTGAGCCCTTATGATTTCGAGTCGAGACCTTATGGTCTCGAGTCGAGAATAATGGTCTCGAGTCGTAATCTGATGATCTCGAAGCTTCCTGTTAACAGCTGTTTATTGTGATAACATAACTGAAAATTCGAAATCTAAGGAATTATGAGATATTATTTCCTTTTTAAGATGATCTAATTTTATCAACATATTTCGAAAAATTGTAACTGTTTATCTAATAACAGTTTTCGAATAAAGTTAAAAGATAAAATTGGATCAAACACAGAAAAAAAAAACACTCATTAATCCTAAAACAATCCAAAACATAATAGAATTTTCGAATTTTCCTAAGAACATGATGAACCCTAAAAACATAAAACATAAATTCTGGAACCCGAAACCTGAATATTAACAGTTTTTCTAAACAGATTTCGGCTAAAACATAACCCAGTTAATTTCGAATGAACATATGATTAATCTTTTCCGAAAACAATGATCTCGAGTCGATCTTCATGACTCGAAATCGGCAGTGACGGTTTTGAAGTTATAAAAAAAATCCGTTTTCCAAGTTTCAATCCCAGAATTATGGATACGAAAACAGAACTGACTAATCAACATATGCTCTGATACCACATGTTGGTTCAGTTCTGTTTATACATGAAGGAAAACATGAAAACATACCTTTGATTGCATCAGCACAGGCCAGCAGAGAATCCAGATGTAGATGCAGCAATAGTGTTTGACATAGTTGTCAGTTTTGTCTGGTTCCTCCTTAGGGTGCTGACTGATGATGGGAACTTAGAGAACCGAAAAGGGATATCGGCTAGGAGAGGGAGGTCGAACATTATGATGTTATGGCTAATAGGGTGTCTGATTGTGTAACTGAGTAACCCTTTAACCTCCACATAATTCTCCTTATATATGTACCCAGGAGGAAACCTAATTAGTTAATAAGGGTAATATGGTCCATCAACAATTACCAACTAATTATTTAATAGGTTATAATATATTTTGATCTCTATAATGTAAATGATTATGATGGCTATAGATTAAATATCAATACGTAATATATTTAATCTTACACTTGTATTCTTTTTTTAGTTTCAGAATCTGGTTTCCCCTCTCTCTCTAAACCCTAACAACCGTTAATCCTAAAATATTTCCCGCTGCCTAAGTTTGAACCTAGAACCTACTCTCTAAGAGACATATGCCTCTAACAAGTGAGATAACTTTACATTGACGGGTATAAGTGAATTATATGAGTATTTGAAAGTAGGTTAGTTTTATGCTAAAAAAACTAAAAAACGTAACAAACACAAGCATCTAAATAAACAAGTTATCTTGTTTGTGTGTACGTTAAATAAATTTGTTTGTTTGTGTTTATTTATTTTAGATGATATATAAACATACACTAACACAATACATTTTTTATTTTAGACGATATATAAACATACACAAACATAATACTTTAGATGATATATAAACATACACGAACATGATACATTTTACATAGCTTATCGTTGAATTTCTTGATAAAAAGGAATCATGATATCAAAGAAATTTAAGGACAAAGAAGAAACTTTCTAGACTTTATTCTTAACATCCTTTTAAAGGTATTTTACAGAATTAACTATTCACGTCACCAAGATAAAATATAATATAATATAATACAATATAATATACTCTGTTAGAAAGTTGCAAACATGTTAAACGTATTTTTATATAATAACTATTCACGTCACCAAAATTAAATATATGATATGATATGATATGATACAATACAATATAATACACAATTAAGCTTGGTATTTTTTTATATTCCATTTTAGCAACTTTAAGTATTTATTTCTTCAAAAATTATAACCATTATTCTACTTAGATAGCCTCACTCAACTAATAGGGTGGGGTCTATTGACAAAAACAAAATTTTTAGAGTTAACTTTCATTTTGCTCCATGTGATTTGGTTATTTTAACGGTTTTGTCTCAATAGTTTAAAAAATAACCATTTTTCTCCTTGATTTTTCTAACTTATCGTCATTTTGCTCCCTGCCTCTAACTCCATAAAAAAACCGTTAACTAAAAGGGTATTTTGGTAATTTTATAGATAAAAGTAAGGGCATGTAAGTCTTTTCACCTAAATAAACTTATAACTTGTTTATTTACATGTATATAAGTAATTCTTTTCTGATCTTCCATCTTTCCAACCACTCTTTCTACCGGCCACCACAATCCACAACCATCCACCACCACCTGCAACCACCACCTGCCGACCACGACTACCGCGACTTTTAACTAAACTTTTTAATTGAGTTAGAGCTAGGGAGTAAACTACCGAAATTCCCCAACTTTTAATTGAACGTTTTAACTGAGTTAGAGCCAGGGAGCAAACTAGCGACAAACTCGAAAGATCAGGGAGGAAAATGGCTATTTTTAAACTATTGGAGCATAACCGTTAAAATGACCAAAACATAGGGAGCAAAACGAAAGTTAACTCAAATTTTTAAACACTTTGCATTTAACAAGGAAAGGTCTTGCGTTCAAGTCCCACAGAGATGACTGGGTTTAAAAGAAATTTTGCCGTTCAAAAAAAAAAAAAAAAAAAGATAGCCTCACTCAATTCAATGGGCTCGTCACTGGGCTGGACTATAAAATAACAAAATTTGAGCGCACCTTTAAACAAAAACTTTTTAATTTAGCCTGGCCGCAATAATTTTTTATGGCTTAGAATTATGGTTTCACAATAAATAATCGTCACCGTCCGATCGAAATATACAGTATCATTCGGATTTCAAATATAAAAATTACGCTAATCTTTTTCCAAGTGTCACATGACGTCTAGAACATATGGGTACGATTCTCATAATTTTCTAGTTATAAAAAAACCAGGGAGACAACTTTGTAAATGTTCCACAATAATGAGTTAACTTTCCTAAAAGAACCGGTCCACAAAATGTGAAGATTTCAATATATATATGTTAAATCAGCACACAACATTTATCACACATTAGGATAAAACAACTTTTTTAACAGAGTACGGTTAGAATGTCGTTAACCGGGTTAGTAGTTAGTATGTAGGTAACTTCTACAAAACTTATATCGACAATGTATAAACATCTTACGAAATTCCGAAAGTGAACGATTTCATTTGTTTCTTGGTTTTAATGATATATAAAGTAGGGCCAATTTCATGTATCTCCTCTAAACTTCCAAAATATCATATATCCTTAGATCATGATTGAATAACCTTGTACATTATGCATTGAAAACATATGTTTTGGAGAAATATAATATTTTGCAACTTCAACATATGTGAAATTTCCCTACAAAATATAATGGAAGCCAAGTTTATAATATTGTGTAAGCTATTAGAGCACTCCCAATGTGAGATTCACATAAACCTTAGGGTAGACATGGATGTAGGATAAGGAGGAGTTCATTGGGTGGAGCGCCACGTAGAATAACACGATTGCGATGGAAGTGATGGTTGTCCTGGTCGGGATGGAACGTGAAGAGCAAAATGGTACAAATGGGGATGGATCGAGGATGCCGGTTCCCTGACAATCGGTTCCGAGCCAATGCTTAATCTTGAATGGGACGACGGGAATGGGTTTTGTAGCGGGGGTTTGGTTCGCGGAATATTGGAATTTGCATAGAAATTAGAATTTGAAGGAATTGTATTTTGAATTTAAATATTCCAATTGGAATTGAAATATGTTTAAATGTAGGTGAAAAACTTTTCATACATTTCATATGGTCTTGACCATCTGTTAAAGTTATATTTAAGAGTGATTTACGTCT
This sequence comes from Helianthus annuus, assembly GCF_002127325.2. NCBI lineage: Eukaryota > Viridiplantae > Streptophyta > Magnoliopsida > Asterales > Asteraceae > Helianthus > Helianthus annuus. The sequence continues at coordinate 173,197,216 of NC_035437.2, forward strand.
AATATTTTCTTGAAGACGTCTTGGAATGAAAGTAGATACGCAAAATGGACAATTTAATAAATCAGAATTTTTGAAAAAAAAATCCAACAATATCGCATAAAGGTTCTTTTAAATCACGCTTAGGCCATGTGTAGTGGCAAAGACTCATGGAGCCCCATATTGTGGGGTTGTGTGACAAGTGACGAAACGCGTAAGAAAGTTGGATTATATAATTTGAGTGTGTGGTGAGGATTATATAGATGTGAGGTTATACTATGTACGTATGTATGTATGTATGTATATGTGGGGTCAGGATTTAGAGAAAATTGTGAAAAGTGTGAGAACGGTGAGAACGCTTATGGGTCATCCGATCAAAACAATCAATGGACTAGATTACGCGGTGGCGTTTTCGTAAATAACATCAATTATAGTATGTGGGACGCGCTTCATTAAGCGTAAAAGGGTCTTTTACCGCTCATATTCAAAACGCCATTAAAAAAACGCCATTAAAAACAAAACGCCAAAAATTAGTCATAAAACGCGTTGGATATTACAGGAAGATGAAACAACACAGAAACTGAATTTCAGTTATTAACATTTATTAGAAGAAAATTCCCTCCTAAATTACGCGCCAAAAACATCATTATATAAACGAGGTAAAACATAGCTTCCATAATCACTTCAATCTATCCAATTCTGCAAAAAACATCTTTAACCAAAAACGCCAAAAATGGCAACAATCGTTTCTTGGAGATACACTCTGGGGATCAGGCGATACGTCCTCCGTTTTGACAATAGAAGGAGGGTGTATATTAAGACGGCCAAGGCAATTCTGAATATAGAAGAAGAGATACAAATGGCAATCTTATCCCTTGGCATCGCTCTAGACAACGAATGCCATGAAACACATAAGCTTATGAAAGCATTAACCAGGAAATTTGGACCAATCAAAGCAGACGTGAAGCCGGACCCTGTCATGACATCATGGCGTTTCGATGATGAAACATACATGGTGACCGTTACATACGACGGCGGAGAGCAGGAAGTCTACTGGCTAGAAAACATCATGACAAAGTAGCGTCTGGGTTTCATGGAAGAATTGCATAACGCCACTTGTACCAACACAGAAATAGACTCAAAATTGAAGTTAATGCAAGACATGTTCAAGTGGAGGCTTCAAAATCTTCTGGAACAAGAAGCTGATGAAGGTGAAGGTGATGACATGGATGAAGATCCAGATGAAGACTCCGAGGAGGAAGAAGATGACGCAAGTGATGGTTACTTTTCGGATAAAGTACCTTCTGACGAAGACTTTTAATTTTTTTCCCTCTTTTTTTTTCTTCTGTGTAATCTTCTTTTTTTTAAGATAATTAAATGATATATTTCTTTCTTTATTAGCAAAACGCCAAAAATATACTAAAAATTGTTACTCCTTACAAAACGCCAAAAATAACAAAAAATAATTTTCCTGCTTAATATTTTATTTACTCCGTTATTGTATTTTGTCATCTTAGTCTGCATAACGCCATTTAAAAAAAACGCCAAACTTAGAAGATGGGACGTCTATCACCTGTAAAACTGATAAAAGCTGATCAACACAATAAATACAAAAACAGTAACTGAAAAGACAGTTACTTTATTACTATCATTTATTATAATAAAAAAGCCCCGCCTAAACTACGCGCCAAAAAATCCTATAAGAGAGGGGTCTATACACAATGAAATTGATCACACCCAGAAAACACAAACGTCATATCCTCTGAAAACCACTCACTTTAAAACGCCACAGATGGCAAAGCTTTCACTGAAATGGATTCTTTTTCTAAGGGGGTTATCTCAATAATATTTTGCTGAATGAGATGTACAAATATTCAAGAAAAAGAGACTGATGACAGTGATATGCCATCATGTGAGCTTTGTTCTTGATGAATATCGGCATAGAATAAAGGGATCAACACAAGTGTAAAATGCTATTTTGGACTTCATTATTATAAATAGTATCAAGCAAGAGTTGATCTTTAATGACATGCCAACAAACAAGATTATCACACCAAAACGCAGGATGCCACTAAGCAGCTTATTCTGAAAAAGACGGGGTTTATGTAGGAAAGTTGGCATCTAGCTAAAGTATTCAAAAAAGGTTCAAAACGCCAAAAAAATTCAAGAAGATAGAGGCTGATGACAGTGAAGATTCGAAAGAGAAATTAAATTACCATTTTTTATTTTTTTTTATTTTCATTTTATATTGTTTTGATATCAAGTTATATGTTGTTTTGTTATCTACATCTCTATAAATAAAATACATCATTATATAAAACGCCAAAAACTACAAACACCAAAACGCTAGAAGTATGAAAACTGGGAGAACGGGTGCTGGCAAAGCACCTTGTAAAATGTATTAAACGCCAAAAAGTCACTAAACGCCAAAAAATGGTCTTACTGTAATCTTATGCAAATAGTAATTACTAGTATTGAATTATTATACAAAACAACACAAAACGCCAAAAAAATTAACCAGAAAACGCTATAACGCCAAAAAATTATCTATGTGACAGAAAAACAATTAATTCAACGCCAAAAAGTTTAATAAATACAATTAACGCCAAAAAAAACTTAGATGCCATAAAATATTATACCGCGTTGGGAAAATAAAAGAAGATTGAAAAGCCAAAAAAGCCCTTCCGCCCTTCTCTACGTCGCGTGACACGTGTTGGGCCAGGATGCGTTCTCACACGTTTGAGCGTTTTCTCCTGATCCCGTTTCTATATATGTGTGTGTAGCATCGTGTCACCATAGCGGGCTTCCAAAATCTCAAGCCGCGCCAGAAGGACGGTGTTCCACGGCGCTATTGGGCGTTTTGGGTGGGTATAGCGCCGGAAAACGCTCGACTACCGAAATGTCTTATTCTTTGATTATCTTCTCTCTTTTTTTATGTTCATCCCCTTAATTAAATGGCAAAAGTGTAATAAGTTAAAAGGAACCAATTGTTTTAAAGTCATTGATTATTTAATTTGTTGAAAAAGTATATAATAGATATAACAATTTTAGATTTTAATTAGTTTTAGAGTTTAAAAAATTACAAAATATTTAAAGCACATATCTAACTTCAAGTAATTCTCTTACCCACATAAACAATAATTTAAATAACTATTTAATTATTTTAAATTTTAATTAATTATTATTATAAATAATTTTGAGCATATTTTCTTTTATTCTTATACCTTTTAAAACATGTTTTTATAAAACTCTGAGTACGCCTGCGATGTGTCTACTTTTATCTACATTTCGATATATTTTTTCATCGAAACCAAGTTGTAAGTAATAATATATAAGTAAATGAAATACAAAAATATTGATTCTAATAAATTATTTTAAAAAATATATATATATATCTCCTCCCGGAATCAAACACAAATGACTGAAAACGTACTATAAATGTCTTATAGCCCATGCTAACATTTGCTTTAAATATAAAAATATAATTCAATAATTTACTCTAAACATAAAAAAATAATTATCACACAAAACAAAACAAATATATTCTAAACTTTTTTGATGTGTGAATATATAGTTTTCATTGATGAAGGTCGATCAAAATAAAAACTTAAAACAAAAAATTCAACTAGTAAAACATAATAAACTCGGTTTGTAACCCATACAAAATATTTAACTTAGAAATAGTTAGTCACTGTGGTTTGCACAAAATAACATACTTAAGTACTAATAGTTTAAAATCACCTTCTAGGGTATTAACTTTTCATTTTGCAACGTTTGGAGGTATTAACTTCTAGGGTATTAACATAGTTACTCCATGTGCTTTGCACAAAATAACATACTTAGGTACTAATAGAATGTGATTTTAAACCTAATAACGTTAATACCTCCAAATGTTACAAAATGAAAAGTTAATACTCTAGAATGTGATTTTAAACTATTACTTAAGTATATTACTTTGTGCAAACTATAAGGATTAACTATGTAATTAACTCATAAATAAATGTAAAAGATCACTCTGATACACTTTGAGGTGTATACAACTCAATATGATAACTTAAATGTTAAATTCCATCCCACAGAAAATAAATGAAATTTAAACCTTGGTAGATATGAATTGACAACTAAAAACATACATCATGTGATTCCTAGGATTATTAATTATTTTCTTACAAAAGTGCATAAAAGCAATTCGACTGGGTCCACTTTTACTTTCTAACAAAGTTCTCCGCGTCAAACTCAGATATCATAAACAAAGACCACACATATAAAATTTAAATTTACCCTTTTTGTATATCTTAAAAGCTTTAGAGAATGATAAGAATATTACTTTACTTTTTCTTAAAAAATACTTGTAATAATATCATATAAGATTTACCTATGTAATAAATCATAAACAAAAGACCACACATATAAAATTTAAATTTACACTTTTTGTATATCTTAAAAGCTTTAGAAAATGATAAGAATATTTCTTTACTTTTTTTTTAAATACTTGTAATAATATCATATAAGATTTACCTATGTAATAAATGAATACGTCAATTAATTTTCTAACTATTTATCATAAAATATTTTGTAATTCACAAACATGACCTATTTTTTTCTAAGAAATAAGTAAATTTACAAATTTAAAGTTGATATGTAAACAAGATATTCTCATACCAATAAATAAAATAAAAACTATTTTTTCTAAGAAATAAGTAAATTTTAAATTTAAAGTTGATATATAGACAAGATATTCTCATACCAATAAATAAAATAAAAAGTTTGTAAGTTAAAAAATTTGTAAGTTTTGTATATTTTAAAATATTTCTAATGAGATGTAACCATACCACTACACCACACTTAATCAGATACACGAAATAATCTTACATATTTCATTTTTGTTAGACTAACAATAAGATGTAAATATAACCAAAACAACAATTAACCTCATAGTTTTCTTAAAAGGTATCATCAATGATCCAACCATCCCATAAACCTCTATATATCAAATATTTTTAACCAACAAAACATATCAAAACCTAACCATAAACCACCATTAAACATGAGACACTAGTTGATTTTGAGGCCTTCCAAGTTGAATATCTTCACCAGTTCTAAAAACTGGTCGCGAATCGCTCAAATAAGAACTCAAATACGTCGACAAACTCGTCGGATCAATAGTCTCACCATGATGCAACTTACACACCAAATAAAGCACCGTTTCACTCGCTACAAATAGCAAGAAGATGACCACAAACAAAAGCCCACATATGATCCCTATCGCCACACGCCACACAGGACTCAAACCCGCGTTGTTGTACACAACAAACGCCATATACACATACACTACACATACCAAAAACTGATACAACACATAGGAAACCGCTAACGCGGTTTTCCTTTTCCCATTCATTAGATCCATTGCTTTGATCATTGCCTTTATCCCATATGAACTTTCTAATACACTCACCACCGAAGCGATCTGCAAGATGATACTCAAATACAAGAACCAATAGATATAAATGATTCCATAGATTAACATAAACACATTGCCTGGCCCTTGAGTAACCACGGAACTACATACAAAGATAGCTACTGAAGCAATCAAAGCGTAGGCGAATAACGAAAGGTACATACAAAGGAGAGTAAGTGTGAGTCGCTTCCAAACCTTTGGTACAACCTTCATGGACTTAGTGTAGGTGACTTCACGCCCTGTGTAATCCGATGCGATCGTGTAGACGATGCATGCGGTGGATAGAACACATAAGATGGTGATGATGGCTAGAGTGATGAATTTGAAGAGGAAGTAGCTGCGCCAGTCGTCTGCGGTGGTGGTATTCTGGTTGTAATATGATTTGTAACTGTCGAATGCGCCTAGGAACAGTTGGAATGGGTTGGGTTCGATTTGATCATAGAAGAAGTATGAGAATTGCATGTGAGCAATGAAGATGAGTGTGAGAGGGAGGATTAGAGTGAGGGTGATTAGGGAGAAAGTTTTTTTCCATGTGAAGATTGTTTTGAAGGAGTGAGAGATGATGCTTGAGAATCCCATGAACTTCATCTCTTCCATTCTTTGATCCATGTGGAGTGAATTTGAATGTGAATGTGAAGAAGATGGATAGATGATAGAATTGAATTGTAGCTATATATAACCAAATGTTGGAAAAGTGGACTTGGTTGAAATTTGTTGAATAAATTAACCATGGTTGGGTGTATTTCATTATTGATTTATTTCTAACTTTTTTTTTTTCTTTCAAAGAATAAATGTTTTTTGTTTTTGACTGATGTGGTGTGGTTAAGATGTATCAAATATGTTATATGCTATGTTATATTTTCTTTTTTACATTTGAAAATAATAAGATTTAATTAAAGTGGAGTAAATGATTTATATTTTAGTATAAATGAAAATTTTTATTGAAGAGAAATGTGTAATTCCAAATCATATAAATGAAAATTTTTATTGAAGAGAAATGTGTAATTTATATTTATATACTATTATTTTGTAACACATGTGTGTATTTATAAGTTATACATGTTGCTTTAGTGGTTTTATATGCTAATTTATTTATTTATATATTATTATTTAGCAACAAGTGTGTGCATTTATAAGTTGTACATGTTGCCAAGTGTGTGCATTTATAAGTTGTACATGTTGCTTAAACATGGCGCAACATGCATGTGTGGTTAAATGTTTTTACGTCGTCTATTTTTTTCCGTTTGACAGGTTCGTCGTAACGCTCGGATCCTATATCGACTTAGTTATTTTTTATATGTTTTACGTTTTGGTTTAATTTATTCGTATTAACACGCTGCAACTTTAGTGTTAGTGGTCGCTGGTAGTAGTGTGTCATTGGTATTCGCCCCGGCCGCAACGCAGGGTTGCTTAATACTAGTTCAAAATCATTTTTAAATAGAGAATTTTAAAGATTGTGAGAATTTGATAGATAACTTATTTATCTGTTATTTTCTTGTGATAAATAAGACTGATTTTTTTCGCCACTGTTATTATTATCTTACACATAACATACGCTATTTATCTATTATTTTCTTGTGATAAATAAAACTGATTTTTTCGCCACTGTTATTATCACTACTAGAAAATCTAAAATTTCTTACACCAGTTTTCGTAGAAAATGCGTCACAAGACAGGCTTTCCCACGCATTTGTGACAAATACATGATGTAGGAAAACCACTCGTAGGAAACTGGTTTCTTACGCATTTCCTACGCATTTTTCTACCCATTTCTGACAGAAAATGGGCGTCGAAATTTGCTACGCAATTTCTACCACTTTTCTTAATTATCATTTATATTTATATTATTTATAATGATAATAAAATAATAAATATTTTTGATAATTTTTTTATTATCGACACAATTCCGATAAATAGAAAAATAAAATAAAAAAATCTATTTTTTTGTGACACATTTCCTACGAAAAAACATAAAAATCATGTATTTGTATGTGACGCATTTCTGACAAACACAATTTTTTTTAAAAAAAATTATAATTTTTTTTTGACACATTTCCGATAGAAGTTGCTGAGCTCAAGTCGATGTACATCTTGTTTTCTTTTCTTTTGTTATTTTTTCAATATTATTTAAATTTCCCATTATATTAATTTTAATCTGTTCAGGTTCAGTGAGAAAACACAAGCTCTAATACATGGTGACTTGCATACAAGTTCAGTCATGGTTACTCAAGATTCAACTCAAGTCATTGATCCAGAGTTTGCTTTCTATGGGCCGATGGGGTTTGACATTGGTGCTTTCCTTCGAAACATGTTCTTAGCTTATTTTGCACAAGACGGACTTGCAAATGACCGAGCAGAGACTTGTACTCGAAACCGAATAACCACCGCCGCTGTCGGATCGTCGGAAAACCACCACCACTGTCGCCTCTTCAACGGCTGCCACTGTCAATCGAGACCCGAGTCGAGAAACAAATCGAACCAAGCATAACCCGACCTAAACTGAGCACCACGAACCACCCCTATTACCTCGTCGCCGCTGGCTTCCACTGTCGTCCACCGCCGTAGACTGCGGCGCCGCTACCATGAAAGAAAAAGTATCTCCGAATGCAACTTGAGATTCAAAACTGATCATAACAAAAACATTTGAAACTTTCAATTTTCTTTACGGTAGAGCATATGTTTTCTGGGCCTAAACTTGAAACCAGTTACTACTCTTAGCACATCTAAGATAATAGAACCCCACTTAGAGCATTCACATCCAACCCCCTAAAATTATACATACATTCCACTAAAAAACAACTCCTATATCAATATATTTCCACTAAAAACAAATACTTTTTCTATCTCCTTTTCAATTAAATAATATTTTATACCTTTATCATTACATTTTTCTCTCTCCTTCACTCACAACCACTTTCAATATATATTAAAAAATTATAGTGGGTGAACAGTGTCCCCCCAAATATACAGATGAACAGTAACATTTTCTCTCTCCTCCACTCACAACCACTTTTTATACTTTTTATATTTTAAAAACACCACACTAAGAATATGATGCCTTGGATGTGAATGCTCTTAGTAACGTATATTGTGATCATTATAAAAGCAACTCCATAGATTATACATTACGGCCGGCATCCATGTTTACTTTTATTTTTGTGTGAGGATAAGTAGGAGGGAGAAAGATGGGAGGGGAAAAGAAGATTTGTCTTTTGTGTGTATGTGTTTATGTATAAAGATTTTGTGTTTCTTGAAATTTGAAGTGTATTTTCATCCTTTGATTTAAAAGTATATGAGCAATGGATCACCCTAGGATTGTAATCCATGTGATGGCTAACCAAGCATTTTGATTGGCTTACATATTTATATTTGAAAGTGATTTATTTAACACTAAATTATCAATAAGTTTTATTATTGTTACACATAAATTATCAATATATTTTATAAAACATTTTTTTAAACTATATATTTCAAAAATTGTAATAAATATACAATACTAGGTTATAACCCCGTGTATTACACGGGTTGAATAAATGAATTTTATATACAAAATAATAAAACATTATCTTTTTAAAAGCCTCCTTTATTGCACGGGTTGAAGAAATGTAATTTTATATATTAAATAATAAAATAAGTTATATCTATAAGAACCATATGTATTGTACGGGTTGAATAAATGTAATATTGTATACCAAATAATAAAAAAAATTATATCTTTAAAACCATTGTATTACACGGGTTGAATAAATGTAACATTGTTTACCAAATACTAAAAAAGGTTATATTTTTAAAAACCCTCGTGTATTACATGGGTTGAATAAATATGATTTTATATACCAAATAATAAAATAAAGTATTTAAAAAAACTAACAAATTTTTTATATTTAAAGTAGGATAAGACTGAATATTAATCTGAACTAACGGATTTTTTTTATATTTAAAGTAGGATAAGATTGAATATTAATCTTTATTTATTTAGTTAATATAAGATTGAAAAATCATATGTGTAAGGGCACTATTTCGACGTGAAGAAGCTTGATAACACTCCAACCCTCTCCTCTTGTGCGTTATAAGGGCATGAAGAGGTTTGGTTTACAGTTCCTATCGTATAAAACCAAACTGGACTGTAAGACTTAATAATACATATTATATTAATACTGCTCAATACATATATGATTATAGATGAGCTTGCTACCGAACATACCGGTATCGAAAGTCGCTAATATGGCTACCAGTACAGAAAATGTTCAGTATATATATATATATATGGTATTGTATGGTACCTTATCGGCACTGGTATTTGAAAATAAAATTTAGTAAAATATTGATACCATACCGAACTGAAAGTACTGGTATTGAAAACGCCAAATAGCGGGTACCGAAAACAATTCAGTACAAATTTAAATATTTAAAATATGGTAATAATAAAACTAGTTAAATATTTAAATATAGTAATAAACTTTCCGTAACAAATGCGTAGCAAGTTGCTACGCTTTTCCTACGCAATCTTTAATAATAAAACTGATCAAACATTAAAATATAATTTAAGTATAATAATAAACGTTTCGTCACAAATGCGTCACAAGTTGCTACACATTTCAGACGCAATAATTAATAATAATATTAGTTAAACATTTAAATATGATCCTAATATAATAATAAATGTTTTGTCAAAAATGCGTAACAAGTTGCTACGCATTTCTGACGCAATAATTAATATTTAAATGAATTCAACATATAAATATAATTACAACAAATAAATAATAGTTTCGTCAGAAATGCGTAGCAAGTTACTACGCATTTTCGACGCAATAGTTAATAACGACAATAATTAAACATTTAAATATAGTCAAATACAAATATAAAGCATCCGTCGTAAGTGCGTAGCAAGTTGCTACGCATTTCCGACGCAAATACTTAGAATTAGTTTTTCTGTCGCTATTGCGTCACAAATTGGCCAAAAAAATCAAGGCTTTCTTTCTATAGGAAATGGGTAGTAAATGTGTTAGAATTTGTGACACATTTTTTTGCGTAGGAAAATTCTGTAGCAAAATGACCACTTTTCTAGTAGTGTATTATCTTACACATAACATACGCTATTTATCTATTATTTTCTTGTGATAAATAAAACTGATTTTTTCGCCATTGTTATTATTATCTTACACATAACATACGCTATTTGCAAGTGGTTATGCGATATTCATGATTCTCTACTTAAAATTTTGTTTATGAAGTAATTTCTTATAGAAAATTTTGTTGTACATATTGATTTGTAAGGACAGAAATTATTTTAACTTTGAAACAAATAGCCGACCGCATTATCTAACATCTATGCTCTTGGTCTCACCCTTTTTCCATATTTAGGCAATATACGATTTTGACAGTGAAATGTGTTACTACTTTTGGCATTAAGTTTCATTACTTAAGTAAATGGACTTTCTAGTTTCTACTAAAATATGAGTTAATTGCTTAATGACGTTTGTGTAAAATGACTTTTACTTTTTGAAATAATGATTTTATCTTTTCAAATACCATACAGATTCCTAATTTTTTAATTGACACATCTATATATTTTACAAAATACAAATTAAAACATGTATTAACTTAACATATGCATCTAAAACCACTAAGTTGAAAACACACACTGACTTGTGATCGCTTAGTAGCTTTGTTCATCGTCTCTTGCCATAACGCGTTATGTTCAACATCATCACAAGTCAAATCGTGACCCGTGTTGACCATTCGCCAGCTATATAATCCTTATCCTTTTGTCGTTCAAAAAAAATATAATCCTTATTTTAAACCCGTCTAAGAGGTTGTTTGTTTAGCTCTTAATGGTTCAGACCTCTTACTAGTTCAACACTTAATGGTTCAGAGTGTTTGTTTCACGAGCAGATGTCTCACACACTTACCTCTGAATGGTTAAGCATTATATTGAGTCTGAATGGTTAAACCTATAATCTGAATTGGTCAGACATCTGCCCCTAGACGGTTAAGCATTATACTGGCCCTTAATGGTTCAGACATCTTACTGGTTCAACACTTAACCATTCAGAAGTTATCAAACAGCCTCTAACGCTCAGGAAACTCAAATAAACCACCTACTTCTTCAACTCTCTTTATTTGAAGTATTTAATTGAAATATTAATCCAATATATTACTTGAAGTTATGAATTTAAGGATGATTTATGTGAGTTTCATATAATTAAAAAGAACTAAAAACATAATACATTAAAAGAACAAAAAAAGTGATGGTTTATTCAATTTATTTAATTTATATTAATGAGGAAAAAGGGCACACAACACTAAATCTTCTTCCTTGTGAAGATTGTTTTGAAGGAATAGAGATCATGCCTGAGAATCCAATGAACTTCATCTGTTCATTGTTTGATCCATGGTGGAATTCAGTTGCAGAGACTGAAAGCAAGTAATAAATCATAAATGCAAATGTGAAGAAGATGACTGAATTGGATTCTAGCTATATATAACCAATTGTTGGAAAAGTGGACTTGCTTGAAATTTGTCAAAATATTAACCATGGTTAGGTATATTTTAACCCTTTTTTACAAAAAATAAATGTTCTTGACTTAGTGTAGTTGAGATGTATTAAATATGTTAATTAACTTTTCTTTTTCGCATTTTAAAATACATAGAATTAATTAATGTGTATTGAATGATTTTTTTTTTCATTATAAAGGCCTAAATAGTTCATAAAAATGACGAATATGATATGAGTGAGATGTTAAATACAAATTGATTGAAAGCACGAGAATCATATAGAGGGTTATACATGTAGTTTTAACTATTTGTAAATGTTTATTCGATTTTTACTGTTCTCTACTTCTCTTAATAAAATTGGTTTTGTATTATTCTATGGATCTTCATCAAATGTAAAGCTAGTAAGTGTTTAAAATGTGATCTAATTCTTTAAACTTGAAATATAAAAAATTCTAGTTATACATCTCATACTGATGTTTTAAGGAGAGATTATTTTGTTTTTAAAACATATATCCAACCACATTATCCAACACCTGTGACTTTCACCACATTTCTAAATTTACGCAATATATATATATTTTTTAAATGAACTTGATGTATAAGGTTACCACATTCTTTAAATCAGAGAGTCCTGTATTGCCCCATTCTGGTCAGGCTATTTTGTCTTAACCGAGCTCACGCTGCCTTCAAAGTTTGGCTTTTTTGGGCGTTCCTCAAGGAAACCGTACCGCCAGTTACCACTTGACAGTCGTTGTGCCACCACAAGAGCAGAACTCTCTGGCATAACACGCGGTAGGACGAAACCCGACTGGGCTGGGGAATCGAATTGACAACCTCACACAAGGTCTAGTTCAAATCCTTCATTGCCTATATTCACCCCATATGACACAAGTAGGAATTGAACCTGAGTCTCTATTGAAAAATTCAAGCCTTCTACCACTAGGCCACAGGTGCGGGACAAATTTAGGCAACATATGATTGTGCTTGCTTTGTTATGAGGTGGACACCACGAAATGTGTTACTACTTTTGGCAACAAGTATCAATCCTTAAGTAAATGGACTTTCTAGTTTGTACTAACCATATAATAACTTAATAAGTGAGTTAATTGCATAACTGATGTTTGTTTGCAGATGATTGGGAAATAATTTTAAAAATGACAATTTTACTTTTTTTTTTTAAACTTCACCCACTCCTAAACCATTTTTTTAAGTGACTCTTCAAACTTTTTAAATGGCATAAATACATTGTCATCTCTAGTCATTATTGCCCATCGTTCAACATTGTCACAAGTCAGATCGTGACCCTTGCTAACCCTGTGCCTCGCTATATAGTCCTTATATTTAATCTACTTAACTCTTATAAAACTCAAATAACTACCAACTTCTTCAACTCTATAATATTTTTGTTAAAACAAATATCCATTTTAAGTTATGAATTTAATGATGATTTATGTGAGTTCACACAGGAGAGTTATAATATTTTATGAAACACAAGTGATGCTTTATTTATTTATTTTTATTTAGATTGACCATAAAAAAGGCCACACAACACCAAAGTAACAAATGGCTGAATGTAAACTTTTGGACAAAACTTATTGTAGAATAAAACACCAAAGAATTCAATACACCAAAGAATAAAACACCAAAGAATTCAATACAACACACAGAATTGATCTTTTATTCAACATGAAAATAAGAACTAAAAGAATTACAATGATTACAAGAAAAAACCCATAATTGATTTGAAAAAAGCTAAACCTAAATCTCACCCTTTTGCCCGGCCCTTTTATGGTTGTTAACCAATGATTAACAACCTAAGTTTCAATTAGGCAACATTAGTCCATGAACTTTTCTAAACAACAAACCTTAACTTCTCAGTATGACACTAACAGTCCCTCCACTTCTAAACTAATCTAAAACAAACATAACATGATGTAGACTTTAACCAATATCCTATCAATCTCCACCTTTGGATAAAGTCTATCCAACATTTAGTAAATGTAAACAAAAGACAAACTTTGAACCTAGCAGAACCTTAGTAAACATGTCAGCACCATTTTTTAAGGTATCCAACCTATTCAATCACAGCTTCCTTTGTTTTTCAGTACATCTTTAATAAAGTCTAACTAGCATCATTGATGTGTTTAGTTCTCTCATGGTAAACCTGGCTCTTTGTTAGTTGAACAACACTTTGATTGTCACATATCACTACAACCACATTAATTCCTAGATCTGGCACAAAACCTTTATGCCACAAACATACTTTAACTGCCTCTATGAGTGCCACGTACTTAGCCTCTATAGTGGACAATGTAACTATATGCTGTAGAAATGCTTTCCAACTAACTAGTGAACCCAATAATTTGAAAGCGTACCCTGTCATAGATTTTCCTTTATCAAGATCATATGCAAAATCATAATTTGAATAACCTAGCTACGATCACACTTTCACAATCCTTTTTTCCAAATATTAATCTGACCTTCTATGTACCTGAAAATCCACTTTACAGCTTCCCAATGAATTTTCCCAGGATTTGCAATAGACCTACTAACTAGACTAACTACATATCCAAGATCTGGTCTACTGTAGATTATTCGATACATAAACTCCCCACAACACTAGCATAAGGAATTCTTTCCATACCTGCTCTTAGAGTCTTTGGCTGAGAGTTTGAAATGTAGAGACAACTTTACTTTCTCCCATTGCAAAACTATTCAACACCTTCTTGATAGGACATCTGATTCAAGTAGATTAACCATTGACCTTTATCCCTTCTTATTTTCATACCTAAGATTCTTTTAGCTCGCCCTAACTCTTTCATATCAAACTCTAATTATAACAAATATTTGGTTTCCTTGATGACTTGTTGATCTTCACATACTACCAACATGTCATCAACATATAACAAATACACAAATCTGTTGTATTCATGTTCTCTGAGATAGATACAATTGTCATAGTTGATTCTTTTAAACCATGTGAGACTATATATTCATCAAACCTAAGGTACCATTGTCTTGGTGATTGGTTTCTGACCATATAGTGACTATAAGTAACAAACATACCTTTCCTTCCGGCCCTTCAACCTCAAACCTTGAGGTTGTTTCATCTAAATATTTTTCTCTAGGTTACCATGCAAGAAAGTTGTCTTCACATCCAATTGTTCTAACTCAAAATCCTTATGAGTTATTAAAGCTAACATAACTCTTATCGAAGTATGCTTCACAACAGGAGAGAATATTTCTTGTAATCCATACCACCTCTTTGTGTGAATCCCTTAACCACAAGCCTGGCTTTATATCTTGGAAGTTCTCCTAGCAGGCCGTCTTTAATCTTGTATATCCACTTACAAGACACCATCTTTTGATCTTTAGGCTTATGAGCCAACTTCCAGGTTTCATTTTTGTATAAGGTACGTGTTTCTTCTTCCATGGCTTTCAGCCATTTATCGATCTCAACATAATTAATAGCACCGGTATAAGACATAGGCTCTAGCATACTTTCTTGTTTAGCAACATGGAAGACAAAAGCAGAAATGTATTTAGTTGTTCTGAACCTTACTGGTTTAATTACTTGCCTTCTGGTTCTATCCTTGGCTGTATCAACACATTAAGTGTTTTGGATTGAAGATTTAGTGGCGCGACACTGAGATGTATAACTTGAAGAACTAGGAAATGATGAATAGCACGGGGGCTTACAAGCCAAAAACACATAGATTAGAGAATCTAGAGAGAAGAAATTAACTTGGGAAGGAAGTAGTTATTATTGATATAAGTGTCAATGACTTTCAACTATTGTAATCATGAAGTAATAACTGTAAATTTGCAACATTGATAACCATCTCATTGGTGTACCACGTTAACCGAATTTCCCTTAACAATTCTTAATTTTTTAAAGTTTCCCCCTTCAAATTAATCGTTCGGTCTTTAAAGCTGAACTTAGTTGTTATAAGTAACCCGTCTTAATCCATAGCTCAAGTAACAAATAATTTTATGTTTAAATATAGACAATATTCAAATTTTGTTTGTATGAATAGGTTCTAATATATGTTTTCATCGTCTCGGGTTCAAGTTATCTGAATGAGAGTATGGTAATTGGCGAAGCAGCACCTGTGTTGAAAGAGGACAATTCTTTAGAGGTTGGAGGTACAATAAACTTACATGGCTCCTTCCATGTTCAAGCTACAAAAAATAGGTTCTAACACAATTTTGAGCCATATAATTTTGAATAACGTAATCCACACGGTCTCCGGATTTTTATTTATATGTTTATTATGTTAATTAGTTCTTAATGGGTCGAATTGTTAAACACTTGTTTATATTTCAGACTTTCGGTATTGGGCCGTAGGCCACTAGTCTTAGTGGGTCGAACTTATTAGAGTTCATATTAGGTTTGTTTGTGAAGCGGTGTGTTGTTTTAAACTCATATAGTGGTCGTTCAATATGACTAATGATCGTGATCTTGGTTTGTTACGCGCTTCGCGGTAGAACTTCGCATATGGAATTTAAGGGTGTGACATTGTATGTGTATATATGCATTTTAATTTCTATTGTTTCGTTTTGTTTTATCACTCCTTTTTTTTCAGTTTTGAGGCATTTATGGAATCAATTGACTATGCTTTGTGATTTTCCATAAATTTATTTACATGAAATAGGAATCTACTTTTATAATTGGTTCTATATAGCAAGCGCACTTCTCTAAAACTAAGGGGCTGTTTGATAGCCTCTGAATGGTCATTAAGATGCTACCTCTTAATGGAACCATTAAGAATTTTACCAATGAGAAGGTAGAAGAATGTGACATGTGATGATTTGCCATTCAGAGGTTACCTCTTAACCATTCAGACTTGAAGTTACCTCTTATTCATTCAGATGTTTTAAACCATTAAGAGGTAGCATCTGAATTGTCATTAAGAGGCTACCAAACTGTACATTCCAACTCGATCCTCCTATCACCTCTCCACCTTTACTTGCTTTCTCACTTTTACGACCCAACATCAATTCCAATTCCTATACCATCATCCTAGAACACACTAAAATATATTGTGAAAAAATATTTGGTATTAGAATAATGGAGCCATTTGGTTAATAAATGAGTCGACCTACGCGTTAACTATTTGAGGTTGATTCGTTTAGAGCTTGAAGCGAGTCAAGATTAAAAGAGCTCGAGTTTAAACCGAAACTCATAATAAACAAGCCTTAACACAAAATTCACATACTGAATTTCTGTAGAAACAAACCCTATTATTTCAAATAAATATAACAACTTTTATCTTATATAATAAATATACCTATATATATATATATAATAAATATTATTGTGTATAAAAACTAGGCCGCCCGCGTTGCGGGGCGATTGCCGAATAATTCTCAACCAATTAAAAAAACAGTACTATAGTTTTGCTAGAAAGAAAAAGTAAAAAGAGTGTTAGGCAGCTCTTTGACACGATTTTTAGCTGAGAGCAAAGTCATATTTTTATTTTTACTTGAGGGAAAAATCAAATTTTTTTTTCCTGAGGGTAAAATCCTAATTTTTAGGTAGGGAAAACCATATTTTTATTTTGCACTGGGGGCAAAAACGTAATTTTGAATTGAGGGTGATATCGTAATTTTGAACCGATGGGAAATTCGTAAATTTTAGCCGGGGACAAAAGCATAATTTTATTTTGAACTGAGGGCAAAGACGTAATTTTAAACTGTGGGCAAAACCGTAATTTTAAAGTAGGTATAAGATAATAAACTCTGGGGCGAGAACGTAATTTTGGCTGAGAGTAAAAGCGTTATTTTTTACCGACCGCGAAATCGTATTTTTTAGCTCGGGGCAAAAGGGTAAATGTATTTTGAAGTTGAGGCAAAACCGTATTTTTTAACTGGGGACAAAAACGTAATTTTAAAATGGATATAAAATAATAAACTGGTTGGTCCAATGAGGAAGAGGCGGCCACCCATTTGAATCAATGACAGGGTGATACTATTCCCTGCCATATGGTTTGTATATTTTGAAAATAAGATAAAAGTGTATTGTTATATGTGAGAAAATTATAACTATAAAAATATATATGAATTAAAAAAACAAGAGGGTGTTTGGGATTGTTTATTTAACTCTAAAAATGTTTTTTTGTCAAAAACGCTATTAACTGATACTTTTTTTAAAGTAGTTTTTAAAAATTGTCTGGATTAGTTTTTATTACTTAAAAAGACATACGCGTTTTTACAATTGTAAGTTATTTTATTATGGGAACTTCATCCATGATCATGCCATTGACGATAAAGTAAAACTTCTTAGCCATTCGACCATAAAGGTTAGTTAATTTGGCAAAAAAAAAAAAATTACCGGCCAACAAAACTTTGTTCATAAAGTTAGCAAGACACTAGCAAGCATAATCCGGGATACATTGTCCGAAACTACAATCCGAAAAGAAAGAATACATCCAGCCGAAATACAAAAACCCAAACTATCCCATTTTAATTGCATCAAATCTACCCCAAGAATCCCAAGATATATTCGCCATTCTTGAACGGTTTGTAATCCACAAGTAACTCATAACCTTGATTTCATCCATAATTTGGCAAATATTTTATTCATCTACTTTGATTACTTTGATTAGAATGTAAATAAGATAAGCCACTTCCGAGCTCATCTAAGCTCATTTGGAGTCATTTAAGGTTTGAATTTCCTTGTTTATTATATTTACTAACTAGTATTAAGCATCTGCGTTGCAGCAGTTGTCATAAAACTGTGTTAAGTAGTAGCAATACTACACCATTGTCAACGACCACCAACACCGGAAAAACTCATAAAAACAAAATAAATAAAACGGGAAAAAAATAACGCCGAACGAAAAGCAGACGTAAAATCTTTGAATCACGCACGCTCATTGCTGAGAAATTAATCTGAAACAAAAAAACATAAAAAAAATAACTAAGTTCATCCAGGACCCGCGTGTTGGACGAACTTGTAAACGCAGAAAAATAGATGTGACGCGACGGGTCATTTAAACGGGAAAAAAATATATGAAAAATGTTGAACCCCACACGCACGTTGGGGTGCGTTAACTCACAAAATTTAGAACGAAACGAAAAACTTGGGAAATATGAAAAGTATGGTCGACCAAAATTGAAAATAAAAATAAGTTGGGATTAAATTGCAAAAATAAAAATAAAAAAAACTTTGGGTTAAAAGTAAAAAAAAAAACAAAGGGTCTAAATTGCAAAATTGAAGTTATTTATTAATTCTATATAAAGATAACGATAAAAATAAGTGATATCTATATATTGGTTATTAATTAATATTAATACTAAAAGAAATTTATTAAAAAAATATAAATAAAATTTATGGGGTTGAAGAAGAAAATGACATGTGTCATTATTTGAAATCTTTTATTATAAGTTAGAAGATTAATCTATATATATTTTTCATTATCTTCTATATATAATTAATGAGTGTATATATAACATGGGGATGGTTCAAATGAAAACTACTTTTATTGTGAAAACTCGAAAACTAACTAAAAAAGCCTAAAAAACACACCAAATTTTTTTTTTCACTTTTTTTTTTATAAAAAATCGCAGGTTTTTTATATAAATTTTTTTTTTCAAATTTTTTTTTTGTATTACACGTGTAATATTACACATGTGCACTACAAAAAAATTTTATTTATTTATTTTTTTTTGAAATTTTTTTTATATACTAAAAGTGGCGAAAATTTGTATGCAAAAAAAAAATAAAAAAATTGGTATGTTTTTTTGGCTTTTTTAATTAGTTTTCGAGTTTTCACAATAACTACTGATTTTCATTTGAACCTTCCCCTATATAACATATTATATATTATTTTGTTATTTTTATCACAACTTCTAAATGTAATAATTTTTAATATATAAACATATATTATAGGTATTAAATAAAATATTTATAAACAATAGGCTCGTCTTGGCTCGCGAGCCAACTTGAACTTGATAAGTGAAATTCGGACCAGGGTTTGTTTATTACATAAACTTATTTTTTAGGCTAACCTCTTTAAACTCGATTTTATTTGAAATTTTAGCGAGCCGTCCTTGAGTAGCTCACGATCTACTTGGCTCATTTATATCCTTAAATTTTGATTGTTTATTACTCTTGTGTTTTTAACCTCATGTATAAACCTTTTTAGGGTTCTGGAACGAAACGCTCATGGTTCATGATAACATTAACCTCGAAAGGACTACTAAAGTGAAGGATCAGACAAATACCATTGACAATGAGCATCACAAGCAAACAGATTGTGGATCAAAGAACAAGGAAGACATGACTATATATATATAGACCAAAAAGTGAACATCCTCATCACCATCATCCTAATTCTTATCACTTTTCACTCAAGAACCATTTGCACATTAAGTGATGTTTGATGTTGTGTTTTCAAAATAGATTATGCGTTTTCAAAATAGATTTTTTGCGTTTTCAAAACTGCGTTTTGAAAAAGCATGTAGGTGCATGCTTCTCAAAAACTGCGTTTTGGAGGCAGATAATCACTTTTTCATCCAAACACTTTTTTAGATTATTTATGTTTTACAAACGCAATAATCAACTAATCACTTCAAAACGTAATCCCAAACACCCTCTAAATCTCAATATACATACACTAATGGAATACAGGTATAGTATATACACATAAAAGACCAGATCGTTCAATATCATAGCAGATAATATATACATTGCAACATAGTTCAAACCATATTAAAACAACCATAAAATAAAAATAATTACTATTAAAGAGTGATGAATAGTTTTTTTTCGAAGAACCACATAAATCAGGAGTAAGGGCAAGAACTGAACCGTAAGCAATCTTCGGATCATAACTTCCCACACCGGCGCCCATCCCACATGAACGTTCTTGATCAACGGGGACATAAGCAACGCATTTACTAAATACCCATGAGATACCATCGGAATCATTGCTTCTACGGCTGTCCCTACCTCGACCAGATCCTTCGGTACCATCATAGCAAATTGACCAGCCAAGAGCAAGTACGACAAAACCGAAAGATACACACTACAAATGTAATACCACACAACAAAAAGACAAATTGGAAATAAATAATCCCAACTCACTGTTATTGGCCAATAATAATCCCAACTCATTTAATCACCAATAATAATCCGAACTATTCACTTTTGTTTGTAAAATACTCCCATGTTAAAAAAAACGCTAACTAGGTTAAAATATTGCTGATGTGGCTTAACATGTGTGGACTGACGTGGGTTGTTAACATCTTACCTGTGTATAAAATGATTATCAGCCTCATTTGCACACACAGTCGATTGAATTTGCCCAATTTGTAGAATTAGGGTTTTGAAGGAGAGTGCGATTGTGTGCGCAAATGAGGCTGATAATCATTTTATACACAGGTAAGATGTTAACCAGCCACGTCAGTCCACACATGTTAAGCCACATCAGCAATATTTTAACCTAGTGAGTGTTTTTTTTAACGTGGGAGTATTTTACAAACAAAAGTGAATAGTTCGGATTATTATTAGTGATTAAATTAGTTGGGATTATTATTGGCCAATAACAGTGAGTTGGGATTATTTATTTCCAATTTGCCCAACAAAAATGATGACCACGATGGTGTCCGTAAGGTCAAGAACCGCAACCATCAAGTTGTAGCCCAAGATGGTTAATAAATACACAAACAGGAAGGTGACAATGAGTCGTAGAACGAGGTTTAGTGCGAGTTTCATGAGTTTGATGTCATGGCATGCGGTTAGGTAGGTGGTAGAGAGGTGATAGTAGAAGAAGAGGATGGTGAAAGTGATGGGTTCATAAAAGGAGTGAGTGAATGTGAATTTGAACACTTGTTCATGTGGATTCTTTTGGATATTGTGTAAGAATGTGTGAGCAGCAAGGATAAGTGCAAGTGGAAAGATTAGACTGAGTGTGATTTGGGTGAAGATGTTCTTCCATGTTAAGATGGTTTTGTATTGAGTAGTAATGTTGAAGAACATTGCCTCCATTTTTAGGGCCATAGTAGAATGAATTTTCAGTTGTAGAGATTGTAAATGTGGGTGTGAAAGGGATGATTGAAATTTGTTCAATATATTAAACCCTAACCATGGTCAGGTTATTTTTTTTGGACAGTATGGCTTGGTATATTTAGCACAGTCAAAGTTACAATTTCACAAAAGGCATTGATTTGATTTTATTTTATTTATATAAGTGGTTGTTTGTTTAACTCTTAATGAGGTTTTAATGATTCAGACCTCTTACTGATTCAACACTTAATGGTTCAGACTGTTTGTTTCATGAGCAGATGTCTGAATGGCTTAGACATTTGCCTCTGAATGATTAAGTTTTATACTGAGTCTGAATGGTTAAGACCTCTAATCTGAATTGGTGAGACATTTGCCTCTGAACGGTTAAGCATTATACTGGTTCTTAATGGTTCAGACCTCTTACTGGTTCATCACTTAATGGTTCAGACCTCTTTCTGATTCAGCACTTAACCATTCTGAAGTTGCCAAACAGCCCCTATGAAGGAAAAGTATTCCCAACAATAAACTATTTTATTCTTATTGTACTCTACTCTTGTGGATCAGAATACCATGCTAGGTTTAATCATGTATCTATGAACATGCAAGTTTTATAGGTTACTCTTTACATGATGCATCAACATGATCAACCTTTTTAACTAGTTCAAGCAATATTTGTTTGGACCATTCACTTTGTAGATTAGTGGGTTTCTATATTTAGTAACTGTTGTCATGGACTCCATGGAATACATTTGTACATTAAGCCACTTTACTCCTTTTAAAACCATCAGCAATACATAAATATTTAGGTGATGTTTTTAGATGTTATATAGATACTTGCCCAACCAATAAAAACTATTCTTTTTCATGGCCTAATCACAAACAATAAAAATATCATTTATCTCTCCTCTCTCTTCACCCCCACTTACATAACTCATTTTTTTTTTCATTTTTCTTCACATACACATCCACACTCTCTCTCCTTCAATTCATCATCTTTCTCATCCACATCATTTTCTCTTTCTTTAAAAATGCCTAAAATTGACTCTATTGGTGATGCTCTAACAAATGCCTTTCGTTATGTGATTTTCTTAGCCAGGAGCTATAATGTAATATATCTCATATAAATACAGTTGTTCTATAAATGATTTTCTTAGCCAATAACTATAATGTAATATATCTCATATAAATACAGTTGTTCTATAAAATTTCTTGTTAAGTGATTTCATCATTACAACTTACAAATCATAAACAAGAAAAGGATTTGATCATATATAATAGTTAGAGCAACTTACAAGTTTTGTCCTTTATTTTATATCAAATTTCAGGCGGTGTCCTATGCCTTTAAAATTGATAGATTTTGTACTTTATGTTTCAAAATCCTACCCGTTATGTCCTTTAAGCCTAACACAGTTTATTTTTTCAGTTAAATAATAACATGTGCAGGTCACATGATGAGGGTAAATATGTCATTTGTTAATACATTATCTTTTCCCCCAATATAAACCATCCTCCTTCACATCCCCCCCCCCCCAAATTGAAATGAGACCTAACACAACCTAGTGCCACCACCCACCACCACTGGTTCATCACCACCAAACGATAGCACAACAAACCCCAAATTCTTTCCCTAAACCCTCAAACCACCCTTGATTTGTTAACAAAGTGTGTAGAATTTGGTAATCATCATGGAATCAAGAGAAGTGATAATGCCAACAATTGAGACAAAGCACCCGAGGCTCCATCAAGCCATCAATTGGTCCCGGCCACTAACAGCCCCACACAAACTGCAAACATAAGAACAAACAAGTGGCCCACCACCGCCTCACCTGCCACCATCCTTCATCAACCGCCACCATCAATAGCCGCCAGCATCAACCCCACCTGCCACCATCCTTCATCAACCATCATCGCTCACCCTATGCATCTTGATCTCATCTCCTTCATCAACCTCCAACCCTCAATTTGACCTAACACGTTTCGCACATGAAAACCCCATTTTTGATCTCCTTCATCAACCTCCAATAGATCTGTAACCACCATCGCAGATCCGGTTCCTTGAGAGAGAGAGATGGTGGAAAGAGAGAGGTAGAGAGAGGAAGAGTGACGTTTTACTCCGATCCAGATTCAGATCTAGATCCGGTTGTGGGGCAACCATACTGTAGAGAGAGGTAGAGGTAGTGGTAGAGAGAGGAAGCATGGTGGTGGAGGTGGTGGGAGTGGAAGAAGGTGGTGGTGATTGTAGAGAGAGATGTAGTAGAGAGGAAGAGTTTTTGATTGTTTAGAGAGAGAGAAAGAGATGATTGATATTGATATATAATTTTTTTTCTTTCTTTAAAATGGTTTTTTAAACAATATGGTAAAATACAATTTTACCCTCATGTGCTTTGCACATGCTATGATTTAATTGAAAAATTTAACTGGGTTTGGTTCAAAGGACATACCCTGCAAGATTTTGAAACAATAAGTATAAAACTAGTCAATTTTAAAGATAAAGGACACCGCCTGAAATTTAGTACATAGATAAAGAACAAAATTTGTAATTCACTCTAATAGTTATAACATGAATTTAGTAAAAAAAAAGATAAATAAAAATAACAAAACTATAGTTGCTATAAAATGTTCCTAATTTGAGTGTACATGATTTGTTATTATTACTATAATAAAACTCTAATGTAATAAAATAAATAAAATTAAAGAAGCCTTATCATAACAATTTTCTTTTTATATCAGCCTTATATTTTATAAAAAGTATTGAGTAATAATGAAATTACTAGAGATGGAAGTACTTATAGATTTTGTTATCATAAGAAATAAAACAAGTTTATGTATTTAATTTATACAAGTTTAATTTAATACAAAATTATAAAATGTATGGCTGGCATGCATCTAGCATGACGACTCGGCTCATTGAAAAATTTTACACGAGCATGTTAACCCTCTAAACACGTAAACGGTTTCTTGTTTTTCTAGTATTTATGCAAATAAGGATAATATACTTTGATACAATAAGAGCATTTATATTGGGGCTCCTATCTTCGGCTCTATAATTTAACCACAAAACACATATTTCCCTAAATTTTATTTATGATTTAAAACCTCCTGGTTACATCCTATTTTCCATCTCTCTCTCTCTCTCTCTCTCTCTATATATATATATATATATATATATATATATATATATATATATATACACACACACACTAGAGTAAATTAGTTTTTGAGTCTCTATGTAGTGGTTTTAACCAATTGACTCTAGAATAAATAAATAAAAATTAACGCCCCGAGTCCTAACCGCTCATTTTATAACTTTTTGAGTCTGTGTTTTAGTAGTTTTAATCACTTGAATCCAAAATCAAAAGTACATGTTTTAAAAATTGCACTCAAAACGTTATAAAATAAGCAATTAAGAACTCGAGATGTTAAACATTTTAATTTTCGATTCAATTAAAACCACTAAAATACAGAGACTCAAAAAATAATTTACTCTATTTATTATTTCTTTCTCGTTCTTACATTTACAATTTTAACTAATAACTATTTGTCTTTTTTTTTTTTCAAATGTTGATTTCAATAAATATTTATATTTAACGGGTTTGGGTCAAGACAAGTCGATTTAATTGAAGATAAAAACACTTTCGGATCAAGACGGGTCCATTTAATGGTCAATATTGAACAAATGAAGATGGTAACTTAACTTCATAAACACTTGATAACCTAACGTTAATCAAACAGGTAAGACGAACAAATTAGAACCCTAGAATGTCATACATTTAGTTTTGGATACATGATTAGAACCCTAGAATGTCAATTTATATTCATTTAAAAACCTCTTAACATGTGTATGAAAATAAATGACTTTAGAATCCTCGGACCCATTTTACCTTATTTGTATTTTGCTAAATTTGTAAGAAAAGAAAAAATAATTTATATGTTTGACTTGCTAACCGTATATATTTTAATAAAAATAAATAATAATGGTACACTAGAAAACTAAGCTAAAGGGTGAAAGATTGTCATGTGCTTCAATTTAAATTTAAATACTATAAATAAGCAATACTTTCATGCATAGAGGTGTTGTAACATAGGTTTAGGGGAGTTTTCAAAAAAAAAAAAAAAAAAATCATATTACACTTTTAGTCCAAAGCTATTTTATTGTTTACTGTTAAACAAAAAGTTTTCATATTTTCCAGTTTAACATCACAACTTTTTTACTTTAAACTTTGGTCCCCTATACTTTTCATATTTCCCCTCAAATTTTTCGTTTTACGTTTCGTTCTAAATTTTGCGAGTTAACACGGCGCAACGTTCGTGTGTGGTTCAACGTTTTACGTTTCATTTTATGTTCCGTTCTATTTTTTTCGAGTAAACATGGCGCAACGTGCATGTGTGGTTCAACATTTTAATGTCGCCTATTTTTCCCGTTTTACAAGTTCGTCACGATGTGCGGGTCTTAAATCGTCTTAGTAATTACTTTATATGTTTTACGTTTCAGTATAATTTTCTTCGAATTAACACGCCACAACTTTAGTGTTGGCTGTTGATGACGATGGTGTGACAATAGTGCTATTTATCATGGTTTTACGCCCCCACCGCAACGCGGGGGGGGAGGGGGTGCTTGATACTAGTTATTTTTTAAATACATCTGTAAACGAACATGTGTTATACACTTATAAATTGGCATGAAAAAGCTTTATTGTGTATATATTGTGTATTTTATTTTTTATTGTTTCATGTTGTTTTATCGCGTGAGTTTAGACTTTTTCTTTATTCAATTTTGAAGCATTTTTTTTTTTGAAAATCAAACTTCATTCAAAACCAAAAAACACCAGATATCACCAAGAAGGGGTCAATAAGGCGAAAAATCACCAATCCAAGAACTTACATTACATCAAACGAACGCCATCTCTCCCACTCTACAATTTCACCTTTAAATTTGTGCTTATACCACAAAAAGGCCAACGTCTTGACATCCGCAACTGATGACGGGGGTAGCCCAAATCTCAATAAAATGGCTAATATACATAACAGCTTAAAAGGTTAAAAGGTTGAGAGGTTCAATACGTGCGAACTTGGGTAAGCAGCAAAAAGGACGTGAACAGTAAACCATCACTTCACTGGTTGCTTGCCCAACCTTCTCACAGCTGTAAAAGAGAACGTGTGCACAGAGCACACTCTTTTACCCGCAGGTCCAAACCCTTCAACCCCTAAATGGGTAAGTCCTCCACTGCAAACATGGTTCACTAGTCCAGAGCTTCTCCTTTGGGAGATGCCTTTCCCTATAAAGCATAAGTCAGGTCCAGCATTCAACACACTCCAGATCAGTTGTAATCTCACATGAACTTCTGATCTCTCTCTTCTCCCTCAAGAACTTGTTCATTACAAGTTCTCTTCTTCGCTCACAAAATACAACTTCCGCTATCACATTCTGGGCTGGAACCTTTTCAGCTTAGAATTAGCGAAGAACAATAACATTACTAGTGAACCTCTCTCTACGTTTTGCAAACGTGGAGGGACCCCACGACCTGCGTTAGGCTAATCGAACCCCTGAACCCTTTTACCCAGAGATGTCGCTACAGGCCTTGGTCTTGTATTTGTTGCATCAACAAGTTGGCGCCCACCGTGGGGCTACGCCGCTTACTTTATCTTAAAGACCAGTTGTGTAGCTCCATTTTCTCTTTACATCATGTCTGAAAGCGAATCTCTCGGTCAGGTAAATCAGGTGCCTAACAACACCGATTAAACACCAAATTCGGGTCGGATCTCACCGGTCCTATTTACACCTCTTTCTACTCCGGAAGTACTCCACCGGGATATGTTCCCGGAGTTCACTTCTTTTCAAACACAAACTCATCTCGATCAGGGGTTGCACCTACTCAAATCGATATAATGCATACACCGGAACACATAGATCTAACACCCGAGTGAGTAGCTAGAAATTTCTTACAACTAAGATCTTTTCTCAACTAGCGTGTGAGCTTATAAAGGGAGAAAAGGGTGAGAATAAGACTAAATTATGAGGAGTCTAAACCCTCATTATCACATGGCCCTCCATCTCTTCCTTTTAGCAGCTCACGTTCAGCCACATCTTACCTTAAAGCTGGTCCTAGTGTGACAGACGAACCACTCAAGCCTTTAAGCTTTTGGGAGGCCAAGTCCAACCACTACCTCCTGACTCGTTACAATCGGTGCACCTATGGGGCATAAAACCACTCTTGATCAATTATGGTAAGTCACCAACTTCAAGTGTTCCCCCTCCCATTGCTACTTCGTGAAAACAAGTCATGGCCACCCTGCCTTCGGCTCGTGGTAATGTGATGAACACATCCATGGGAATGCCTTATACAGTAAGCCTTTAAGGCTTTAACCTTATGACACAGATGATGACATCTTTTATGAGTACCATCAGAAAGCCTTTAAGGCTTTAACCTTATGCCCTAGCTGATGACACGGATGATGGAAAAAATTTCCTTTGCAGCACGTGAAAAGTGGATGATGACACAGAAAGCCTCCAAGGCTTTAACCTTAATTTCATCAACCAAGTGCCAACCACTCACCAGGGTACCTCAAGCGGTAACCCAGCTTCAAGGGTAGTAGAAGACCTCTCAAAACCCTACAAGCCTAACAAACTTGTCTTGCTTCTCCCAACAAATCGTTGATTACAAGTTTCAAACCCAGATAAAGATGCCATCACGGTACTAAAGACTACCTCCAAATCTTCGCCGGGATCGCAAGAATTGAAAAATGACCCAACTCCGAATGTTGTCTCATGCAAACCCTTGAAGGGTTTTCACGCATATGGTTCAATGACCTTCCTGGACGAAGCGTTCAGACCTTTGACGATCTTAGCAAAAGTTCCCTATAACAACAGAGGCATGTCAATGACGCCACGATAATCTTCCAGACCAAACACGTGATGATGAATGTCTTAGAGACTTCATCGAAAGTTACAAAAAAGAAAGATTTAACTTACGCCAATGAAAAAATTAGGGTTGCAAGGTTCATGAATGCTAAATTCCAAATATCTCACAAGAGACTTTAATAAATGTCTGCCCAAAACCCTTGAAGAAGCACTCAAAAGGGCTGAAGCCCACATTCGAGGAGAATAAGCTGTAGACATCAAAGAACAAAATAAAAGACTCTTAACTGGAGCTTCCAGTATGGCTCTTATGACAAACGGTTCAAAGGTTCAGATTCCAGAAGGCCTGAAGGCCGGAACCCTCCAAGCCAAGAAAAAACCATAAACTTTACAGCCTTAACCAAGGCTACATAAGAGATCTTGGAAACCGAAGAGGTAAAACATAGCTTCCGCCCTCCTCAACCTTTGCCAAAAAACAAAAGATTGGAATAATCAAGCCAGTATTGTGAGTTTCACAAATAGAAAGGTCACCATAACAATAATTGCTTCCAACCCAAAAAGAGGATCGAAAAAGCCGTCAACTCCGAACTGGCTCACTTGGTTAAAGGGGTCAAGGACAAAATGGTTGAAGAATAAAAGTAGGAAGTGAACATGGTCGACCTTGAAAACAAAGCTTTAATCCTCTCAGCTGATGAAAAGCTTGAAACGCTTTAACCCTCTCAGCAACGATGAGCGTTCAAAGCTTCAACAGT
Source organism: Helianthus annuus (assembly GCF_002127325.2). Taxonomy (NCBI): domain Eukaryota; kingdom Viridiplantae; phylum Streptophyta; class Magnoliopsida; order Asterales; family Asteraceae; genus Helianthus; species Helianthus annuus. The sequence continues at coordinate 173,226,768 of NC_035437.2, forward strand.
CTGAATCCTTTAAAGTCATGCTTGAGAAATGCTTTAACCCTCTCAGCTGATGAATTGCTTGAAACGTTTTAACCCTCTCAGCGACGATGAGCGATCAAAGCTTCAACAGCCTGAATCCTCCATCGAAGGTATCGCAGACATACCTACCAAGCCTTTAGGCCAAATAACCCCTAATGTTTGTTCAGCGAAAGAACAAAGGGACGAACCGAACAACTCACTTTTGCGGTGATCAATATCCCTTCCAACTGTAATATCATCATAAGAAGGCCATGGCAAAGTGTGTTCGGAATGATAGTTTCAGTTGGCCAAGGCGCTGTGAAGTTTCTCATTGAAAAAGGGATAACAACCCTTCAACCTACCCAAGAAGCTTTTGTGGTTGAAGGGGAAAGCTTAAGAAAGGACGAAAACGATATACAAGGGTTGGACATAAACCCAAAATATCCTCAACAGGGGATAAGGGTAAACACTAACCTTTCCAATGAAACCCTCTCATACCTTGAAAAGCTGCTCTTGCACTATGTATTTGCTTGATGCCTCGAAGATATGACCGACATCCCTCGTAGCAGTGTTGAAACATGAGTTTTGGATCCCACCTGATGTTAAGCCCATTATACAAAAGAAACAGAGTCAAGCCCCTAAAAGAAGCCTTGTATAATGCCAAAAGATGGAAAAGCTTGTTCTAGCCGGAACCCTTCGAGAGGTCAAGTATCAATCATGGGTGGCCAATCCGGTAATGGTTTAAAAACCTGACAAGTCTTGGAGAATGTATATCGATTTTAAAGACTTGGACAAAGCATGCCTAAAGGATTGCTACCCGCTGCCCTAGATAGACCTCGAGGTTAACTCACTCACAGGCTTCCCGTTCAAGTGTTTTCTCGACGCCTAAAAGGGTTACCATCAGATCCTAATAATAAAAAAAAAAGATGAATAAATCCGCATTTCACACTGATAAAGGTATATCTTGCTATCAAAAAATGCCTTTTGGTTTAATAAATACATGTGCCACTTATCAACGTCTGGTTGACAAAGCGTTTGCCAGACAAATCGGCAAAAATATTAAAGCTTATTTTGACAATTTGGTGATCAAGAGCAAAACGGAATACCCAATGCTCGATAACATACAAGAAACCTTCCAAAACTCGAGAAAGATCAACATGAGGCTTAATCCAATCAAGTGCTCGTTCGTAGGGCATATCATTGGGAAACAAAGCATAAAAGCTAACCCTCAAGGGATATGCTAACAAGAAAGGCTTTCGATGGAAAGCTTACAGCTTTGAAGCGTTTTACCTCAAAAGGAAGCCTTCAACCAAATGAAGCAACACTTGGCTTCACTCCCAATCATTTCAGCCCCGGAAACAGGAGGAACGGTCTCTGTCCGCCTTCCGATTGCTGAAAAAACCATAAGTACGACTCTAATAATTGAACGAAATAAAGTTCAGATACCTATTGACTTTTCCAAAACTCCAAAACTAGCAGAAATTAAATATTCCTTTTTGAAAAAACTTGCTCTAGCCCTAGTCCAAACGACTAGAAGGCTTCAAATGTACTTCCAGTCACACCCGATACAAGTGGTCGCTGACTAACCTGTTAAGAATGTGCTTGAAAAACAAGAAAATTCCGGACGATTAACCAAATGGGTTGTAAAATCTAGGTGAACACAAAATCATCTATGTCCCGAGAAAAGCTATCAAAGCCCAAGTCCCAGCTGACTTCATCATAAAAGTCTCTAAAAAAAAGTTACAACGGAAGTCAATGCAGCCTCCACTCAACCTTCCGACCCCCATGCTTGGAAGCTCTTTACCGACAGAGCTTCCAGCATTGAAGGGTCAGGAGCAGGGCTGGTTCTAATTTATCCTAACGAATTGGAATTCACGTATTGAATTTCAGACTATAAACAACGAAGCTGAGTATGAAGCATTGATTGCTAGGCTCAAGCTTGCAAAAAATATGGGTGTCAAAAGGCTTCAAGTCTTCACAGACTCGTTGCTTGTTTCATACCAAGTAAGTAACAACTACATAGCTATAGAAAAGGAGGTTCAAAAGCTTCAAGTCCTCACAGACTCTCTTAAGCTTAGACAATAACATCTACATAGAAAAAGAACCCAACATGAATAAGTACCAAAATAAATCAAAGGAATCGATTAACACATTTTAAACATGTGCCATCAAATAAATTCCAAGATCTCAAAACAAGAGAGCTGATGCAGTAAGCAAGCCTGCATCTCTTACGTTTGCACATCTCACCAAGAAGATACTAGTTGAGGTATTAAAATACCATCCATCCAAAAAACACGAGTTTCAAGATGTGATCACCGAAGATGGGCCAAATTAGATGACTCCCATTGAAAAGTTCCCAAAAAACGGTGAATTACCTAATGACCAGACTAGGGCTGAAAGGGTTCGTATCAAGTCAAGGCAGTATGTGTTACAAGGATATATCCTTTACAAAAAAGGATACCTTGCACCACTACTTCGATGCGTTGGCCCAAAACAAAGCCAATATCTGATCAAAGAGGTTCACGAAGGGATATGTGGAGCTCATTGTGGCCCAAAATCGGTAGTGTCAAAGTTGATGAACCTCGAACACTTTTGGCCTTCCATGCATCGAGATACCTCCAAACAACTGCGAAAATGTGAAACTTGTCAGTTACATGCTCTGGTACCCAAAAACCCCAAACATGACCCCGTTCCCATCTACTTGGCTTGGCCATTTCACAAGTGGGGTATAGACATTGTTGGTCCATCCCCACTAGCCAAATGAGGAGTCAAGCTCTTATTAGTAACCGTGAATTACTTCACCAAGTGACCAGAAGTAAAACCATTGGAAAAAATCTCAGGGAAACACGTCATTGATTTCGAAAGCATAATCTATCGTTTTGGGCTCCCAGGGGTACTAGTCATGGATAACGGGAAATAGTTTGCCGAGAAACCTTCTAGCTCCTGGTGCAAGGAGTTCAGAATAACTCAAGTATTCAGCTCGGTAGCTTACCCACAATCCAATGGCCAGGTTGATAGGATAAACCACAACATTGTTGAAGGGATTAAATCTCGATTAGGAAGATACGACAACAACTAGCTCGAATAGCTTCCTAATGTGCTATTGGAAATTCAAACAACCGAGAAAACGAGCCACAAAGAAAATACCCTACAGCCTAGTGTTTGGATCAGAGGCTGTAATCCTAGCCGAAATCGGAGTAACAACACAAAGAACATTTAACATCAACCTCGAGCCAAATAAGAAAGAGACGATGTTGAATTTGTAACAACTCGAATAGGCTCGTGATTAAGTAGCCATACAAAAAGCAAGGTACAAGCAAAACATGGAATTTCATTACAATACACGGGTGAAGCATGAACGCTTCAAGCCTGGGGACCTTGTGCTTCGAAATAATGAGGCCGGCAAGAAAGAAAGCCAAGGAAAGCTTGGCCCTAAATAGGAAGGGCCATACACTATCCTTAAAGCCCACAAAGGGGGATCATACAAGCTGGCAGGCCCGCAAGGCAAAAAGCTTCCCTGCCAATGGGATGGCAAAAACCTTGAAAGGTTACATGTTTAACCAAAACGTGTTACAAATAGTTCCAAAAAATTGTTCTATTCCCCTAGTAATCGAATTACTTTGAAATAAATGAACGATGAATTGAAATTTGTCTTTCTATCCTATAATCAGGTTGAGAACCTAGCAAGAAACTCCATGGCAAGGGCCATGTAAGGGGATGAGCTCCCAGACCACATCGCTCAATAGGTTCAAGGGTTGAATGGACCTATATAAGGGGTGAGTTCCTAAATCAATACAACTCCATGAGACTCATAGAAATCTTGAAAAACATGTCTCATAGACGGGTTTGAACAGCCTACACCAAATGTTCCTTAAGCCTCAACATTGGCTTACGAACCAAAAAGACTCTAAGTGAATGTCATACATAGGATAGAGGTTGTATCTTCTTGTTAAAAATATCCTAAGGCTAAGTGACTGCAGCACTGAACCCTTTAAGGTATAAATAACATAAGATGCACCACCCAAAACAAAGACAACATGCAAAACCAACGAAAACGCAAGGGAATAAATAGAACAACATAGCAAGATAAGTTAAAGATAGCAAGTTCCATACTTGCCATCAAACATAAAACATTGACCACAAGCCTTCAAGGCTTTAACTACCAAGGGATCTAGACGGTTCCTTTAAAACAAAAAGATGTTTAAGCAAACAACCCATAACATTGTTCGACATGCTAAGAAAGCTATGAATTAAAGTTTCTTCTTCGTATGGCATTATCAGAAATAATAGACTTTGCTACATCATCTTTATTTGAAACCCCATCATCTTGGGAGTTTTTAGCCTTCCTTTTTTTTCCTCCCTATGACACCCGCTATCTCGGAGGCTTCAAGGCTTGAACCCTTTGAGCCCTTACCACCTTCAGAACATGTTTCTTCGCTATCTCGGGAGCAAGAAAGTTTCTTCAAAAGGGACTTCAACAATTTGTTACAAACAGTCTCATTAAGGCCCTGGGGTTTTAACTCCTGCAAGATAGGCAAAGGTTTACTAAAACACTTGAAGACTTCACCCACATAAGGGTAAATCATATGCCCTATCTTCAAAACAGTTTTCTTGAAGACTTCGAAGGCTTTGGGTCGAAAAGGAGAAGACTTTTCCTATGGCCCTACAAGTTCACAAAGCTTTGTAACCAGCAAACTGACCTTGGTGTCTTCCATGAGCAAGAAGCTCGATGTACACATCACCCAAGACCTTTTTGAATTTCGATGAATGGAGAAGATAGGTAACCACTTGCTGGAATCCATGCCCAATGAGCCATTTATTATCACTAGTTGCCTGGTCAAGTGAAGCCTTTAACCCTTCTTTCTCCTCTAAGAAGGCCTTTTTCTGAACCTACAAGGCAGCCTTATCGATCCAAACTTGAACCTTGTCTGCCTCCAAGCGTTTTTCCAACTCAACCATCTCAGCCTTGTGCTGGGAAGAAAGCTCATCAATCCTCAACATCAATTTTTCTCCTTCTCAACATAATCCTCAGGTTCTCTCAAAGCAACCATTGAAACTTTCATCTCATCCTTCTTCTTCGAAAAGACTTCATATTCTTGCATCCTTTTGAGAGATATACCCTCTAGAAGCAAGGCAGCAAGGTTGCAAGCACCCATCATCATTATCGAAATCATCAGTTATCGTCTATAGATGAGCAAGAACCTCGAATATTAGGAGGAGCAAAATGGGTAAGAACATCCTCACAAACGGATGAAGACATGAAGTTGTCGCCAACTGTGACCTTCGGGATTAACATTGGTGGAACCTTCACCACCTTTCCCGAAACCCTTCAAGCTCACAATCTTCTTACCCGCTGCTTTACTCTCCTTAACAATCACCAAGGGAAACTCCTTGTCTTTTTTTTATTATTATTTTCTCTCAACCCCAACTTCCAAGTCGTCCGAAGCCTCTATATCATCACTCGGTTGCACTGGCTCGGAGGCCGATAGTTGGTCAACTCTCTTTAACATACGTCGGGTTAAACAATGGGTAGAAGCCTTGGAAGCACCGACCCTAGTAAAGCCTTTGACATTTGGAACGTTCACATAACCTGAACCCTCTAACCTATGTTCAGCACCTCTAGCAACAGCATCTTCATCGGGGGTGGCCTCAGCATCCCCAAACACAATATCAGAGGTATCATCACTCTTGATAAAGCATAAGGCAAAACATCATACCCTGATCATACCTCATGAGCACAGGGTCATGATCTGGCCTGTCCCACAAGGTGCTCACACCCATCAACACTAAAAGGTGTTCAGGAAAGGGACGAAGCCTTGAAGGACACTTCCTAATGGCTTTAAAACAATCTAGTTCAGACTCAAATGGCTTAAGCTTGTTTAATATAGCATCAGGGTGCCTCCAAACAAGCTTGAAGAAAGCAATGGACTCAGAAATCCAGAAAACTTGGTCCTTCCAAGAACAAACGGTAGTAACCATAGACGAAATTAAACACACATCAACCTGAGATGTTTCAAAGGTAAAACAATCGCCGTTCTTGGTCAACCGTAAGAAACATCGAAACAACAACGATGGGTCATACCATATCACAAGAGCTCAAAGTGTAAAACCCTAGCAAGACCTTAAGGGTGTAACTGACCAAACGACACACGATAATACTCTAAAACATTCAGAACAAAGACCGAAAACGGATGACGCAAGTTGGAAAACTCAGCAATAAAGAGCAATCGAACCAACGGGACATTAATCGATCGATTTGCCAAAACCCAGAGCCACCGGATTAAACTTTAGATCGATCCCCCATTCTTTACAAAAAGCCTCAACTTCCTCTTGAGTTAGACAAGTTGAAGCCTTTAAGCCTTAAAACCTTGAAGCCTATCACATCTACTATTATTCCGAAATTCAAATCTCAAAACTCAAATGCCTTAAAGCCTTGAAGCCTTTAAGCAATAAAAATAATGTGTAAAAGTCAGAAGCATTTGAGCTTACATCCCAAACACCTCTGACTTGGGGGGCTGATGACGGGGGTAGCCCAAATCTCAATAAAATGGCTAATATACATAACAGCTTAAAAGGTTAAAAGGTTGAGAGGTTCAATACGTGCGAACTTGGGTAAGCAGCAAAAAGGACGTGAACAGTAAACCATCACTTCACTGGTTGCTTGCCCAACCTTCTCACAGCTGTAAAAGAGAACGTGTGCACAGAGCACACTCTTTTACCCGCAGGTCCAAACCCTTCAACCCCTAAATGGGTAAGTCCTCCACTGCAAACATGGTTCACTAGTCCAGAGCTTCTCCTTTGGGAGATGCCTTTCCCTATAAAGCATAAGTCAGGTCCAGCATTCAACACACTCCAGATCAGTTGTAATCTCACATGAACTTCTGATCTCTCTCTTCTCCCTCAAGAACTTGTTCATTACAAGTTCTCTTCTTCGCTCACAAAATACAACTTCCGCGATCACATTCTGGGCTGGAACCTTTTCAGCTTAGAATTAGCGAAGAACAATAACATTACTAGTGAACCTCTCTCTACGTTTTGCAAACGTGGAGGGACCCCACGACCTGCGTTAGGCTAATCGAACCCCTGAACCCTTTTACACAGAGATGTCGCTACAGGCCTTGGTCTTGTATTTGTTGCATCAACAGCAACAATGTCCGCCACAGTCGAGTTCTTACCAGAAAACAACTTCTCGTTCTTGGCCCTCCATAACCTCCAACTAGCTATAATAAAAATACCTTGAAGCAGGCTTTTCTTATGCCCTTCCGCTGCGCAGAACTCGTGCAGAGCCGCAACATCCTTCATACTGAAAACATAGATCTCTGGGATCCGACACCAAACCGAAATACCATGCCAAACGCCTGCAGAAACACTACAACCTGTATTAATATGATCGATTGATTCTTCCGCTTCTTCGCACCACACACAAACGTCATTTTCCACATGAATATTCCTTCTAATCAAAGCTGTCTTCGTCGGGAGCCGATCCAAGAAGGCGCGCCACATAAAAATATTACACTTATTAGGAACCCACTTACTCCATTTAAAACCGAATTGATCCGCATTGTTACTCTGACCACGCATCCATTTCTTCGTCCCGGAAACCGAAAAAACTACGTCTCTACTATCGTTCCATTCCCATTTATCATCCCTATCATCCAACACGCAACCACCCAACTCAGCTTCCAAATCGCTCCTTTCTGCCATCTCGACTTCCAAACCCACAGCTGAATTCCAATTCCACTTAATCTTTAACCCATTTTCAGACCACTCGCATCTATTCGCAACAACACACAACTTGTTTTTTTCCTTTCTAAACAGACTAGGAAACCTATCCTTCAGCGGTTGTTGTCATAACCAAATATCAATCCAGAAACGAATTTGACTCCCACTTCCAACCTTGCCTCGAATCATAGAACTAACCCCGATCCCTTGTATCTTAATTTTATTACAAACAGAGACTAACGTTTTCCAAACCCCCGTCAAATCATTAAGGACTGGAGCCACCCCCCACCTACGGCGCGACCCATGAAGAGAATCAATAACCTTTCTCCATAACGATTGATTTTCCGTGAAGTACCTCCACAACCATTTTATCAACAACGCCTCATTATCTACTTTTAAAACCGACAATCCCAGCCCACCTTCTTTAATTGGTTTCGTGACAATCTCCCAAGATACCCAACTTATTTTTTTCACCTCATCCGAGCCTCCCCAAAGAAAACGCCTCATTAGCCCTTCCAATTTGTCGATGACACTAACCGGGGCTTTAAATAGTGAAAAATAGTAAGTTGGCAAGCTGTCTAAAACTGACTTGATCAAAGTTACTCTCCCTGCTATAGACAAAGTTTATATTTATATGAAGTAGGAAAGTTTATCTTGAACTGTAAACACATATATAGCAAGCTCATTTCACTAAAAGTAAACTTGGTTGTAAATAGCTACAATCCAACTCGATTTGATCACCTCTCTACCTTTACTTTCTCTTTTATCCATTCGATTTGATCACCTCTCCACTTCTACTTTCTTTTTTTCGACTCAACATCAATTCCAATTCTTATAACGCTTTGTGAAAAAGAATGTTTAGTATTTAGAGTAACTAGGTTTATCATCGTCGCTGTGTTGCGGCAAACTTCTTTTGTTATTTAGTCCGTGTTTACATGTGTTTTAAAATTACTACGAGCGTGTTACGCATGGAACCGCTGACAATAATAAAAAGAAAATGTAGAAAAAAACACTAAAAGATAACCGAAAGAAAATCAACCAAACAAGTTGTATGGTAATGATGTTGTTCGTATGAAACTCATAGTCAGAGATAAGTAAATGGTACTAGGTACCGGTACCGAATTTTCTTAACCGGAAGTTAAGTACCAATTCGGAACCGACTTCTGACATTCGTGATATTGGTTTTGACCTTCATATACCGGTACCAAAACTATAAATAGTATTATCATAATAAAAGTACTTTTCATTAGGTTCTATTATTAATATATAATTAGGTTCCTGATACCGGTTTTGACCTTCATATACCGGTATCAAAAATATAAATAGTATTATGATAATAAAAGTACTATTCATTAGGTTCTATTATTAATATATAAAATAATAATAATAATGGGCCATTAAAAAAAGTATTTAGAATAATGGAGCCAAAAACGTGTTGGAGTAAGTTGCCATTTTAGTCCTTGAGGTTTGGTCTAAATTGTCATTTTAGTTCAAATAGTTTTTTTTTCCTCCTCTGGGTCCCTGACTTTTCCATTTTCTTGCCATTTTGATCACATTGCCTAACTCAGTTTAAAAATCTGGTTATAACCGGGGGTATTTTTGGCATAACTGTTGTGTAGTGATAACCAGGGGTAGTTTACAACATAATTTATAAACCTCATAATAATTTAATGCCAAAATAACCCCTGATAACCTGGTTTTTAGACTAAGTTAGGCAATGTGATGAAAATGACAAGAAAAAGAAAAAGTCAGAGAACCAGAAGGGAAAAAACTATTTGGACTAAAATAACAATTTGAACAAAAACTCAGAAACTAATTAGAATGGCAATTTACTCAAGATGTTGTGAAAAAAAAATGTTTAGTATTTAGAATAGTGGAGCCATTTGGTTAAATTGTGGTGTACGAGTCAATTGTGTGTGTTTGTATATATATATATATATTAGGATAAAATGACCAAAATACCTTTATTGGGGTTTGTTTGGCCAAATTTAACCATTAAAATTAACTGAGTTAGGGTCAAAGGACGTAATATGCAAGAGTTTGTATATATCGAACTAGGTTAGAACCCCGTGTATTACACGAGTTGAATAAATGTAATTTTATATATTAAACAATAAAAAGTTATATCTTTATGAACCCCGTATATTGTACGGATTAAATACATGTAGTTTTATATATCAAATAATAAAAAAGTTACATCTTTAAAAACCATGTGAATTACACAGATTAAATAAATGTAATTTTGTATGCTAAATACTAAAAACGCCGTATCTTAAAAAAACCGTGTATAATCGGGTTGAATAAATCTACCAAATAATAAAAAAAACTACATCCTTAAAAACCCCGTATATTACACGTGTTGAATAGATCTAAAAAAGAGTTATATCTTTAAAAACGATGTGTATTACACAGATTAAATAATTGTAATTTTGTATATTAAATACTAAAAACGTCGTATCTTAAAAAAACCCGTGTATAGTCGGGTTGAAAAATCTACCAAATAAAAAAATTATATCCTTAAAAAACCCCGTGTATTACACGTGTTGAATAAATCTACTTTTACATAGCAAATGATAAAAAGTTATATATTTAAAAACTTTGTGTATTACACGGGTTATATAAATGTAACTTTGAATAGTAAATAATAAAAAAATTATTTTTATAAACCCCGCGTTTTACACGAGTTGAATAAATATAATTTTGTATTCCAAATAATAAAAAGTTATATTTTTAATAAATTAGGATAACGTTAATATTAATTTATTATTTATATATTTAATATAAGATAAGTAGGAAAGAGGGGTATTTGTATTAAAAATATATTAAATTAACAATTTAGATTTGAGGATAATATTTTATTAAAGTATGATAAAATTTAATATTAATTTATAATTTATTTAGTTAATATAAGATAATTATATATTTGAGTACTAGTTGTAAGACCCATGTGAACACACGGGTAGGTTTAATAACGATCGAAATCAAATACTAAAAAACAGATTATAATATATCATTTAAATTGTTTGTGTTTAGTTACATATCTGTATAAAACAATGTTAAAGACAGTATGTGTTAGGACATAAAAATTTTATTACTATGTTACGAAAAAATTATTAGTTTAGGTTTGGTATAGAAATAAGTTAAGTAATTGATAATATGGCACATGGCATGTTGTGAGCTTTAGTCCAATCATGTTCATCGACTAAAGGTTCAGGGAAGTTAAAAAAAATTTATCAAAGGCATTTGAAGTACATGAAACAGTTGCTTCTTTGACCTCTTCCATGTGGTCAACCATTCACATTATATGGACAACTTTTTTTTGGAAAAGTAACGGAAATTTTCATTAATCAATCAAAACATATCAATTAGCAAGTTACCAAAATGGAAAACATACAGAGCATGATTTAACTTTTACATGGCACTTAAAAAAGTCAAACAAAAAAGTATCCAGTTGCTCAATGGCATATTCCCAAGCTTTGATCTTTTCGATACCCATTTAAACGTCATTTCCTTTATCTCTTCGACCATTTTGTACATGCTAAAATCCTTGCCTCTTTCGTGCGGTCCATATATTACATAATGTATTTGATACTTTTTACTGCAAAAGATTATCGCAACTAAAGTCCATTTTAATAAGAACATCTTTCGATTAGAACCAGATTTACACTTTTTTAAGAATGACCTGTTTGGACCCGAACGCATTTTACACAAACCAAATTGATAGTTCTTTGAAATGACTCGTTTTGACCAGAAGCCAGTTTCACCCGAACCAAATTAACATTTATTTTTAAAACGACTCATTCTGAGCTAAACCCAGTATAAGACAAACCAAATTTATACTTCTTGAAATGGACCGTTCTGACTTGAACCAAGTTGAGACCTTTTAAACGACATGTTTTGACCTAAACCCAGTTTGACACGAACAAAATTAGTGCTTTATCTAAAGGATGGTTTTGACTTGAACCAAATAGTTACTTTTTTAAGACGGTTTATTTTTACCTAAACCAATTTGACACTTTGACCCGACGTCGTTTGAACCATAGCCTACTTTAACCTGAACCTATTTCGACCCGACCCGACACAGCCCACCCAAATGTGAGGATTAGAATGAACAAACCACCATCCTTGTAATACTATAATAAAACACCAAAATGTATGTATGTAAAGGTGTAATCATCTATCTGAACAACAAAATCATTTAAAGAAACAACACAGGTGTAGAGAAAATCAAAGAAACGCTTACTTGAACTGATTGATTGCATCTGAGATAGCAAACCCAAACAACATGATTGATTATCTGGTTTACCTACGAAACAACTATATCTAGAAGAATTAGCAAGGACAGAGCAACATGTGCAAACTTGCATACATATAATTTAAATACTAAGATGAATAAGCAAGATTAGCAGCTTATTAAGCTTTGGTGTTTGAGTGTGATTTTCAACAAAAAACTTACATGAGAATTCTTCGTAATTTCATTTTCTTTAAAAATCGATTGCAAATGAAAGTTCCAACCATGAGGCCTATCCATCCAATAACACGTGTTGTGCCCAGAAACGATGCTTCCAAGTTTATGACTTCTGTCTGGTAGTAGAACATGATGGTTGAGAGGTTTGGCGTCATAACCTGTGCTAGGAAAAAAGAAGCCATTGGTCTGGTTTCCAAGTCAAATCAGATCAGAATTTATCTCTACCAAAATATATCTTTTTATATTTTAGAAACTGTGTTTGAGATGGATTAACAGCAATATGAAATACTCATAATTATGCAAATGTACCCCTTGACTTTGTTAACTTTGAAGACATCTAAACGCAAGTGCTCCTTTATTACAGTTGAAAATTTATTAATGGTCCAAGTGTAAGTATTTATAATAGTTGTTGGAGGCTTTGTCATCATTAGACATCGATCTACTTGTGTAAACTACATCGATCTACTTGTGTAAACTCTGGAAACTTCAAAGTGGCATTTACAAAGAAAAGGATGTCATCTTTTTTTCTAACACATACATGACCACATACATGCACACATACATATATAAGTTAACCAATAAAAGGATTTTTTATTTAAAATTAAAATTGTAATCTTTTTAATTGAACTTTTTTAAACAATAACCAAGACTAATTAATATTTCTGCAACAATATTCATTGGGCCAAATCTTTCCCCCAACTGCAATTAAATATTAAAAAATATTAGCATCAAAGTACACTTTACCTTAAGATGAAGATCCTTATGGTCAGCCTCTGTATTTCATATATTAGCATCATCATGGATTCCAAAACTATGCCGGATTCTGGAAACCATTTTTTGCCACTCATACGCTAATTTTACAAAATAAAAAAATCTTAGAAATAAAAATTAATTTACAAAAACAAAATCTACAAAAAGCTGCCATTCTAAAGCATCAGAAAGGCAGTAGTTGATTATTAATGTTAACATGCAACCGTTTATATCTTTTCATCTAGTACTGAAGTCAATCCAACTGCCTAAACCTACCTGCAAGTTAACAGATCGAATAAGAAATCAACTGTAAACAAAACACATTTTTCAGATCAGACAAGGTAACGATCATATATTAAAGGGTAATATTACCTGTGGTTCACGGAATGGAGTCAGCGTATGCCAAGAGGTTGACTTTCACAGGTTTTAGAAGCAGTTTGACCTCCAGCACTCTGGTCAACTATCTCGAATGACTTTACGGAAGCTTGAGATTCACAGTGGACAGAATCATCACTAACAATATGCACATCAGTCTCCACTGCAGCAGGCTGCAGATTCAAGTCGGACCGTTGGAGGTGGTTGTCATAATTACTGCGTTTTTTACAAGTAAGATTCTTTGAATCATCTTGGCTCTTTTCTTAGGTCTTTGAGGTAGTTTACACCCTTTCATTGCCATAAAGTCTTCTTCTTTCTCTGTGCTTGATAATGTAGTAAACAATTTGGGCCAAACAATCTTTTTACTATCTTGCTTTGCATCCATTGTTAACACCTTCTTGCTACTGCTACTTTCCTCGAACCCGGGTCCTAAAGTAATCAATGAAAGGGCACTTCTTGTCAATGTAAGTTCCTAAAGTAATCAAATATCAGATCATGTCTCAGATAAATGTCGGAAATTCTTTAAACAAACCTAAAAGAATAATGCAATCTCTCTTAACTGAACAACCCTTTTACATAATCCTTCCATTCCTGAAACACAGTCCATATATTTCACCCAAGTGATCACTCAACTTTACAAACCATTTCACTTAAACCGACTTGCATTCTTGCAAAAATAGAAACAGTCACTCAAGTACACTAACTTTAGCATAGAATTTCACAGTAATCAACATTCATTTGCAATGGAAATTCACAAAAAAAATAATATCTCAATTGGGTAAAAACTAAGAATAACAAACCAAATTACCAAATTGAGCATCTCTTCAACAGATTCAATAGCCTTGAGTCAACAAATCCTATAACAAAAAAATATCAACAAAATGAAAGCTTTAAATGGTTGTTGTTGGAAACCATATCAATGCAACTTGGAATGTAAGTAATCATCAAGAAATAAAATGTACTAAAAACAAAATAAGCCCTAGATGTGAACATCCGAATAAAAAATATATCTAGTTTAAACACATTTGGGGCTAATCGCCATATTGAAGTTGCTGAATCTTACCTTCCCTTCCCTGCTGGCTAAACACATTTGGGGCTAATCGAAGTTGCTGAATCGAAGTTGCTGGCCAAACTCGATCTGAAACTTACATGTGGGGCTAATCGAAATTGCTGAATCGAAGCTTACCTGGCTGAGTGAATCTTACCTTCCCTGCGAATGAAAGAAGATCCGTCGGTTGTTTTTTAGACCCTTCAATCAGTGTGCGTCATCTTTCGTCGTCGCCGATTTCACCATTTCTTCTTTCTTTCTTTGTCTCACAAACACACTGATTCAGTTTCTGTGTGTTTAGTTTTAAGAGATAGATAGAGGGATAGATATAGCAGAGATTAAAAAGTGTTTTAAGAGAGGGAGAGAGAGAGAGAGAGAGATTTAAAGGATGGTTTGAATTTTGAAATTTTGAAAGTGGAGCCAGATTTCAAATTAAAATAGTATCTATATAATAGTTTATATATATATATATAAATAAATCGGATTTATAACATCAGCACATCCTACGTGGCATGCCTAGATGGTTGACACGTAGGCAGATTTACATCAGTCTTTCATCTCTTATTATAGATAGTATAGATACCTTCAATGAATGACGTGTCCAAAAGTTGTTTTTTTCATTATAGTAGATAGACACATTTTTTGTACTTTTTTAAGACAACGGACACATTTTGCAATTTGATATGGACGAATTTTGTAATTTACTCTTACATTGTGAGTCATCTATTGTCTTGCAACCTGAATTTTACATTTTTAGTGAGATAAATTTACCCCACATCCTATAAGTCTTGTGAGGAATTCAATTTGTTATTTTTACACACAAAAATTTGTCTTTTATGCACACAAAAACATCAATTCAATTTCTTCATGTGTTTTTTAGTTTTTAATTAGAGAAAAATCCAATTTGTGTCCCTGTGGTATGTCCCAAACATCAACCTGAGCCTCTAATTTAAAATTTTGGTTTTTTGAGCCCCTGACCTTATGAATTCATAACACTTTGAGTCTCTGCCGTCAGTTTGACTGTTTGAGGCAGGGGTAAGACCGTCTTTTGACATATATTAATAACACCTTGCGTCCCTATGGTATGAGTGAAATATCAACCTGAGCCCCTAAATTCATTTTTTGCTTTTTTCTTATAGGAAATCTAATAATTCAAATTAATTCTTTTATTTTTAAATAAATGCAATCTAATAATTAACTCTTTTTAAATAAATGCAATCTAATAATTAAATGTATACTATATATAACAAATTATTAAAGCCTAAATTCTCTTTTATTTTTAAATAAATGCAATCTAATAAATGCAATATAATAATTAAATGTATACTATATATAACAAATTATTAAAGCCTAAACTGTATATTAAATGTAAACTTTTAATACATACAATACAGAGACAAAACGTCATACCAACTTCGTAGACTTGACGGAACTTACAGACTCGATAACAAAAGACCGTAACATACAATACAGAGACAAAACGTCAAAGATCCACAAGCAATTGTGGATCTTTACTGACGGGTGCACTTCGGAATGTAGCAGATATGAATGAATATAACCTCAGTGTAGGTAATTACATATCTGCCACTAGGGTTATATTCATTCATATGAATGAATATAACCCAAGTGGTAGATATGTAATTAGCGAGCTCTGGAATTTCAAGGAAAATCGAAGAGCTACATTGGGGTTATATTCATTCATATCAATCACTTCCTTATGTGCACCGCACCATCTTCTAGGAGGTTGTCAAGTGTTCTCGCCTTCGTAGTTGGTGTTTTGCGTATCTTTACATCCACAACCATTCTGTACAACAAAACACATTCAAACGAGGAACACATTCAATCCGAAACTGATCCGATCAGTTCTTAATATGAGGAACCCAAATCATCGAATCAAACCAAAAATCAATATGATGAACACACAAGAATCAAAACCAAATCACATTGAAAACCACTGATCCGATGAGTTCTTAATATGAGGAACCCAAATCATGGAATCAAACCAAAAATCAATATGTTGAACACACAAGAATCAAAACCAAAACACATTCAAACCCACATTCAAAACCTCTGTTTTGATACCCTAAACCCTAAACCCACAAGAATCAAAACCTAAACACATTCAAAACCTCTGTTTTGATGCATTTTGAACAATATACTCAGTTGATACATCAAACCCAAAATCAACCCTCTGTTTTTTCAAAATAAACCCAAAATCATCGAATGGAACCCAAAATCAACCCTCTGTTTTTTCAAAATCAACCCAAAATCATCGAATGGAACCCAAAATCATCGAATGGAACCCAAAATCAACCCTCTGTTTTTTTTTTCAAAATCAACCCAAAATCATCGAATGGAACCCAAAATCAAACCTAGAATCAACCCTCTGTTTTTTCACAATATAAACACATTCAAATCATCGAATCAAACCAAAAATCAATATGAGGATGAAGATGAACCTGCTCTGTTCGATGATGAAGATGTTCGATGATGAAGATGTTCGATGAAGATGATGAAGATGATCTGTTGAAGATGATGATGATGATCGATGAAGATGATGAAGATGATCTGTTGAAGATGATGATGATGATCTTGGGAGTTGGGAGAGATATTGGGAGTTGGGAGAGCCGTTGAAGATGATAATGAAACTGGTTGTCTGCTATTAAGTGTAGATATTAAGGGTGGGGGGTATTATGGACTTTTCACAACTGTCAAACGGTAAAACTGACGGAACACTGACGGCAGGGACTCATACTGTTATGAATTTATAAAGTCAGGGGCTCAAAAAACCAAAAATTTAATTTAGGGGCTCAGGTTGATGTTTGGGACATACCACAGGGACGCAAATTGCATTTTTCTCTTTTAATTATTTACATATACATAACTTATGTATGTTTAGATATTATAAAGAGTAAAATGCCAAAATCGTCCTTAAGGTTTAGTATTTTTGTTTTTCTATCCAAAATACTTTTTTTTTTATTCATTTGAGTACTTTAGGTTTGCATTTTATTGTCATTTTCATCTTTGAGTTTTACATTTTTTACGACTTTCGTCCATCGAAATTTGGTTATCAAGAATGAAAATGACAAGATTTCAAATTTTTTGGATGAAAATAACATCTCAGGAATGAAAGTCGTAAAAGTGGTCAAACCTTAGGGATGAAATGACATTTTACTCTTAAAAAATAAACAAATTTTGCCAATGAGGTGGTGGTGGAGTGGTAAGGGAGAGACTTGGTATCCTAAGGGACCCAAGTTCGATTCCTGCCCTCCCCATTATTTTCTGCGGCACCTGGTGATGATGGGAGACTAGGCGAATATGTGTAGATCGCTACTTCGATCCTTGAACTAAGCGGGTTTTACCTCACCGCACCGTCGTGCCTTCGGGCGAGTGTTCACGGGCTTCGACCCTAGGTGAGGGTTTTCCCCAGTTCGGAGGCGAGTGTATCCCGATGTGGTGAATTTCACCAGTAACCAATTTGGAGGATTCGTTGACCGTTCAAAAAAAAATAAATAAATAAACAAATTTTGTTCATATTTTTCTATAATAAGAAGAGATGAATAGACATTGCACTTTTATAATTTTCTTTTGTTTTAAAAGTTTTTAAGATTGAGAAAATGAATGGTTTGTTTTGTTACATTACTAACTTTATACAAGAGTAGAAAAATTGCAACTTAAACTATAGATGGGTATAATAATTATATATGAATGTTAAGGAGGCACAACATGATCATATGAATTAGATAGAACCAGATTCAGACTTGATATTGCTCCAGTTGAACATCTTTCCCAATCAAAGGCTCATAATCACCAAGATAACTTTCGAGATGATTCGACAAATCTCCTTTATCGATGTTTTCGTGATGATACGATTTGCAAATGAGATACAATACCGTATGGATCACAAGCCCAAAGAGAAAGATAAACAAAAGCAATATGGAACACAAAGCACCAAACCCTACCCTCTTCCATACTTTCAAAGAGCTTCCATGCACAACAAACAACTCGAATACTAACTTTATGATAAAATATGACAAACCCAACAAAAAGGAAACTGAAATAGCCACTATTTGGTTTCCCTTGATCAGATTCTTGCTCTTTGTCATAGCTTGAAACCCGTATGAACTCTCAAGAACCGAGACAACGCTTGCTAGTTGCCAACAAACGGTCATGTACACCGATCCAATGAAGTATACAATCAAGAGCACATAAACAAGGATGATCCCGAAAGGATGAGGAAGCAAAATTAAAGAAGATAGTATGATCAATATGGCTAAGAAGTTGTAAACAAAAAAGGCTGCAAATACGCATAATAAGGTGATAATGAGTTTTTTCCAAACTTTTGGGACGACGCTCATGACAGTCTTAAAAGTCAACTCGCGTCCTGTGTAGATAGATGCAATCGTGTAGACGACTGCGGCTGTGGATAGAAGGGATAGGATGAGAAAGATAGCGATGTACGCGACTTTGAAGAGCAAAAAGGTAATCAATTCGGATGAGAGCGTGTTAGATAGATTGGTGTATCTTTTTGTACCAGGACGTGTGAAATGCTTTTCGAATTCTGTATGTTCGATGTGTTGAAATAGTGAATTCGAGATATCGAGATGTGCTAGGAAGATGAAGGTTAGAGGAAGGATGAGGGCTAGGGTGATTTGGGTGAAGATGTTTCTCCATGAGATGATGATTTTGTAGCTTTCTTTGAAGATGCCAAAGAGGCCTAAAAATTGCATTTGCTCTTGTTCTCTATCCATTTTTCACTTAATAATGAGAGTGGGGAGTGCAAATGATCCAAGTGGTCTTTAATAATGTAACCATGAGGTTGAGTTTTGACTTGGACTTTTCACCAACTGCAATGCACCTTCTCATATTCATATTTACAAGATGTGCCACTTGCTCCCTTTATATTTTTTTTTCTCAAACCAATAATGTTAAGAATCATATTAAAAGAAAAAACATTGATTAACCAATAATGTTAAGAATCATATTAAAAAAACATTGATTAACAAAACCAATTCGATTATTCCTTTTTAGAAAAAGAAAATATTATTTATTATTGTTATTATTATTTTTATTATTATTATTATTATTATTATATGATAAGTAAAATTATTATTATATGATAAGTAAATTCCCATACAAATCATAATATTATTTTGCACATAGTTCAATTTTTAAAAAATGGTATGGAACCTATGCAAAGAATGAACATCTATAAAGAACTAGTGTTCAAACAATTTTTGTCAAACCAAATGAGTCAAAGCATTTTATACTTTATTGGAGATAATTAAAATTAGAGTTAACTGCCATTTCAGTCCCTGTAGTTTGGTCACTTTGGCCATTTCAGTCCATTTTTCAAAAATACGCCATTTTCGTCCCTGACATACTGGAAAGGTGCCATTTCAGTCCAAATTCTCATAACCCAGTTAAAGTCAGTTAGGTGAGTATATTTAATGAAGGGTATTTCAGTCCTTTCATAATTCTTTTATTTTCCCTTTATGTTATTATTGTATAATAATCCCTTCCCCTATATAAAATCCCCCCATTTCCATCCATTAACATATCTGCAACCAACCCTAACCCTAATTCCCAATTTCTTCCCCTCAATTGAACCCTTTTCCCTCATCAAGCTCTGTACAACCAACGATCATTACTGCAACACTAATTCCCAATTTCTTCCCCAAAATTGAAGCTACCTTGTATCGAAACAATGGTCGTATGCGCTAACTGTGGTTCTCCAACAATTGTGAAGACATCGTGGACCCCTGCAAACCCTGGACGGAAGTTTTTCTGCTGCATTACTCGACGTAGGGGTTGCGGGTTTGTGGATTGGGCAGAGGGTCCATCGTGTGAAAGGGCTATTGAAGTATTTCGACATTTTGGGGCTTTGGCTTATCAAGTTAAAGATCATGAAGAAGAAGCATTGAGGATGACATCTGAAATTAGGCAACTTCAAGAACAAGCTTTAGGAATGGCAGTGAAGTCCCATCTTCTGCAGGTGCAACTTTTCTCCACCAAGTTCACTACTTTGTTGTCTCTTGGCCCATTAACTTGATACTTGGAGATAGAGTTAAAGATAACAGTGTACTCAGCAGCTTCTTGTTTGATCTTGTCTAGGGCTTCAGTTGCATAGGGGGTTAGAGGACCTTTGGTCTTTGCAATCAGCTTGTGTACAACAAGATTCCTCTTCATTAGGTATTCCCTGATGCACTCTAGACTGGTAATGATTGGTTTATCCCTAGCATGTATCAACTGCCTATTGAAGACTTCACAAATGTTGTTTAGAAGAATGTCACACTTTGGCCTACCTGTTTAATGGAAACCTGTCAGTTATTATGCAACCACAAACAATTATGTAAATGGCTTAACATATATGACATTCTTAAGCCTTACCACTAAACTGACACCGGCTCCAATGTTTCACTGGGATCTGTTTCAACCAGTCATGCAGCTTCTTATCTACCATCTTGATATCTTGCATTGCATGATCAAACCAAGGAACTGTTGTTGCAGAAGCAGCATTCCAGAATAGACCCTTTATCTTATCATTCCTCCAGTTAGCATTAGCCTTCATATTTTCATGTATATGCCGAATACAGTATCTATGCTCTGCCATAGGAAAGACCTTGCTAACAGCAGGTATTATTCCCTGTACAGAATGGACTGTTATACATAACAAACTTGAACAACAAAGGAATACATTTAAACAAATTATACATAACACACTTGAACAACTAAGGCATACAATTAAACAAGTTATACATAACACAATGGTACCTTTTGTCTGCCGCTTATAAAGGTGAAGTTGGCAGTTCTTGGCAGCTCCAGATCTACAGCAAGTTGTTCTAAAAACCAGGTCCAGGTCTTTGTAGTTTCAGACTCAACCACAGCAAAAGCAACAGGATAAATCCCGTTGTTTCCATCAACACCCACTGCTGTTAAAATTTGGCCAGGGTAGGGCCCCTTCATAAAGCATCCGTCCAACCATAGAATGTCTCTACCAATTATCTTAAAATCCTTCTTAAATGCACCATAACAAATATAAATTCTTCTAAACTGCCTTGTTGAACTTTTGGCCTTACAACTAGATGGTTCAACATCTATGGTAACAGTTGTTCCTGGATTCGATTTCAATAACTGTTCAGCATATTCCCTAAGTAACCCAAACTGAGTTTTATAATCCCCTTGAAGCTTCTCCATTGCAAAATGCTTAGCTCTAGAAATTTGGTTAATTGTAATCTGTACCTGAAGTTTCTTCTAGAGTTGATCTTGAAGAGCAGCCAGTGGAATTGTAGGGTTAACCAAGATTATGGGTTCCACTTCCTTGGTCAAAAAGGAGATATTGCATAAGCCCACATCCCTGGTATGCAAGCACTCATGTTCATTGATAAGAGTCTTGACCACCCATGTGTCTTGGTTCTTGAAGTGATTTGAGATGTGCAAAACCCAAGGGCATGTGGGAGGAGGAATCTTTTTCCTTGGACGTTTTGCCTTCTTTTCAGGCTTTTTTGAAGAACAAGACTGCTGGGCCCCACCATTGTTATTTGTGTTTGCATTAAGGTCCCCAACCACTTCTGGGTTTGCATTCAAAGGTGTATCATGTGAATTTCCAGAACTGCCCTCATTATCACAACCACCTTCATTACTGCTCAACTTTGGATTCTTTCCCATGCACACAACCCGGAACCTTCTTTTATCATTCCTAATTATGTACAATTGCCTTTTAGATTCCACTGCATACCATTTCACAAGATTTTTGATTGATTGCCTATCATAAAACTGTTGACCTACATAAAAGGGACAACCATCTGTTGGTTTCTTTTTCCTCTTGCTTCTCCTAATCCTCCTAACAGCCCTCTGCAGTTTTGTTTCATCATCCGGGTCACTCAGACTATCAAAGTTATCTATATCTACTTGAACATCTACCAATTCATCCTCATTTAATTGGTCTTCTTGTATGTTGTCATCTTCACTAATGTCAAAGTCCACAGCAGCCCTAAATTCATCCATGTCATCATCATAGTCTATGACCAAGTTATCCTTATCAACAATGAACTCAGGATCATCTAAATCCTCCTCTGTCTGCACCTTCTTGTAAGCTTCACTTTTGGTGGCATTTGCCCTATTATTGCTGGCATGTTCATTCATACCCTCACTATCCTCTTCACTAACCTCATCATCAGGAATAAACTGAGGGTCTTCAGAATCACTTCCCTCAGAATCACTTCCCTCAGACTGGACCTTATCACTGCTACCATCTCCACTGCTACCATCTCCACTGCCCTCATTATCATCACCACTGCCATCATTATCATCACCACTGCCCTCATTATCATCACCACTGCCATCATTATCATCACCACTGCCCTCACTATCACCACCTCCTGGACTACCATCACCACCTCCTGGACTACCAACACCACCTACTGGATTTTGATCACCACCACAACCTGGTTCCTGTGTTAGATCTCCTAAATCAGGATCATTTTGAGGCTGTTGATCTTGTTCAGGATAGATCACATTTAATGGTTGTTGTGTCAACTCTCCTAAATCCACCCTTTGAACCTTTTCAACATATAACTCTATAACCTTACTCTTTGTTGCAAGTTTAATCAACCTACGAATATCATCATCTGAACCTATTGGCCTTAAGCCAAAATCCATATCTTCACCTGGAATCCTAAAATAGTATTTCAAGAGATCCAGATCATCTTCCATATAACCAAGTTCCAACATCATGGAACCGATGATTACTCGAGAGAAAAAGTCTGCATTCACCTTATCAACATATTCGATTATCCCCCCCCTCGTATGTTACATCAGGGAACATAGTGAGTTCACCTCCATGGTGAACTTTCAATGTGAACATATCAGGTTCGTTTTCTGAAACGATTATACAACAAACATTAGTCCTAATTTATACATGATGAAGAAACACAATCATTCAAAAAGCAAAAAAGTGACGAATGTAAACCTACCATATGCGATTTCAGGGTCGAAATTTGAGTAAACACCTCGAACCCTCCAGTTTGGATCGTTGTCGTCTTCATGATCCATTGTTGCAGCAGGTTAGGGTTATTTTTGGGGGGTGAATTTGGGATTAGGGTTACGTTGAACTCAATTTTGGGGGTTTTATACAGGGGAGGGGTTTTGGTGGCACTTAACTCTTTTTGGTTATTAAAAACATAAAGGGAAAATAAAAGAATTATGAAAGGACTGAAATACCCTTCATTAAATATACTCACCTAACTGACTTTAACTGGGTTATGAGAATTTGGACTGAAATGGCACCTTTCCAGTATGTCAGGGAGGAAAATGGCGTATTTTTGAAATTTGGACTGAAATGGCCAAAGTGACCAAACCACAGGGACTGAAATGGCAGTTAACTCTTAAAATTAAAAGTGTATCATATATTGATATAAAAGTTACGGTATTAAATGACCTAAATGTCCTTGTTGGATAGTGTTGTAATTTAATTGCAATCCAAGGGTATATGTGACGTGTACGCGGGGTTGATAAGGTCGTACACGACAACGACTTAGAATGAAGCTTTGAATTAGTCTTCATCCCACCATACGTTGACAACTTAGTATCATTATTATTTTTCATTACATGTTTTAAAATATAAACCCAACTGATATTTAGGATCTGTGCTTTACAGTAATACTGTTAAACTGAACAACAAAAGATAGACGTAAAAACATTGAACCATACACGCGTGTTATGACGTGTTAACTCGTAAAATTTAGAACATAGAAAAGATTAACTAAATGGTTCAAATGGTTTAGTTGATATTTATATGTAACATATTAGTTTGAATATTGGGCTTCCCTTTTTATCTTGTTTGTGTATATAATGAAAATGCGTTAAGAGATATTAGGATGGGTTGAAGAATTTAATTTGATTCTCTGATGTTAAGAGTTAAGACCTAAACTGCTAAGAAGAAAGCATCGTTAGCCAAGGGCGGAGTTTTACTGGGGCCCAGGTTGTCTCTACCGATTTCTTTCTCGTATTGTTAATTTTATAGAAAATTTTTGAATACTTTTTAGTATAAAAGATTGGTTTTTTAAGAGTCCAGCCCCCACTGATTTGAAATTTGAAAGTCTGGCCCCCACCGAGTTTTCTTTCAAGCTCCGCCACTGTCGTTAGCCTCGCGCATGAGGGGAACTCTTATGAACTAATGTGAGAATAATAATAATGGGTTTAAATAGCGAAAGGGTGTGTTGTAATTAATGTTAAGTGAAATAAGTATGAGATGAACAAAATGCATCATTTAAATTTTAATGATCGTCTCGCTTCGATCAACTATCGCTACTTCTCGTCTCAGGGACATACATATTAACTTTTCGAAGGATTACGCTCAAGCAAGTTAGCACTCGACTGGGAAGGTCCTAGTCGTTCTTTCGTCCATCTAGCTTCTATGCGAAGGTCGGTCAACGTGGTCCATTGTACCACATATGTCATTATGTCTCATATTTATATCAAATACACGCTACAACATAATATTAATAATTTTTAAGATTGAGAAAACAAATGATTTATTTTGTTACAATAACTATATACAAGAGAAGAAAAATGTAACTTAAACCATAAATGGGTGTATTATGAATGTAAGGAGTCACAACATGATCATATAAATTTGATATAACCAAACTCAAACTTGATATTGCTCTAGTTGAATATCTTTCCCACTCAAAGGTGTATACTCGCCGAGATAACTTTCGAGATGATTCGACAAATCTCCTTTATCGATGTTTTCATGATGATACGATTTGCAAACGAGATACAATATCGTATGGATTACGAGCTCGAAGAGATTAGCAATCAAAAGCAATATGAAACACAAAGCACCTAACCCTACCCTCTTCCATACTTCCAATGATCCATGCACCACATGCAATTCAAATAGTATGTTTATGAGAATAAATGACAAACTCAACAAAAATAAAATTGTAATAGCCACCATTTTGTTTCCCTTAATCAGATTGTTGCTCTTTGCCATAGCACTAAACCCATATGAACTCTCAAGAACCGAGACCACGCTTGCTAGTTGCCAACAAACGATCATGTAGAGCGATCCCACCACGTACATGACTAAGACCACGAAGAACAGGATGGTACCAAACGGGTAAGGAACCAAAAACTCGCAAATAAACATGAAAAGTATGGCGAAGAAGTTGTATATAAAAAAGGCTGTAAATTTGCACAAAAAGGTGACAATGAGTTTTTTCCAAACTTTTGGGACGACGCTCATGACTTTCTTAAAAGTCAACTCACGTCCTGTGTAGACAGATGCAATCGTGTAGACGACTGCAGCTGTTGATAGAAGAGATAAGATAAGAAAGACAACGATGTACACAACCTTGAATAGTATAAAGGTTGTCCATTCTGATGAGATCTTGTCAGAAAGATTGTCGTACCTTTTCGTAAAACGTTGCGTGTCTTCCTTTTCAAATTCGGTATGTTCGATATCTTGAACTAGTAAATTTGAAATCTCGATTTGTGCTAGGAAGATGAAAGTTAGAGGAAGGATAAGGGTTAGGGTGATTTGAGTAAAGATTTTTCTCCATGAGATGATTGTTTTGTAGCTTTCTTTGAAGATGCCAAAAAGGCCTAAAAATTGCATCTGCTCTTGTTCTCTATCCATTGTTCAATGATTAATGAAAGTGGGGGTGCAAATGATTCAAGTGGATTTTTATACTGTAACCAAGAGGTTGACTTTTGACTTTGACTTTTTACCAGCTTATTTTGTACATACCATTTAATTTCATCTTAATTTCTAAATGTGTCACTAGCTGTCTTTATTCTCTTTCAAAACAATAATATTAAGAATCATATTAAAAAAAAAGAGTAAAATGTCATTTTTATTCCTCTTTGACTTTTGTCCTTGAGGGTTATTCTTTAAGGGACGAAAGTCGTAATAAATTGTCAACCTCAAGGATGAGAATGACAAAATAAAAACAAAAAGGCGAAGAACCTCAATGTATAAAAAAAGTTATTTCGGATGAAACATGCAAATATGCCCAAACTTCATGAACGATTTTGACATTTTACTCTATTTAGAAAAGACAATTCGAGTTTTTTTTTCTTTCTAGAAAGATAAAATATAATGATAAGCACAACTTTAAACCGGATTCTAATCCATTGTTGATTTTTCCAATAGTTAAAAAAAATTACATCGGTTTCTATGGGTAAAGTTATTCTACAAAAACTCTTAAAAATAAGAAGTGTACAAAGACACAATGAATCACAAAATATAACACAATGCCGAAGAAAAAAACAAAATGAGTCAGAAAAATTACACAATGACCCAAATATAAAAAACACACAATGATAAATAAAAAGACACAATAATATAAACAAAAAGTCTAAAATCTACAAACTAAACATTTAAAAACAAAAACCTAAAATCCCATATCGTAGAGTTCGATGAGACTATTCCAATGTCGTTTGAGTAAAATCAACGGAGTCTGTTTGATACCCTTCTTACTATGACTTCTTATCTAAACCGTCCTTGTTGGGTAGTGTTGTAATTTTATTGAAATCCGAGGGTATGACATCTAAGCGGGGTTGACAAGGTCGTAGCCGTACACCCCACGATCCAGAACGAAACTTCGAATTAATTTACCAAAGTCTTCGTGCCACCATACGTTGACAACATAATACCATTATTAATTTATTTTTAAATATAAACTCATAATTAACTCATTTGGCAAATTGGATTTAAATAATCCAAACTCAGTGTTTTTGGCCAATAATAATCCCAACTCATTTAATCACCAATAATAATCCGAACTATTCACTTTTGTTTGTAAAATACTCCAAGTTAAAAAAACACTAACTAGGTTAAAAAATTGCTGATGTGGCATCTGATGTGGCCCTTTTAGCTGATGTGTCATATGACGTGGCAGTTGATGTGGCATTTTTTGATGACGTGACAGCTGATGTGGCAGTCTACGTGGCATTTTTCGATGACGTGGCAGCTGATGTGGCAGTCTACGTGGCATTTTTCGATTACGTGGCAACTGATGTGGCAGGTGACGTGGCAAGCCACATCAGCAATTTTTTAACCTAGTTAGTGTTTTTTTAACTGGGAGTATTTTACAAACAAAAGTGAATAATTCAGATTATTATTGGTGATTAAATGAGTTGAGATTATTATTGGCCAATAACAGTGAGAGTTGGGATTATTTAAATCCAATTTGCCTTAACTCAACCATTTGAAATCGCTTGCTTATTTTTCTCAAATACAAAAATGATAATTCTTATCAAAGGGATAATATAACACAGTTTAAATATCGGGTTTCACTTGTTGTCTCATCTTTATACCAAATACATTTTATTCTACAGTGCTTTATGTGGTTTATCCAATTATGTGAGTTTAGACCAAATTTCAAATTTATATCATTTACATCTCTGACATTAACATGAGTGTCTAATCCAAAAAGTTAACGGTCATTAACTTTGACTGTTAATTGAGGGGTAAAGGCTAAAGAGTTTTTATTTAAGTATTTCAAATTTTCAAGGTCGTTAACTTTGGCTGTTAAACACAAAATAATTAATTTTAAAAAGAAAATGAAAAATGAAAAATTACCTTTTTACCCCCCCCTCATTTAACAGTCAAAGTTAACGACCGTTAAATTTGGATTAAACTGACATGTTTCAAGAATATTAGGGACGGAAAATGGTACAAATTTAAAATTTGGCCCAAACAGGTATAATTGGACAAACCACATGGAAATGGAACAAACATGAACTGTGAAATAGGTGCCGGCATGGGTCAGTTCGCATATGCCATAAAACCAAACATATTAACATTGGCTCGGTTTTGGATTTTCATAATTGATCATTTTTTTTTTATTTACGGTTTGGTTAACTTGGTTAACCTGCTTTTCCGCATTGGACATGAGTCGATTCAAGTCAGGTTAGTTTCAATTAATAAAGTTAACTGTATTTTGGGACAATAAGTGATCATTTTTATTTATAAGCAGAATAAGCGACAACTAATATGTTATTTATAAAAAATAAATAACAGAAAATTGTGATGTGTAACATTATTTATAAAAAGTGATAAAAAATATATATGAAGTTTGGTTTTGGTGTCGTTTCATTCGGTTATTAATTATTAAACATATAACCATGATCGAACTATGCATTTCTCTATTAGTTGAGTATTTTGCTTATGTTAATTATTCATTTTTTCTGCTCACCCTGAGACAAGAGTAGAGCACCGTATCTCATCTCCTAAAGGTGTACGGTGTGGGTGGCAAAGGGGTGCGGCAAACTCACTTTGCCGTTCGGGCACACCGCCGCCAACCCCCTTTGCCGCGCGGTGAACATGGTGGGGCGGTAAAGGCTTGCCGTGTGAGATTAAATATATTATTAATATAATATTTAATCTTTTAGCCATTATAATCATTTATATTATATTGGATCAAAATACATTAATAACCTATTAATAATTAGTTGGTAATTGTTGATGGACCATATTACCCTTATTAACTAATTAGGTTTCCTCTTGGGTGTATATATAAGAAGATCATTAGAGAGTTTAAGGGTTAGACAATTACACAATTCACATAACCCTCATAACATCAAATCGGCTCTCTCTCTCCATAACTGATTCTCTCCCTAGTTTCGGTTCATCACCATCATAACTTTACACCCTAAGGAGGAACCAGATCATCCTGACAAGTATGTCGAACTCAATGGCTGCATCTTTGACTGGATTCTCTGCTGGCCTGTCTGCTGTAACAGGTATTATTTACATGTTTTCCCTTATGTTTAAACAGAACTGATCCAACATGTGGTATCAGAGCATATGTTGATAAATCAGTTCTGTTTTCGTATCCATCATTCTGGGATCATAATCTGGAAAACAGAAAAGTCTTAAAGCCTTAAAAATCTTGGCTGTTTTCGGTTTTATTTGAGCCGAAACCATTGTTTTGAGTAAAGGGTCACTCGAAATCACTAATGGGTAAATTAATATCCGAAATCTGTTAGTAAAAGTAATAAAATTCAGGTTTCGGATCCCAGATTATGTTTTTAATTTTTTAGGGTTCATCACTTGTTCTAAGAAAAACTCGAAAATTCCTTAACTTTTGGAATATAATTTAGATTAGTGGGTGTTTTTACTGTTTTGATCTTAATTTTATCTATTAAAGTTTTCGAAAACTGTTAAAGAGAAAATCAGTTATTATTTTCGAAATCTTTTGATAATTTAGATCAGCAATAAAACAGGAAACACTATCCCACAATCCCTAAAATTTCGAGTTTTTCAATTATCATCACAAAACAGCTGTTAACAGGGATTCGAGACCATCAGACTGCAACTCGAGACCATCAGATCTCGACTCGAGACCACAAGGTCTCGACTCGAGACCACAAGGTCTCGACTCGAGACCACAAGGTCTCGACTCAAAATCATAAGGGCTCTCAAATCTTTACAACTCGAGACAAGGGTCTCGACTCGAGACCATAAGGTCATAACTCGAGACCAAGGTTGCGACTCGAGACCATAAAGCTACAACTCGAGACCAAGGTTGCGACTCGAGACCATAAGGTCATAACTCGAGACCATAAGGTTGCGACTCGAGACCATAAGGCTACAACTCGAGACTAAGGTTGCGACTCGAGACCTCATAACTAACTAGAGATCTCAAAACTCAGTCAAGACCTAACTCGAGACCTGTTAGTTTGATCTGCGCTAACAGGTGGTTTGCTATTAAATACTTGGTTTTGTTAACAGTTAATTAACTAATCAGAATCAGATAATTTTTACAAAACCAAAATAGCTTAACTTGAATGAGCTTCTGATGTATTAAGTCTGGCCAAAGCTGATTTAATACATCTATTTATTGTTCAAGTATTATAAAAGCTATGTTGAGTATGCATTACAAACGTGAAATGTCTTAATTCTGGCCAAAGCTGATTTAATTCATTTATGTTTAGCATGCTTGACAAGTGCATAACTAAAGTGATTGTCTCATTTCTGGCCAAAGCTGATTTGTCACGATTACTTTGCACACATACTTAAATGATTACACTTCTGGCCAAAGCTGATTTGTCTTCGTTTAAGTAGTATTTTACTAAGTCTATTATTTTGATGTTAGTAATAGACAATATCACAGCTTCATTGTGACAACTGTGTTCTGTAATCTCTGTACGATGTAAAACAATGGTGACTATCAATAAAACAATGTGCTTTAGTGTTAATATATGTGTATTTGTGTTTGACAATTTTACAATTTGATTCGATTCCGATCTCAAGCTTTAGATCACCTTCTGGAAGGTTATACGCAAACTGGTGCTTAAACGCAATCAGTTTAACGCAACATACACTCCGGAACTGTGACGTAAGCCAAACATACCCTAAATATCCCTTACATTACTTAGAAATAAGTTTCGAAGGATTCGGTATGGCGAAAACATGTCTATTTGAACTAAAAAAACTATTTACGACAAAACTGCGAAACGAACGTTGGTGACCGCCCGGATAATATTTAAATCCCAAAAATATTCTGTTATGATTAAAAATTTATTTTTAATCAGGTCCATGTTGAAAAATAAATCGAAATGCCTAAAAACGTTATTTTTCAAGTTTAAGCGCGTACCGTGTGTTTCTACGCGACACAGTGCTTCTACTGTGAAACGCGGACAACGCAGCCAGTCTTGGCAACTGAAATTCAGTAACATTTGGGCGAGTTTATTTTTATAGAATAATAAAAATAATTTAGAACGTCATAAACCGGGATTTAAACGCTAGATAAAATACCCGGTACCCGATTAAACACCTACTTCTATCTAATTTACCACCAAAGTTACATTTAACCCCCTCCCCATCTATATTTACGGTCACATGGAGGGTAACCCCACCAACAAATCTTGCCAAGATTTTTCATATCTTACTTGATCCTTACATGACACTTGTAATTGCATGACACTTTCATATCTCCTCCATATCTTGCAAATCTTCTACATATATATTTTCCAAAGATTACAATCTACAAGATCACACTCCACTCCTTCTCTTCTCTCTCCCCAAACCGTCCACCCTCTCTCTCTCTATCCATCTTCATATATTCAAACTTAGTTCATCAAGATTCAAGTCCCTCTCCAAGCATATTTCAAGTGTTTGTGAAGAATCAAAGGTGATTCCAAGGTGCATTCAAGTGATTTCAAGCTTCTATCATTAAAATCTCATCCCACAACCTACTTGAATCTTGAAGGTATAACACTTATGTTAAAATCATACTTTTGATTCTTGGTTGTTCTTGATGATTTGAAGTTTCTCTTGAATCTTGGAATTTTCACTAAACTTGAAATCTAAAAAAAAATGGTGGTGATATATATGTATGTATAACCGTACATATATATATGTGTGTATGAGTCTTGAAGTTTGATTTATTGTTAAGTACTTGTTTATGTTGTTGCATGTTCTTGAATATAGTTAAAAATGCAAGTATTTGATGATTTGTGCAAGATATGATAAATGATCAATTAAATCAGCAAGTAAACATGAATAAATCACATGTTTGATGCATCTAAACTCATATGAAAAGATGATGATATGATAGTGTGCTTTAGACACTTGTACATGAAGGAATATGTTGATTTAAAGCTCAAGAAGTGATAAAAAAATGGTTGTATGACAAAAGTGATTTTGAACAGATTATAAACACTAAAAATAACATTATTTGGTGTAATATAATGGCATAAAACTTTGACATAGGTTTGGTAGCATTGCATGTTGTACATATAGCTTAAAAAGTGATAAAATATGTGAAATTTGCATGATTTATATGCTCTATTTAAGACCTGCACTATTGTGAGTATAACCATTATTTTATTCAGTAAATAACATGGGTTGTGTCAAAATTTCAAGTCGTTTCGATTTCGGATGGTTCGGGTAACGTTTGATGCAAAACTATGCGGTAAAACGGTTAAAAATCGCCTTTTCGGAGGACTTTTACAAAACTGTTTTAGATCAGTAACCAAACTGATATTTTTGGTAAAAAAATAAGTATTTTAACTTATATTAAGTTTACTTGGTGTTCGTTTAGTCATACGTGGCTTCCGACGTCCAAAAATGTTACCGAAACGCTAAAATAAGTGTTTTTCAACATAACTAGAATGGGTTGTTCATAAGTAAATTTAATGTGTCACAATGTGCTATGTGTTTTACAATATGTGTATGATGATGTGTTAGTGTTGACAAGATTATGCATATTACGCTTGAGTATATGTATATATACAAATACACCAAAATAATCAAAAATAATAACTTTTCGAGAAAACTCAAAGTTATGTGAAAATTCTAAGTATCAGAGAAACTTCGGTATTTATGTGAATTTTGATTATTAAAATCATCCTTACTTTATTTAGGACGCATAAACAATTTGAGGGATTGTGTTAACATTTAAAAACGCACCCAAGGTGAGTACATAGTTCCCCTATTTTACTGTTTTCAATTGTTTTGGGGTGATTCATATGTATCAAAACGATTTCGATGTTTCACGATGGTTTCAAAAACGATTAAGGTGGTTTATACAAAACTAATAACGATTTCGATGTTTTCACGATGGTTTCAAAAACGATTAAGGTGGTTTATACAAAACTAATAACGATTTCGATAAGGTGTACACGACTTGTTGGTTGTAATTACATAACGAATGACATTCATTAACATTGATCAAGCCGACCAGTATTAGGTTATGGTACCATAGGATCTGACAAATCCCGTTATTGCACTACACCCATGGTTATGTGTGGGGGTTGTGGGTAACGACTGAATCTGATAATTTTTAACTTACCCTTTGGAGGTTTGTTAACGCGAAAACGAGTTGAACAATAATCGAGTCACACAGGTTTGAATGTTGTTAGCGAGACGACCAAAAGTAGTTCACTATTAAAACGAATACGATTTTGAGACGAGTTAAACGATTTGAAACGAGATACACGAGGTGAAACGAGTAAACGATTTGGGAACGACTTGGAAACGATGTTAAACGATTTCGATAAGCGATTGGTTTTTGGTTAAGTGTTTAGATAACGAGACGGGTGTAATGTGGTGAAAACATGGTAGATACGCCGATGGTACTTCTTATATATAAGTGTTTTCATCGTATTACATATCGTGGCGTTATTTAGTTCACTTGGGTAAACGATTTTGAAACGATATCACACAACGGTGTTTTCTAAGAGATATAAACTATACGAGTTTTTAACGAGCTTTTACAAGATGTTTTACAAGTTGGTGTTCTAAAGCAAAGGTTTTTGGGTTAAGAATCATGGCTACGAGGTTTTATAAACTATAACCCACTTGATTCGAGTTGGTTAATTAAGTTGCAATATTATACTCTTTTCAAAACAAAGTTTTTATTAAAGTATTGCAACACTTAAACTAGCCATGAATTCGACACTCCTATAAAACCTATGTACTCGCCAGCATTTCTTTGCTGACTAAGTTTTTACATATGTTTCAGGTGTTGATACTTGAATGACTGCTAGGATGCATGCGTCACATAGGACCTGGACGAGGCCTTAGTGACATAATAACTATGTTAGACGATATAAAACTTGTTTATTCTATGTTAAGACAATGCAATGTTTAATATTATCAATAAAACGAAACACTTTTTATATCCATGGTTGTGAAACGATTGCTTCTGTTACAACACTCCCCGATGTTTCCGCCACGGTTTGTTGTCCTACGTGGTCGGGGTGTGACAGAAGAGTTGGTATCAGAGCCAATGGTTATAGGGAATTAGGTTATTAGTAATGCTTGACCTAGACTATAACCTTAGGACCCTAACACAAGTTTACTTGTGTTTAGATTTTAAAACAATACCGTCACCTATCCTTAGGTGATAACCACAGCGAGAACACAAATCCGAATCTGCTTCGAAAATTAATCATCTGTTCTAGGATGATTGATTACTAGGTTTTGAACCCTCTGTTTTATGGTTTTGAACCCTTCCAGTTTGATTCATATTTGGCTTAGTGCCTTTTGAATTTTCAAAATCTCGTCAAAGTTTGGGTTAAAATAATGTGAACACATGCAAACTGGAAGAGTGAATGCCTGTACCCTGAGTTTTCTGTCTAAGGCTAGAGTGTTCGTACAAATCCACATAATCGGACCAGTCACTCTTACCTGGGAACTCTTGGGGTGAGTGTTCACTTATAGGCGAGCATGTCTTCGCGATGCATTATTTTGATTCATTTACTTTGATTAGTCACTGCGTGTCATTTGTTTGTTTGAGGTAACGAACTAATGATCGCTTTTATTGTGTTTTGTCGATGTTTTCAATGCCTCTTTTGTTTTTCCAATGATCGGTCCCGCTCGTGGACGAGCATTCAATCTGAATGCAAACGAGGCTAGAGTTGACAACCTCGTTGTCAATGGTACCTTCGTTTTCAACGGTACGTTTCTTGTTAATAATCAACCCGCATCTATTCTTTTTAATTCTGGTGCCGATCGTAGTTTTGTTTCGTTATCTTTTGAACCTTTGCTTGCGATACCTAGAACTGAATTGAGGAAACCCTTATCTGTCGAAGTTGCTCCTGGTAAACCTCTTGTTCTCGATTCTGTTATTCGTGATTGTCAGTTGAACCTTGATAGCCATCTTTTTCCTATTGACCTCACACCAATGCAACTTGGGAGCTTCGACGTCATCATTGGAATGGATTGGTTAACCAAACACCACGCTGAGGTGGTTTGTTTCGATAATATTGTTCGTATTCCTCTTCCGTCTGGCGATGTTTTGGAAGTTCGTGGAGAGAAGCCATCTGGCGGTTTGAAGCTTATGTCGTGTACAAAGGCCCAAAGGTATTTAAGAAAGGGATATGTTGCTTTTCTAGCACATGTCACCGAGGAGAGAAGCAAAAGTAAGAGTATCCAGGATATTCCGATTGTTCGGGATTATCCAGAGGTGTTTCCCGATGAACTGCCTGGTTTGCCTCCAGTTCGTCAAGTTGAGTTCCATGTCGACCTTGTACCTAATGCCAACCCGATTGCGAAAGCACCTTATCGTCTTGCACCGTCAGAGATGCAAGAGTTATCGAAACAGCTTCAAGAGTTATCTGATAAAGGATTCATCCGTCTGAGTTATTCACCTTGGGGAGCTCCTGTCCTCTTCGTGAAAAAGAAAGATGGATCTTTTCGTATATGTATCGATTATCGTGAGCTTAATAAGCTTACCATCAAGAATCGATATCCCCTACCTCGAATTGATGATCTCTTTGACCAGCTGCAAGGTGCTTCATGTTTTTCTAAGATCGATCTGCGTTCTGGGTATCATCAACTTCGTGTTCTCGAAGAAGATATTCCCAAAACTGCTTTCCGCACGAGATATGGGCATTACGAGTTCACAGTCATGCCTTTTGGCTTGACGAATGCTCCAGCTATCTTTATGGACTTAATGAATAGGGTCTGTAAACCTTATTTAGATAAGTTCATTATTGTGTTCATCGACGATATCCTCATTTATTCGAAAACTTGAGCCGATCACGAGCAACACCTTCGCTTAACGTTGGAACTCCTTAAGAAGGAACAACTTTTCGCTAAATTCTCCAAGTGTGAATTCTGGCTTAAAGAAGTTCAGTTTCTAGGTCATATAGTCAACGAGCAGGGTATTCATGTGGATCCATCCAAGATTGTTGCTATTAAGGATTGGAGTACACCAACGACACCTACAGAGATTCGATCTTTTCTAGGTCTTGCTGTTTATTATCGTCGATTCATTTCTAATTTCTCGAAGATTGCGGTTCCACTCACAGCTTTGACTCAGAAGAATAAGCCTTTTGAGTGGGGACCCAAGCAAGAAGAAGCATTCCAAACGCTGAAGCAGAAATTATGTAATGCTCCTGTTCTATCTCTGCCCGAGGAAAACGATGATTTCGTTGTCTATTGCGATGCATCCAACTTAGGCCTTGGTTGCGTCCTCATGCAACGAGGTAAAGTTATTGCATATGCATCTCGACAGCTGAAAATCCACGAGAAGAACTATACGACTCATGATCTCGAGTTAGGAGCTGTGGTTTTCGCGCTTAAGATCTGGAGACACTACCTCTATGGAACGAAGTGTGTGGTTTTCACAGACCATAAAAGTCTTCAGCATATTCTTAATCAGAAAGAGCTGAACATGAGGCAACGACGTTGGGTTGAACTCTTGAACGATTACGATTGCGAAATTCGCTACCATCCTGGTAAGGCGAATGTCGTGGCCGACACGCTTAGTCGAAAAGAGCGAGTCAAGCTTCATTCTGTTCAAACACTATCTGATCTTCAATCTCGTGTTCTTCAAGCTCAACAATTTTGTGTTTCACAGAAGTTGTTGGTTATGGAATTACCACATCAGCTTGAGCTTAAACTCGAAGCAAAAAGCGATGGTTTGCTTTATTTCAAGGATCGTTTGTGGATTCCGAAACAAGACGATCTCCGCACCCTAGTGATGGACGAATCTCACAAGTCCCGATATTCTATCCATCCTGGTGTTGATAAAATGTACAAGGATCTTCATACTAAGTTCTGGTGGCCTGGTATGAAGAAAGATGTTGCCTTGTACGTATCGAAATGCCTAACTTGTCTTAAAGTCAAGGCTGAACATCAACGACCTTCTGGTTTGCTTGTACAACCAGAGATACCGGTTTGGAAGTGGGAGAGCATTGCGATGGATCTCATCACTAAGCTACCGCGTACTTCTAAAGGTCACGATGCTATTTGGGTTGTTATCGATCGATTAACGAAGTTAGCTCATTTTCTCTCGATTCGCGAAGACCTATCTGCTGATAAACTTGCAAAGATTTATGTTGATGAGATTGTTTCACGACATGGTGTTCCTTTGGATATCATTTCTGATCGTGATGCTCGATTTTCATCTCATTTCTAGAAAACCATGCAATCTGCTATGGGAACCCAACTAAATCTAAGCACTGCTTATCATCCCCAAACAGATGGTCAATCCGAGAGGACAATTCAAACTTTGGAGGATATGCTTAGAGCATGCGTGATAGATTTTGGTGGTAATTGGGATTCTCATCTGCCAATGATCGAGTTCTCTTACAACAATAGTTATCATGCTAGCATTAAAATGGCACCATTCGAAGCTCTCTACGGTCGAAAATGTCGTTCACCGGTCTGTTGGAACGAGGCCGGTGAAGCTCAGCTTATTGGACCTGAGCTCGTTCTGGAAACAACGGACAAAATCAAGAAAATTCGCGATAATCTTGTGACAGCTAGAAGCCGTCAAAAGAGTTATGCGGATTTAGGACGCAAGCCCTTAGACTTTCAAGTCGGAGACCGTGTCCTGCTCAAGGTTTCACCTTGGAAAGGAGTCGTGAGATTTGGAAAGAAAGGAAAACTTGCACCTCGATATGTGGGACCATTCAAGATTGTGGAAAGAATTGGGAAAGTTGCCTATCGACTAGAGCTACCTCCAGAGCTTGGAAATATTCATCCGACTTTTCGCGTGTCCAAAGATAACAAATTAAAGGTCAAGTTAAACGATTAATGCGATTATGTGTTTAGGTGTTCTCTTTTTATGAGATCCGATTTTCATTACCCAAATCCTCATAGAATCTTCCATATCCTCATATGAGGGATTCATAATAGGATATTCAAAAGGTACTATCTTAAATCCTTAATGGGTTTCTAGGTGGTGGTTAAGACCCTTGGATTATATAGTACAATTCCATGATTCGAAAATAGACCCTTGAGTGGTCTAGTTAAAGATTGATTCAGAATCTGGTTAAGAGTGGCATGTGATGATACAGCTGAAAGGACCCTATGATGGCCCAGTCACACTCATCACAGGTTCATTCATTTGGTTTTTCCCCTACACATTATTAAATGCACTGTGTGGACTATGCAAGGAATTACGTAATTATGGACGCGTACATAATTATAAAAATTCAGTGCACAGAAACCACAACAAGATTTATCATGTGTAAGAACCAATAGTGACAACAATAACGAAATGTGAACAATGTAATGAAGGTACGGTGGACGCACCAATGACGCTTCATATACTTGTATATAAGTGTCCCTCTTACCTTGCAAGCATAATGTTATTTAAAGTTACTAGAAGTTCGGAACCCTAACCGGTGTTGTTTTATCTTTTCGACTTCATGTTTCAAGCTTTCACAAGTTTCCTCTAAATAAAATTTCGGGACGAAATTTCCTAAAGTAGGGGAGACTGTGACAACTGTGTTCTGTAATCTCTGTACGATGTAAAACAATGGTGACTATCAATAAAACAATGTGCTTTAGTGTTAATATATGTGTATTTGTGTTTGACAATTTTACAATTTGATTCGATTCCGATCTCAAGCTTTAGATCACCTTCTGGAAGGTTATACGCAAACTGGTGCTTAAACGCAATCAGTTTAACGCAACATACACTCCGGAACTGTGACGTAAGCCAAACATACCCTAAATATCCCTTACATTACTTAGAAATAAGTTTCGAAGGATTCGGTATGGCGAAAACATGTTTATTTGAACTAAAAAAACTATTTACGACAAAACTGCGAAACGAACGTTGGTGACCGCCCGGATAATATTTAAATCCCAAAAATATTCTGTTATGATTAAAAATTTATTTTTAATCAGGTCCATGTTGAAAAATAAATCGAAATGCCTAAAAACGTTATTTTTCAAGTTTAAGCGCGTACCGTGTGTTTCTACGCGACACAGTGCTTCTACTGCGAAACGCGGACAACGCAGCCAGTCTTGGCAACTGAAATTCAGTAACATTTGGGCGAGTTTATTTTTATAGAATAAAAAAAATAATTTAGAACGTCATAAACCGGGATTTAAACGCTAGATGAAATACCCGGTACCCGATTAAACACCTACTTCTATCTAATTTACCACCAAAGTTACATTTAACCCCCTCCCCATCTATATTTATGGTCACATGGAGGGTAACCCCACCAACAAATCTTGCCAAGATTTTTCATATCTTACTTGATCCTTACATGACACTTGTAATTGCATGACACTTTCATATCTCCTCCATATCTTGCAAATCTTCTACATATATATTTTCCAAAGATTACAATCTACAAGATCACACTCCACTCCTTCTCTTCTCTCTCCCCAAACCGTCCACCCTCTCTCTCTCTCTATCCATCTTCATATATTCAAACTTAGTTCATCAAGATTCAAGTCCCTTTCCAAGCATATTTCAAGTGTTTGTGAAGAATCAAAGGTGATTCCAAGGTGCATTCAAGTGATTTCAAGCTTCTATCATTAAAATCTCATCCCACAACCTACTTGAATCTTGAAGGTATAACACTTATGTTAAAATCATACTTTTGATTCTTGGTTGTTCTTGATGATTTGAAGTTTCTCTTGAATCTTGGAATTTTCACTAAACTTGAAATCTAAAAAAAATGGTGGTGATATATATGTATGTATAACCGTACATATATATATGTGTGTATGAGTCTTGAAGTTTGATTTATTGTTAAGTACTTGTTTATGTTGTTGCATGTTCTTGAATATAGTTAAAAATGCAAGTATTTGATGATTTGTGCAAGATATGATAAATGATCAATTAAATCAGCAAGTAAACATGAATAAATCACATGTTTGATGCATCTAAACTCATATGAAAAGATGATGATATGATAGTGTGCTTTAGACACTTGTACATGAAGGAATATGTTGATTTAAAGCTCAAGAAGTGATAAAAAAATGGTTGTATGACAAAAGTGATTTTGAACAGATTATAAACACTAAAAATAACATTATTTGGTGTAATATAATGGCATAAAACTTTGACATAGGTTTGGTAGCATTGCATGTTGTACATATAGCTTAAAAAGTGATAAAATATGTGAAATTTGCATGATTTATATGCTCTATTTAATACCTGCACTATTGTGAGTATAACCATTATTTTATTCAGTAAATAACATGGGTTGTGTCAAAATTTCAAGTCGTTTCGATTTCGGATGGTTCGGGTAACGTTTGATGCAAAACTATGCGGTAAAACGGTTAAAAATCGCCTTTTCGGAGGACTTTTACAAAACTGTTTTAGATCAGTAACCAAACTGATATTTTTGGTAAAAAAATAAGTATTTTAACTTATATTAAGTTTACTTGGTGTTCGTTTAGTCATACGTGGCTTCCGACGTCCAAAAATGTTACCGAAACGCTAAAATAAGTGTTTTTCAACATAACTAGAATGGGTTGTTCATAAGTAAATTTAATGTGTCACAATGTGCTATGTGTTTTACAATATGTGTATGATGATGTGTTAGTGTTGACAAGATTATGCATATTACGCTTGAGTATATGTATATATACAAATACACCAAAATAATCAAAAATAATAACTTTTCGAGAAAACTCAAAGTTATGTGAAAATTCTAAGTATCAGAGAAACTTCGGTATTTATGTGAATTTTGATTATTAAAATCATCCTTACTTTATTTAGGACGCATAAACAATTTGAGGGATTGTGTTGTCACACCCCGACAACGTAGAACATACAAAACGTGGCGGAAACGTCGGGGAGTGTTGTAACAGAATCAATTGTTTCAAATCCATGGCAAATGAAGTTTCGTTTTATAAATCAAACATGAAGGTTTACATTGTCTAAACAAGAATCAAAGTGTACATAACATAAATTAACTAGTTCTTGTCTCGTTTTAAGTCACTAAGGCACATGTCCGCCTAAGTATGTCTTGATAAGTCCTATGCATCATCTCCTGAAAACACATGTGAAAATAGGTACGTCAGCATAAAAATGCCTGTGAGATACATTGGTTTTGTGAAAACGGAATTCATGACTTATGTTTGAGAAAATGTTTAGTCATGAACCTTGTAATTTGCTTTGTCTTGTAAATCGTTTGAAAAACGGTAAGATCAAATGATATGTATAAATAAGAGAACACTGTATGGTTAAACGGATAACCATGTAAAATGAGTTTGTATAAGATAAGTCGTTTGTAAAACAATGTCTTGTGAAAAGCGTGTTATTTGTATAAAATGTTCTATGTCTCAAATTGAAATGATTCAAATAACGCTACGATATGTAATACCATACAAAAACTTATATATAGGAAGTACCAGCGGCGTATCCACCATGCTTGTATCATATTACACACGCCTCGTTACTTAATCACTTACTCAAACCAAACCATCAGAATGAAATGTTTAACAACGGTAGAAATGTTCATGTATAGTTAAATGTCTATTGTCAAATGTAATTCATGTCAACGGATACAACTGGTTTACACGGTTCAATGGTTACAGACGGTTCATGAAATCAAAAGGGTAAGACGGTTCACATCGTCAAATGGTTACAACGGTTCAAAATGTAGGGTAATGTGTTCATATGTTGGATGAGCATATGCGTCAGAAATGCAATGTGAAACAGTGTACTACGTATGCACACAATGGGCGTACGTAGCATGAAATGTATTGTAGAGTACAACGGTTCAAAATGTAGTATACTGTGTTCATATGCTGGATGAGCATAGGCAACAGAAATGCAATGTGAAACAATGTATTACGTATGCACACAATGGGCGTACGTAGCATGAAATGTAAAGCAATGTACTAAGTACGCACACAATGGGCATACATAGCATAAACACAATGAAATCATGTACTATATATGTACTATCGAACATAGTAGTATATGATGTGGAAACCGGAAAGCATAAAAGTAGCAAGTAGGCACATGTGTTTCACCCCAAAACAGTTTGGAAAACAGTAAAAGAGGGGTTCAATGTACTCACCTGAGATTGCTTTGAATTCCTTGTATAATAACCAGATAATGCTAGGGGTCACGGGATATCAAACGGCACCTAATAGGTAGCTATATTAATATACCGGACCAAAATCGGAGGGTCGGATAGTATGCGGGTTCGTAAACCAAACGAGTATGGAGACTCGTGTAATATGGTTTAACAAAGCCTACATACTAAAACGAAACCTAACCTAAGTGCTTACGCCCCATCATGACCCGTTTAGGTAGCTTAGGCTACCCTAACGCGTCGTTCGCGTAGAACGCGTCTGGAACGCCTAACATCATGACCACAAGGTATAACCTCGGAAGGTTATAGCTATGGTCACCTAATGTGTTTGGATCCTAAAGATCGACCAAATGGGTCGGGTTCGAAAGTATAAGCGATGGTTTAGATCGCTTACCTTACGACCCTGTATAAGCACTAAACTAAAAGTGACGAGCTAAGCATGTTAGAACATGCTTAACTAAGTTTAGAAAACAGGTTTGACATCAAAACAAACGGCTTTGATGCTCACGAGTAGTTTGGTTACAAAATATGCAAGAATGCACATTTTGGCCGAAACTACGACCCGTCACTGAGCCTAGTTAACGTGGTGATCAGTAGGTATAGTCACTACGGACTATAACCATCGTGATCACGCTCACGTTATGAAGTTCCATGAACTTCGCATCGACCATAAGCTGGTCAATGCAGAAAGTCAACAAAATGTTGACTTTCGGACTCGAAAAGCGATAAAAGAGCGAAAGAAGACTTACGGAAGGTCCCCGAGTGCTAATCTAGATCAAATAGCTCAGGTATGGA
Source organism: Helianthus annuus (assembly GCF_002127325.2). NCBI lineage: Eukaryota > Viridiplantae > Streptophyta > Magnoliopsida > Asterales > Asteraceae > Helianthus > Helianthus annuus. The sequence goes on from NC_035437.2 coordinate 173,269,691, forward strand.
ACAATGGTTCCAACTTAGAGCCTTAAGATCAGATTTTGTGGGTTTTTGGAACAAAGGGGGGGTATTTATAGGAAAAGTGGAACCGTGAGGATCGTTTATCGAATATCGTGCCGCGATCTCGAGCGTACACTTGTCAAATTCTTGTGGTAAGTCAGAACTTGGCCCTTGGCTCCTGATTGGGTGAAAGGGCATTGCCCCTTGATCGAACGAAAGGCCAAACTGCATTAAATGCAAAGATTTTTCTGTCTGACAGTCTCACGCGCCCCGCCTAAGGTTCCCAGATCAGAATTTACAATTTTGGTCCCTGCACTTCAGAAACACGTATTTTGGCCCATTTTTGGAACGTTTAAGCCCCGTTAACCTCATTTCAAGGATCTAAGATGAAGTTAAAGTGTAGGGGACATGAAATATGCTCAAAAATATTCCGGATGTCGGTTCGTTTGGCCGTACGATTGCGATGTTCGCTTAATTACGACGGAATGCGCATAAGCGCGAAAGACGATCCAAATGACGCGACGAATGGATTTTTTCTCATGCCAAACACTAAGGCATAATATAAGGGTGCTTACATAAATTTTTGGATGTCCGGATGTATTCAGAACGTAAGTTATGCGCAAAAGTGCAAACTTGTGCACTTTTTGACACTTTTAGCCCCTGAATGATCCAAAAGTTTGTTTTAGCATACCAAACCCCTCAAAGCCTATTTCTAAGCTATGTAAAGGATATTTATGGTATGTTTAACTTATGGACATGTTCCAGAATGTTCGTTACAGTTCAAATTGGCATACTTTCGCAGTTTGTCAAGTTTAGTCCCTGTAAGCGAATTAACTTGTTTTTGCTATACCAAAGCCTTCAAAACTTATTTCTAAGTTATGTAAAGGTTATTTAAGGTATGTTGAGTATATGTTGATGTTCCGGAGTATTTGTCGCATTAAACTGAGTACGTTTACGCACCAGTTTGCGTATAATGCTCTAGAAAGCATTGTAGAGTTTGAAATAGAACAAGAATTGATATGTGCAATAGATACGCATATTTATACAATATCCCAAGTATGAAATACGATATTTCATCGTCTTGGTATTTGTTTGATGGTCTCGGTGACATAGGTGTCACAGTCTCCCCTACTTTAGGAAATTTCGTCCCGAAATTTATTCGTAGGAGTCTATTTGTGACTTTGCCAAATAACCACCAGCGATATGCAAGGAAATATCCTGTCATTTCCTTAACGGTCATTCCTCAGAAACGAATATGAACAGACGGAGTCATTTTCCTCAACGAGTATTCTTCAGAAATGGAAATGACGGAATAAGCAAACGGATGTTCATTTCCTCAATGGACAAATTGTCAGAAACGAAAATGAACTAACGGAGTCATCTTCAATGGTTGTTTCCTCAGAGTTGGAAGTGAAGGATTTCACAACGGATATTCATTTCCTCAACGGATAAATCTTCAGAAACGAAAATGAACAGACGGAGTCATTTTCAACGGTTGCTTCCTCAGAGTTGGAAATGAAGGATTACACAACGGATATTCATTTCCCCAACGGATAAATCGTCAGAAACGAAAATGAACTAACGGAGTCATTTTCAACGGTTGCTTCATCAGAATTGGAAATGAAGGATTACACAACGGATATTCATTTCCTCAACGGATAAATCTTCAGAAACGAAAATGAACTAATAGAGTCATCTTCAACGGTTGCTTCCTCAGAGTTGGAAATGAATAGGGTTAACTCTAGACACATGACAGAACTTGTTGTGATTTCTGTGCACTAAATTCCATAATTATGTATGCATCCGTAATTACGTAATCCCTTGCACAGTCCGCACAGTTTGTTTTGTAATGTTTTGGGGAAGGATATCAAACTTGTGACGAGGGTGACTAGACTTCCATCGGTTCCTTTTAGTTAGATCGACAGGGGATCCTCTTGGTTAGGCCACCAAGGAGTCCTTTCAGCTATATCATCACATGATATCCCTAACCAGATTTTTGGATGAATCTGTTTAGCTAGACCACTCAAGGGGTCTAATTATGAAGTAGTACCTTATAATCCGAGGGACTTAACTATAACATAGAAGTCCATTGAGGATTTTAAGTAATACCTTTGGGCATCCTACTATGAATCTCTTGTACACGGATATGTAAGATTCTACGAAGATTTGGATAACATAATTTGGATCACACAACAATACATAAGGAAACACATAAGCACATAGTCACATAATTGTTTAATTTGATCATAATTTGTTATTAACTTGTTATCGATTGAATACGGATATGGAAACCTGTCGACGGATCTCAATGTTCACTGGAATCTATCTGAGAAGATAGAAAGATCTCCCAAAATTCGATTTTTGATTACAAGGAATCACCACATTCGAATGAAGGTATACAACAATTAAAGACTTACGGGAAATTCCTAGGTACCCTATTAAGGATTTATAGTGGTACCTTGGGTATTCGTCTTGTGTTGTAACCTGCGCCTTGTACTTCGTTTCCTTAGAATAAACGGGTACTTAGGAATTTCGTGGAAGACGCAAGCGATTATAGAATGGGAGAATTTTGGGGGTAGTTTGTTCTTCAAGGAATATGGTACCTTGATTGTTGGTATTGCAAGGGATATGTCGTTTATACATGCAACCATCGAAATACATTGCAATGTAAATGAAAGATTTATTTATAAACAACGATATCAACTGTTCCTTGGATCTTGACAACAAAAGAAACTTAATACATAAGACATGATTATTTCTAAACGATGTTGTCTTCTAGTCAGTCGGGTGATCATCCTTGTGCTGGATTTGCATTAGCAAGCTTTGGGCAATTTCTTCGGAAATGACCCATCTCGCCACAGTTGAAACAAGAACCTGGTAGGAAACGACCTTGAGCGGGATTGTTGCCAGCTTGGTTTGGTGCAGCTGCAGCTGGGCAGATTCTTGTTGTATGGCCTATGAGTCCACAAGTTTGGCATTTGCGGCACTGTACATTGGCGTGATGATGGAGGCTACATTGGTTGCACAAAGGTGCAGTTCCATTGTATGGTTTTCTAGCAGGGGGTTGAGCTGGTTGGTTGGGGACGGCTTGACCATTGTGAGCGACCATGGCGAAGTTCTGAGAAGCCTTTCGCTTCTTTGACTTCTTAGGAGATTCAGTCTGTTCATCCATGGTCTTTGATTCCTCGATTGGCTTCTTGTCACCCTTTCGAAAAAGTTTATGCTTTCTGATCTGCGATTCAGTCAAGGTTGCAGATAGCTCAATGGCCTAACGGAGTGTGGTAGGGTTGCTACCAGTGACAATGTCTTGTACCGAGTCAGGCAGGCCGTCGATGTACCTTTCGATAGCCTTGTCGAGTGGGGCGACCATAGTCGGGCAAAGTAGACTCAACTCCTCAAACCTATCAGTATATGCCCTGTGTTCGCCACTATCTTGTTTCAAATCATCAAACTCCTTCTCCAACGCTCGTTGTTCATGACGAGGACAAAACTCTCTCATCATAAGTGCTCTCAGTTCAGCCCATGTTTGTGCTAGAGCAACATCTGCACCACGGTCTCTCATTACCCCGTTCCACCATGTAAGAGCCCTCTTCTGAAACACACTCGAAGAAAACTCGACCTTGCGATTTTCCGGACACTGCACGTGGCGAAAGGTATTCTCGATGCTCTCGAACCATTGGAGAAGCCCAGTTGCTCCCTCAGAACCACTAAACTTGAGTGGTTTAGCCGAGTTAAAGTTCTTGAAATTGCATGTACCATTGTTGTTGTTGTTGGCTTGGTTCCATTGAGCAAAGAGATTTGGGAATTGAGCAGCCATCTGCTGCGCAATAATTTCTGCCAGCTCGGCAGTTGCTATCTGGTGTTCGCGTCGAGGAGGCATTCTAAAAGAGGAAAACATGAAAGGAAACAAATAAAATGGTATTGGGTAAGAATAGGATGTTACAATCACTGACCATAATCACGGTTGATGGTCACTTGTTTGAATCATGAAGCAAACAAACAACACCAAGGCTGAATCAAAGCAAATAGATCCTCATAGTGTATTGCGAAGACATGCTCGCCTATAAGTGGACACTCACCCCAAGAGTTCCCAGGTAAGAGTGACTGGTCCGATTATGTGGATTTGTACGAACACTCTAACCTTAGACAGAAAACCCAGGGTACAGGCATCCACTCTTCCAGTTCGCACGTGTTCACACTATTTAGGACCCAAAACTTTGACGGGAGTTTTGAAAATTCAAAGGGGTTCAAAACCTTATAACAGAGGGTTCAAAACCTAGTAATCAATCATCTTAGAACAGATGATTGGTTTTCAAAGCGGTTTTGAAATTTATGTTCTTGTTGTGGTCGTCGCCTAAGGATAGGTGACGGTATTGTTTTATGACTAAACGCAAGTGAACTCGCGTTAGGGTCCTAGGAAGGTTATAGACTAGGTCAAAGCATTACTAATAACCTAATTCCCTATAACCATTGGCTCTGATACCATCTTTTCTGTCACACCCCGACCACGTAGAACATACAAAACGTGGCGGAAACGTCGGGGAGTGTTGTAACAGAATCAATTGTTTCAAATCCATGGCAAATGAAGTTTCGTTTTATAAATCAAACATGAAGGTTTACATTGTCTAAACAAGAATCAAAGTGTACATAACATAAATTAACTAGTTCTTGTCTCGTTTTAAGTCACTAAGGCACATGTCCGCCTAAGTATGTCTTGATAAGTCCTATGCATCATCTCCTGAAAACACATGTGAAAATAGGTACGTCAGCATAAAAATGCCTGTGAGATACATTGGTTTTGTGAAAACGGAATTCATGACTTATGTTTGAGAAAATGTTTAGTCATGAACCTTGTAATTTGCTTTGTCTTGTAAATCGTTTGAAAAACGGTAAGATCAAATGATATGTATAAATAAGAGAACACTGTATGGTTAAACGGATAACCATGTAAAATGAGTTTGTATAAGATAAGTCGTTTGTAAAACAATGTCTTGTGAAAAGCGTGTTATTTGTATAAAATGTTCTATGTCTCAAATTGAAATGATTCAAATAACGCTACGATATGTAATACCATACAAAAACTTATATATAGGAAGTACCAGCGGCGTATCCACCATGCTTGTATCATATTACACACGCCTCGTTACTTAATCACTTACTCAAACCAAACCATCAGAATGAAATGTTTAACAACGGTAGAAATGTTCATGTATAGTTAAATGTCTATTGTCAAATGTAATTCATGTCAACGGATACAACTGGTTTACACGGTTCAATGGTTACAGATGGTTCATGAAATCAAAAGGGTAAGACGGTTCACATAGTCAAATGGTTACAACGGTTCAAAATGTAGGGTAATGTGTTCATATGTTGGATGAGCATATGCATCAGAAATGCAATGTGAAACAGTGTACTACGTATGCACACAATGGGCGTACGTAGCATGAAATGTATTGTAGAGTACAACGGTTCAAAATGTAGTATACTGTGTTCATATGCTGGATGAGCATAGGCAACAGAAATGCAATGTGAAACAATGTATTACGTATGCACACAATGGGCGTACGTAGCATGAAATGTAAAGCAATGTACTAAGTACGCACACAATGGGCATACATAGCATAAACACAATGAAATCATGTACTATATATGTACTATCGAACATAGTAGTATATGATGTGGAAACCGGAAAGCATAAAAGTAGCAAGTAGGCACATGTGTTTCACCCCAAAACAGTTTGGAAAACAGTAAAAGAGGGGTTCAATGTACTCACCTGAGATTGCTTTGAATTCCTTGTATAATAACCAGATAATGCTAGGGGTCACGGGATATCAAACGGCACCTAATAGGTAGCTATATTAATATACCGGACCAAAATCGGAGGGTCGGATAGTATGCGGGTTCGTAAACCAAACGAGTATGGAGACTCGTGTAATATGGTTTAACAAAGCCTACATACTAAAACGAAACCTAACCTAAGTGCTTACGCCCCATCATGACCCGTTTAGGTAGCTTAGGCTACCCTAACGCGTCGTTCGCGTAGAACGCGTCTGGAACGCCTAATATCATGACCACAAGGTATAACCTCGGAAGGTTATAGCTATGGTCACCTAATGTGTTTGGTCGGATCCTAAAGATCGACCAAATGGGTCGGGTTCGAAAGTATAAGCGATGGTTTAGATCGCTTACCTTACGACCCTGTATAAGCACTAAACTAAAAGTGACGAGCTAAGCATGTTAGAACATGCTTAACTAAGTTTAGAAAACAGGTTTGACATCAAAACAAACGGCTTTGATGCTCACGAGTAGTTTGGTTACAAAATATGCAAGAATGCACATTTTGGCCGAAACTACGACCCGTCACTGAGCCTAGTTAACGTGGTGATCAGTAGGTATAGTCACTACGGACTATAACCATCGTGATCACGCTCACGTTATGAAGTTCCATGAACTTCGCATCGACCATAAGCTGGTCAATGCAGAAAGTCAACAAAATGTTGACTTTCGGACTCGAAAAGCGATAAAAGAGCGAAAGAAGACTTACGGAAGGTCCCCGAGTGCTAATCTAGATCAAATAGCTCAGGTATGGAACAATGGTTCCAACTTAGAGCCTTAAGATCAGATTTTGTGGGTTTTTGGAACAAAGGGGGGGGGTATTTATAGGAAAAGTGGAACCGTCAGGATCGTTTATCGAATATCGTGCCGCGATCTCGAGCGTACACTTGTCAAATTCTTGTGGTAAGTCAGAACTTGGCCCTTGGCTCCTGATTGGGTGAAAGGGCATTGCCCCTTGATCGAACGAAAGGCCAAACTGCATTAAATGCAAAGATTTTTCTGTCTGACAGTCTCACGCGCCCCGCGTAAGGATTTGGTAAATCCTTACGCGCCCCGCCTAAGGTTCCCAGATCAGAATTTACAATTTTGGTCCCTGCACTTCAGAAACACGTATTTTGGCCTATTTTTGGCACGTTTAAGCCCCGTTAACCTCATTTCAAGGCTCTAAGATGAAGTTAAAGTGTAGGGGACATGAAATATGCTCAAAAATATTCCGGATGTCGGTTCGTTTGGCCGTACGATTGCGATGTTCGCTTAATTACGACGGAATGCGCATAAGCGCGAAAGACGATCCAAATGACGCGACGAATGGATTTTTTCTCAAGCCAAACACTAAGGCATAATATAAGGGTGCTTACATAAATTTTTGGATGTCCGGATGTATTCAGAACGTAAGTTATGCGCAAAAGTGCAAACTTGTGCACTTTTTGACACTTTTAGCCCCTGAATGATCCAAAAGTTTGTTTTAGCATACCAAACCCCTCAAAGCCTATTTCTAAGCTATGTAAAGGATATTTATGGTATGTTTAACTTATGGACATGTTCCAGAATGTTCATTACAGTTCAAATTGGCATACTTTCGCAGTTTGTCAAGTTTAGTCCCTGTAAGCGAATTAACTTGTTTTTGCTATACCAAAGCCTTCAAAACTTATTTCTAAGTTATGTAAAGGTTATTTAAGGTATGTTGAGTATATGTTGATGTTCCGGAGTATTTGTCGCATTAAACTGAGTACGTTTACGCACCAGTTTGCGTATAATGCTCTAGAAAGCATTGTAGAGTTTGAAATAGAACAAGAATTGATATGTGCAATAGATACGCATATTTATACAATATCCCAAGTATGAAATACGATATTTCATCGGCTTGGTATTTGTTTGATGGTCTCGGTGACACAGGTGTCACATGTGTTAACATTTAAAAACGCACCCAAGGTAAGTACATAGTTCCCCTATTTTACTGTTTTCAATTGTTTTGGGGTGATTCATATGTATCAAAACGATTTCGATGTTTCACGATGGTTTCAAAAACGATTAAGGTGGTTTATACAAAACTAATAACGATTTCGATGTTTTCACGATGGTTTCAAAAACGATTAAGGTGGTTTATACAAAACTAATAACGATTTCGATAAGGTGTACACGACTTGTTGGTTGTAATTACATAACGAATGACATTCATTAACATTGATCAAGCCGACCAGTATTAGGTTATGGTACCATAGGATCTGACAAATCCCGTTATTGCACTACACCCATGGTTATGTGTGGGGGTTGTGGGTAACGACTGAATCTGATAATTTTTAACTTACCCTTTGGAGGTTTGTTAACGCGAAAACGAGTTGAACAATAATCGAGTCACACAGGTTTGAATGTTGTTAGCGAGACGACCAAAAGTAGTTCACTATTAAAACGAATACGATTTTGAGACGAGTTAAACGATTTGAAACGAGATACATGAGGTGAAACGAGTAAACGATTTGGGAACGACTTGGAAACGATGTTAAACGATTTCGATAAGCGATTGGTTTTTGGTTAAGTGTTTAGATAACGAGACGGGTGTAATGTGGTGAAAACATGGTAGATACGCCGATGGTACTTCTTATATATAAGTGTTTTCATCGTATTACATATCGTGGCGTTATTTAGTTCACTTGGGTAAACGATTTTGAAACGATATCACACAACGGTGTTTTCTAAGAGATATAAACTATACGAGTTTTTAACGAGCTTTTACAAGATGTTTTACAAGTTGGTGTTCTAAAGCAAAGGTTTTTGGGTTAAGAATCATGGCTACGAGGTTTTATAAACTATAACCCACTTGATTCGAGTTGGTTAATTAAGTTGCAATATTATACTCTTTTCAAAACAAAGTTTTTATTAAAGTATTGCAACACTTAAACTAGCCATGAATTCGACACTCCTATAAAACCTATGTACTCGCCAGCATTTCTTTGCTGACTAAGTTTTTACATATGTTTCAGGTGTTGATACTTGAATGACTGCTAGGATGCATGCGTCACATAGGACCTGGACGAGGCCTTAGTGACATAATAACTATGTTAGACGATATAAAACTTGTTTATTCTATGTTAAGACAATGCAATGTTTAATATTATCAATAAAACGAAACACTTTTTGTATCCATGGTTGTGAAACGATTGCTTCTGTTACAACACTCCCCGATGTTTCCGCCACGGTTTGTTGTCCTACGTGGTCGGGGTGTGACATTCATAATTAAAATGGTCATTATTTATGCCTGCCTTAGTATAACATGCCCTTTAGATCACATTAGGACTTCTTTCTTAGTATCATAACTTGCTCATCTTATTTCCACTATCAGCACCCAATTGCGGGATTCCACCTTTGACTGGTGATAACTTTGCTGAATGGAAGGATGCCCTCATGCTTACACTAGGATTGCTAGACTTCGATTATGCTCTTAGAGAGAATAAGCCAGTAGATCTTACTACTCAAAGTACTACTGCTGATCAGATAGTTCATGAAAAATGGACTAGATGTAACCGCATGTCTCTCATGTTCATGAAGCAATCTATTCACAATGCTATTAGAGGCGCCATTCTCGATTCTGAAGATGCTAAAACCTACCTGGCTTCTGTGGAGGCTCAATTCAAAGGAACATCAAAAGCACACGCTAGCACTCTTATCCTCAAGCTGGTGACTACTAAGTATGATGGGAGGAGCGGCATTCGCGAGCACATCATGATGATGCATGACATGGCCAATAAGCTGAAAGGGCTAGAGATGGAAATCAGTGATGGTTTTCTTGTTCACTTCATCATCATTTCGCTTCCTTCGTCCTATGAAGCATTCAAGATCAATTACAACACTCAGAAGGACAAATGGACGATGAGTGAGCTGGTCGCTATGTGCGTACAGAAGGAAGAGCGTATGAAGATGGATCGCACTACTGATGTTGCTAACTTCACAACCTCCAACTCTAAGAAGAGGAAACACAATCATCAAAGAAAGGATGCTTCCAAAGTCCAAAAGCCAAATCCTAATACAAGTACACCTTCCAGCTCTAAGATATCCTTAGGCAAACCCTATTGCAAGTTCTGTAAGAAAACAGGACATAAGCAAAAGGAATGCCTTGACTTCAAGGAGTGGCTGGCTAAGAAAGGTAACGATTTTTTCATGATACCTGAGTCCTTTAATTTAAATGTTCCTGCTAATTCTTGGTGGTTTGATTCTGGTTCTATGGTTCATGTAACTAACTCTACTCAGGGATTCCTTTCAATCCGGAAGCTGGGAAGAAACCAAAGAACACTTAAAGTTGGGGATGATCGGGAATTAGAAGTGAAGGCCATAGGAACATTACAATTATTTTTGAAAACTGGTTTATGTATTAAACTTTATGATACCTTATATGTTCCTGAGGTAACTTGGAACCTTGTATCAGGACCAAAGTTAGACATGGACGGTTTTGTCGTTTCTCATGGTCATCGCAAACTCTCTATTCTCTATGATTCCATTGTTTATGGTACTGGCATTTTGGATGGTGGTCTCTATAGATTAGAACTAGATGATAATTTTTCCAAATCTTTGTTGTCATATAATATTAATGAATCACTCACAAAGATGAAACAAATTCGAGACTTAGAGACTTCATCCATGTTGTGGCACCAACGTTTAGGCCACATCTCAAGAGAACGATTAAATTGTCTCGTAAAGGATGAAGTCTTACCTCCTCTCGATTTCACTGATTTTGGAACATGTGTCAAGTGTCTTAAAGGCAAAATGACATCAGCGAATAAGAAAGGTGCCACTAGGATATTAGAACTCATTCATACTGACATTAGTGGTCCTTACCAAATCGCTGGCATAACAGGACATACTTCATTTATCACTTTCATTGATGATTATTCTTGTTACATGTACTTGTATCTTATTAAGGAAAAGTCTGAATCTCTTACAACTTTTAAAGATTATAAAGCTGAAGTTGAAAAGCAGTTAGATCGTCAAATTAAAGTTGTGAGATCAGATAGAGGCGGTGAATATTATGGAAGACATACTGATGTGGGTCAAGCTCCTGGTCCATTTTATGATTTGTGTAAGGGCCAGGGGATTGTGAACCAATACACCATGCCTGGTACACCTCAGCAAAATGGTGTCGCTGAACGAAGAAATCATACCCTTATGAACATGGTGCGCAGTATGTTAGCCAACACTAATTTACCATTATTCCTCTGGACTGAAGCGTTAAAAGCAGCTGTTCATATACTCAATAGAGTTCCTTCTAAGTCTGTCCCTAAAACTCCTTATGAACTTTGGACAGGAAGGAAACCGAGTCTTAAATATATGAAAGTATGGGGCTGCATTGCTGAAGCAAAACTCTATAATCCTTTCCTAAGGAAACTTGACCCTAAAACAGTTACCTGCTTCTTTATCGGGTATCCTGATCATTCGAAGGGTTATCGTTTCTATTGTCCTTCCCATGTCACCCGTATTGTTGAAACCAAGCGTGCTGCGTTCCTGGAGGATTTCAAGGTCAGTGGGAGCAGTACCAACCCTTACGAAGAATTGCAAGAAGTACAAGACGCGGGGGGGAGAGACTCGTCGCTTACCATTACTTCGTTTACTCCTCTTGTACCCCATGCAACTGCACCTAAAGTCACTGCACAAATTCCATCTCCACAACCAGAACCCATCATACCTCATAACGAAGGCACATCAAACGCTCAAAACCAAGACAACGCTGAACCCGATAATCAACTCAGGAGGTCATCTAGGCAAAGAAGGCCTACTAATTGGGATGATTATGTTACCTACCTGACTGAAATGGATGCTGGAAAGCTCAATGATCCTATCTCTTATAATGAAGCCATTAGCAGTGATCAGTCTTCTGAATGGAATAAAGCTATGATTGATGAGCTTGAATCCATGAAGAGAAATGACGTTTGGGATTTGGTAGAATTACCCAACGGAGTTAAACCTGTAGGTTGTAAATGGGTGTTCAAAACAAAACTAGATCCGAATGGGAACGTTGAACGTTACACTCAAAAAGAGGGAATTGATTATCAAGAGACGTTTTCACCTGTCTCTCGTAAAGATTCATTAAGGATCGTTATGGCCCTAGTAGCTCATTTTGATTTAGAGCTGCATCAGATGGACGTCAATACTGCTTTCCTTAACGGAGACTTAGACGAAGATGTTTACATGAAACAACCTGAAGGCTTTAAACCTGAAGGTCAGGAGCATCTAGTCTGTAAGTTGAAGAAATCCATTTATGGGTTAAAACAAGCATCACGTCAATGGTACCTCAAGTTTGATGAAGTCATGAAGAGGCAAGGTTTTATGAAGAATCAAGTGGATCAATGCACCTACCTCAAGATGAGTGGGAGTAACTTTACTATACTTGTCCTTTACGTAGATGATATTCTATTGGCAAGTAATAGTTTAGACATGTTGCATGAGTCGAAGCGATTACTCTCGCATAACTTCGACATGAAGGATCTCGGAGATGCTTCTTACGTCATTGGCATCGAAATTCACCGAGATAGACACAAAGGGATCTTAGGATTGTCTCAAAAGACTTACATAGATCGTGTCCTTACACGTTACAACATGCAACAGTGCAAACCCTCCGTCGCTCCAGTAGTTAAGGGAGATGTTTTCGGTTCATTCCAGTGTCCGACAACAGAGGTTGAAAAGGAGCAAATGAGCCAGATACCTTACGCGTCAGTAGTCGGGAGCCTGATGTATGCTCAAGTCTGTACTCGCCCAGATATCGCTTATATTGCTAGAATGCTAGGCCGTTATCAGACTAATCCTGGCCTAGATCACTGGAAAGCAGCTAAGAAGGTCCTTAGATATCTGCAAGGGACGAAAGACTATAAACTGACTTATAGAAGAAGTGATCACTTAGAAGTGGTAGGTTATTCTGATTCTGACTTTGCCAAGTGCAAAGATGACAAGAAATCCACTTCGGGCTACATCTTTATGTTAGCAGGAGGACCTATCTCATGGAAGAGTCATAAACAACAGTTAACTACAACTTCCACAATGATGGCAGAATACATTGCTGTTTATAACGCAACCTGTCATGGAATGTTGCTTAGAAATCTGATCACTGGACTCAAAATCGTTAATTCCATTTCTAGACCATTGAAGCTTTACTGTGATAACTCAGCTGCCGTTAGTTTCTCGAACAGTAACAGTTCGACTGGAGCTGGTTTATATCTCGATACAAAATATTTGTTCGTACGTGAACGAGTTGAGGAAAATAATCTTTGTATTGGGTATATTAGTAATAAAGATATGCTTGCGGATCCGATGACTAAAGGTCTCCCACCTAAAGTTTTCGAAGAACATGTATCGAATTTGGGACTTACCAAAGACCTTATTTAATGGCATATTGTACTAGCTTATGTTTTAATTAAGAAAATTTCCTCAGTTTGATTTTGTATGTCTCTAACATATGTTCTGCCGATGTAATGACATATAGACAAATATAAATACAAATCAGACGCTAAAGGGCTTATAAGTATTTTGATCATAACTATTAGGTTTTAAATTGAGGCTATAGTATGATTAATGGGAGTCCTGAGTCGAATGATGATTCAACGGCTGTATTTCTCTGCTATAGTTCTTGGTTTAAGGCTAAAACGAGTGTTAACTCCTGGCCAGGCTCATCTAATACTCATGATAAATGATTACTCGGCTAAGTGGGAGAATGTGAGATTAAATATATTACTAATATAATATTTAATCTTTTAGCCATTATAATCATTTATATTATATTGGATCAAAATATACTAATAACCTATTAATAATTAGTTGGTAATTGTTGATGGACCATATTACCCTTATTAACTAATTAGGTTTCCTCTTGGGTGTATATATAAGGAGATCATTAGAGAGTTTAAGGGTTAGACAATTACACAATTCACATAACCCTCATAACATCAAATCGGCTCTCTCTCTCCATAACCGATTCTCTCCCTAGTTTCGGTTCATCACCATCATAACTTTACACCCTAAGGAGGAATCAGATCATCCTGACAAGTATGTCGAACTCAATGGCTGCATCTTTGACTGGATTCTCTGCTGGCCTGTCTGCTGTAACAGGTATTATTTACATGTTTTCCCTTATGTTTAAACAGAACTGATCCAACATGCCGATGCGGTGAACATGTTTGTGAGAGATGATTTTGCTTTATATGTTTTTTTCTAATAATAGTTTACCAATTCATGAAGTGTCTAACCATTGCCAACACTTTTCAGCATAGTTTAAACTCTTAAGGTTGAATGACATGGCACACTCTCATTGGTTGATTTTGAAGTTTACCACTTTCAAGTGTCTAACAACTCCCTACACCCTAAGGGGGGTAGGGGTGGTCATCACTCACCACTCATTTATCACTCACAACATCCAATCAAGTTCTGCCATGTCATCAACCATTATTCCATCACTCACAACCTTTTTTAGTGGAAATGCTCATCACTCACAACACCCAACAATAAACATTCACATCCCCTCACATGCTTCCATTTTTCACGCGTCATATTCTTAACGCGTTATTAAGTTTACGCGTGATGTCGACACAGTGGCGGTGGTGTTTTATATATTTCCACGCGTGAAACTCAATTATCACAGGATATTTTTTATCCACCCTGGATGGCCTAAGATAATTTTAAAATTTGTAAGAAAAAAAAAAGTTCATAATTCATCGATACAGATAAATGTAAAAGAAAGTAACAACATTTACATTTAAATCGATGTAATTTGCACTAAGTCTAGTAAAAAAATCATTTAAAAAATTAATATGAATACTTTTAGCAGGTATATTTGAAAAATTAGTTGGAATTTAGCATTTAGCAACATCCAAACATAACATGTGTGGAAAATATGTACGTGAATTTTGGTTAGGATGTATGGTGGGCCGGCCCACCTTTATGTTAAAACAGGCTACCTTTTTAGGCCCTCAAAATTTCAAAACCCGTTTAAAAAAAAAAACATGATGTAGATAGTAAGGGTACTAGAGGCACCCTTTGGGTTGCTCGGGTAATGCGACTACACTATAGGTGCACAAAATAACTGGTTAATTAACTGAAACCGTAACCGATTAATAACTGATCGAGAAATAACCAGTTAGTGGTTATTTTTAACCGTATGTTAGTAACCGGTTATTGATATTCAGTATCGGAACCGAATTTTTAACTGGCAGAGCAGGTAACCAAAAATTTCAAAAAAAAAAAAAAGAAGCAAAAAACCGGTTATTAACCGAAAATGAGCGGTTAATTAACTGAACCGGTTAAAGTAATTAACCAGACCAGTTAAAAAAATAACTGATTAAAGTAATAATCGGTTAAAGTCAAAAAGTCAAATTAACCGGTTAACCGAACCAGTTATTAAAATTAACCGATTTGTGCACCTCTAGACTACAAAAGCAATAAGACTGACTACAAAAATCCAAATCTATGTTTAAACCAAAATGTATGAAAAAAAAAAAAAAAACTATTGAGTTTCAACAAGAAACATCATTGTCATCTAGAACATTAACATCAAGATTATCATAGTCACTTTCTTGACACTAATGTTTCTAAATCATCTTCATTAACTTTATAATCCAAAATGCATACATAAAGT
Organism: Helianthus annuus; assembly: GCF_002127325.2. Classification (NCBI taxonomy): domain Eukaryota; kingdom Viridiplantae; phylum Streptophyta; class Magnoliopsida; order Asterales; family Asteraceae; genus Helianthus; species Helianthus annuus. The sequence goes on from NC_035437.2 coordinate 173,285,130, forward strand.
TTTAAACGGTCTGCAATATCGCATTGCTTTATAACAAATAGACCGTCTATATTATCAACTGTATGTAATCGCGTCTATACAACCCTGAAAGAATCGGCTATTTTCTTCAAGTCCTGATTGTGTCTCTTCCACTGCAAACCTACAAACATCGAAACATTCATGTTACATTTCAGATTTCATAACTTCATATGCATGCATTCGAACAACAACTGTGAAGACAATTATGTTGGGGAAATTTCAGAAACCGGACGATCAGAAAGGCGTGTAATCACTCTCAGATCAAATTATTTCGGTGGTTCACCCAAATAATTCAATCGGATACAACTCTGATTTCGAGAAATTGAACTAGTGTATGTTGTTTGTGTGAATTGATGAACCAGAAGAATTGTGATCAAAAAATGAATACGAAAATTGGGTTTTGGGGTGTAACTCAAAAAATGAATACGAAAATTGGGTTTTGGGGTGTAACTGCCCAATGGCAGTTAACTCTATTTTTAGGACAAAACTGCCATTTCGAAAATGTGGCAAAATTCAGAAAATAAAATTTTCTGACACATTTTTATTAAAGCAATGGGGCTCTGCCCCTTGGACCCTGCTCCCAGGGGCGTTGCCCCCGGACCCCCGCCAAGGGGGCGCTGCCCCCTTGGAACCCCCGTAGAGTACGGGCTCCGCCTGTACACTTCGAATTATAATAACTCAAACAAGCGTGCACTCCCGCACCTCCTAACTTGCTTGATGTGTATTATAATTCGCTTTGATCACCAAGTCAATCCCCGATTACACTAAAATATCTAACAAATTATCGGTTCATTACCATTTGCAAGTACGCTAAACAGGTAAAGGCGGTTTCCAGCAGCAGTTGCTGTGATCAAACAGTGTGGCGGCTCCAACTCGAACTGATAATACTTTCTACCAGAATATTCTTTAACTTGGCTATTGACCACTTTACCCTCTACATTCTCTCCGATCACCTCTGGCCCAAACGCGTTAATCACTTTCTCTGGAGGCCCGATTTTTTCTATCCGCGCATCATCTTCTAGATCTGTTTATGAGAATATATAATGGTATCTTTAGTTGAATAACAGGAAGCTTCAACTGTTGGTTTTGTTAAATGATAGACTCACAATCTGCAAATCTTAAGACGGGTGCAACGATGACAAAAAGTCGGCCTTCGCTTGTGTTACTAAATCTTAGATCGATCTCTGTTCCTCCGAGATCAGCAATTGATACCGGTGTCTGAAAAAACATGATAAAGAGTATAAATTATAGGTGGCATAATGTAATATAGTAGTTCATTGAAAAAATGTTATAAAAAAAAAAATCTATATTTTTTTTTTTTCAAATGAAACCTATTTAGGAGGTTGCAATCGTTTAAATCATGGTTGTAAAATCACGTCTAGCTCCGACTAGTTGCCGATTAACCGCTAGTTCTCGGTTCACTGAGTAAGGGGCTGTTTGGCAACATCTGAATGGTTAAGTGCTGAACCATTAAGTGTTGAACCAGTAAGAGGTCTGAACCATTAAGAGCCTGTATAATGCTTAACCGTTCAGAGACAAATGTCTGACCAATTCAGATTAGAGGTCTTAACCATTCAGACTCTGTATAAATCTTAACCATTCAGAGGCAAATGTCTGAACCATTCAGACATCTGCTCGTGAAACAAACAGTCTGAACCATTAAGTGCTGAACCAGTAAGAGGTCTGAACCATTAAGAGCCTCATTAAGAGGTAAACAAACAGCCCCTAATTTTCATCTAATCGGCCATTTAATCGCTAGGCGGTCAACAATGGTCAAATCCGGTCCTAATCGGCCAAAAATCAGTGGCAATCTGTGTTTAAAAAAGCGCGCTTGAAGCGAGCTTGAAGCGATGAAGCGCTGGAAAAAACGCTTTTTTGGCTCTGAAGCGTTACATTACGTGAAGCGAAGTGAAGCGAGCTTTAAGCGGCGAAGCGATGAAGTTGTGAAGCGACGCTCCAGCCACTCAGATCACCATTTGGGCCATTTTTTAAGCCCAACAGTCTTTACAAGGTACATATCGACCTTATATCGACGATATAGCGACTTCCTATGTGAAATCCAGCGACAAATTCCGGCGACGGAGTTGCTTTCAGCCGGAAACAAGGAAGAAGGGGGAAGAAGAAGAGAGATGCGGCTACGTATCTTTTAGGCTTTTAGGGTTTTTATAAGTTAAGGTTTTTAAACATTTAACCCCTCTATCTTTCATTAGTTTACATTCAGTCCCTGAAACTTCTAACTTTTTACTTAAAAAGTGTAAAGATAGTTTGTCTATTTAAACATTTAACCCCCTCTATCTTCAGTAGTTTACATTTGGTCCTTAAACTTTTTAATTTAGGCATAAAAGTACAAAATTAACATTATAAAATACATATATTTAATAATATGGATAGCTATCTTTTATACACATATATAAAATTAACATTATATATAATATGGAGCGCTTCGTATACGTGAAGCTCTCGCTTCGCGCTTGAAGCTTCGCTTAAAGCTTTTGGAACCAAAACGCTTCGGAGCGCTTCGCGCTTTTTTAAACCAAGGTGGCAATCTAGTGATTCCGGCCAAATTTTGGCCAAAACCTATAAATTTCGGCAGTTAATCCTATATACTTCAAAATATGGGTCGAAGAAGGTGTTAAAACATGTCTACTTAAAAAAATACATATAAAAATGTGTGTATATGCATATAAAATCTAAAATTACATATAAAATCTCAATCCGATTAATCGCTAGTTGGTACCCCACCGGCTGACTAGCGCCTAGCGATTCTTCCAACACTAGTTCAGATACACTACAGTCAATTTTCAAACCATTGTTCATAACTTTTTTTTTTCTTATTTTATAATCTATTCTATTAGACAAAAAAAACTTAACTAATATCAGTTATTTGAGTTAATTACTGCTTTCATCCATGTGGTTTGTCAAAAATCACTATTTCAGTCCATTAGTTTAAAAATTGCGATTCCAGTCCCTGTGGTTTCACTTTCGTAACCATTTCAGTCCACCTCGTAACCATTTAAGTCCCTGTATTAACAGAATAAATGGATTGAAATGGTCACGAAAGTGAAACCACAGGGACTGAAATGGTTACGAAAGTGAAACCACAGGGATTGAAATCGCAATTTTTAAACTAATGCACTGAAATAGTGATTTTTGACAAACCACAGGGACGAAAACAGTAATCAACTCCAGTTATTTTTAAGCAAATATGTCAAGAATATAATCAAGTTTTTGGAATACAATATTACCTCTTCCCAACCATCAGGTACTTGAAAGATATACGGGATAATAGGACTCCACCCGACTCCATGTCCTCCTGATTTCTCATCCGGTCTCCTATAAGTCCTCCAACCTGTCTGATTATCGTTTTAACCTCGTGAAGATGACGAATAAAAAACCGGATAAAACAATTACAGGTCATTATGCGCATCAGGCGCGCATAATGCTTGATGGACTTGAGGTGATTACATTATGCGCATGTGATGCAATGAGACACAGGTTGTGGGCTGACGTTGTGCCTTATGCAGTTGACCAGTATTTGACCCATCGATTGCAATGGGTCCGAATTTTCAAATCTGACCGGGTATTTGAACAAATTAGATCATCTATTGTTTTAGAGTTAAAAACTTAACAATTCAAAATATTAACTAATTATATTTCTTAGTAATTTTTAATAATGAACGCCTCACATATGTCGCATATATGATGCACGCGCCTAGCGTATTGGCTTTTGGGATCAAAATGCAACGAAGCGCCTAGGGTTGCAAATGAACCGAAGGATACGAACAAGACCTTGTTCGTGTTCGTCTGTTAAGAAATATATGTGTTTGCAAACAGAACATGAACACTTACCGAACGAGATTTTACGTTCGTGTTCATTTGTTAAGGAAATGAACTTATTCGTGTTCGTGTTCGTCTGTGTTTGTTTGTTAATTTTTGGAACAAACGTTGATGAACACAAATAATAAGCACTAACTAATGTCCATGAACACAAATGAAAACAAACAAACACAAACAAGCGTTCATGAACATAATATATAATCCACTAACACTTATTAAATATTTTATTTGTCGAAGTTTTGAAACATTTAAATAAAATATACAAACTAAAAACACTAATGAACTATTGAACACAGGGGCGAAGGATAAGAGGGGCGGGGAGGGGCGCCCGCCCCCCCCCCCTCCCCCCCCCCGAATTTTTCGCTCAGTAGTGTTATATATGTAGTTTTCGTATAGAAATTTGTGGGTATATACGTTTTCGCCCCCCGGTTCTATAGAAATTTTTTGGTATATACGTTTTCGCCCCCCCCCCCCCCCCCCCGCCCCGCCCGAAAAATTCAAGCTTCGCCACTGATTGAACACAAACGAACACATTACCGAACGTTCACGAACATAAATTGAACGAACGCGATCTTCGTTCATATTCGTTCATTTAACTAAACAAACGGAATTTCTTGTTCGTGTTCGTTCGTTTAATAAACGAACAACCATAATTCAATAATCCAACATTCAAACAACCAGAAAACAACCAACCTTGTTCATTAGGTTCAGACAAGCCCGGAATCCGACCGGCTAAAAGTCCCTGTTTAACAACAGCCAATCCATCTTTTGGAAACCCAAACAAAGTTGCTGAAGAAACCAATGAAACACCAGAAACAAGTGCAGTTCTTCTCCCCAAAACCTTAACATTTTCTTCTGAATCTGCATCAATCTTTGTTGCAGCAATAACAGAATGTGTTGCATGAACCTTTTGCTTGTTGGGTTTTAAACAAAACCCAAAATTTGCAAATCCAATTGTCCCCATTTGGGTTGTAAGATCTTTAATGGCTGATGATTTGAGTTGGATGCAATGTTGTGAGAGAAGATTTGAGGGTGTGTTTTAGTTGTGTTGTTTTGTACTTTTGTTTGTTGATTAAGGTACAATGTTTTATGGTTTTGTGTTGTGTTTGAATTTTGCAAGGTTGAAATTCATTTATCTGTAAAAGAGATTGATCTGGCTTGGAATTGGCCACGTGTTTGATTCTGGTTGGATGCCAGATTGCTAAGAAAGAACAGAGTCTTGGTTAAGTGTTCAATCTCAATTCTCAATAACCCCCTTGTGGGGTGTTATGCGACACGTGTCGTGCCACGTCACACAGGGGCTTTATGGGGCGTTATATCACTTGAGCCCGTAGTCATAACGCCCCTATCCATCATTACCTAATTATTAATTTTCAATTTTATTAATTAATTATAGAAAACCTTGCTTAAATTTGATTGGTCCAAATTTTGAAAAATTCCCCCATAACCGCGCGATAATTATACCGCCTCCCCCAAATTTCTGAAACATGACGCCCCTAGTTTTGGTGTGCGGGGGGTTATGGCGGCGCTATGGGTCATACCGCCCTCACATGCCGCCCCATTACGTATTGTGTAAGGCAATAAATAAATTGTGGCTATAAACACCAATTTTGAAAAATTTTAAAAGAATTGTGTAAGAATTATATTATATTTGAGTCACTAAATATAATAATTAAAAAACTTGACCCTTTATACTAAAAACTAACGGTCATTGTAGTTAAATAACCCTAACTTTCATCATTTGGTTGATAGCACTCTTAAAATAACTGAACCTTAACCCAGTTAGCTGACGTCAGATACCATGTCACCAAACAAAAGCCACGTCATAAAAAAAAGCAACGTCAGATGCCACGTCAATAAAAAGTGTCACGTCGGCAAAAAAAAAACTAATCGGATTAGGGTTCAGTTAGTTAAGAAGTGCCGGAGAAAAATACGTTGAAAGTTCGAAGTTACGTTATACAAATCGTAAGTTGAGAGCGTTGTCGGTCAAATGGTAAAAGTTTTGGGTTATTTAAATCCAAAATCTCAAAAATTTGATGAATGACTAAATGCCAAGGATGAAAATCATAATCAAGCAGTTTATGATACCACAAACCAATAAAACTAACACTATTCAATAAATTTTTTAAATCAAATTTAATGTGCCAAAAATATTACAACTTGTGTACTATATATAATTTATACCCATTAACAAAGCATCAACAACAAGAAAGTGAAGCATAATGTTAAGGCAAAGGCATGGGTGGTTTCCATTTATAAAATTCAACCAAGTCTCTATTAACAATAGATCCATTATGCAACCAAAATGTTTCAGGTGAATGATGAAATCGCCGTGTTTTCCTTTGTAATTCCCACAATATCGCGCTAAATGCAGAACAGGGTTCTGAATCGGGACCATAGACCCATAAGCATCTTATCTTTCTGCCACGAGCTATCATTTCCTCTATGCGTTTATCTGTACATATTATAACCGAAAGGGTTAATTACATTAAAATGTAATGTGTGTCGAATTGACCCGATACACCTTTTGTCCAAAACTTTACTTTATCAATAAAGTGAAGGCAAATTGGAAATATATAATCCCGCCTAACTCAATTTGGCCGATAATAATACCAAGTCAGTTATTGGCCGATAATAATCTGAACTGGTCAATTTTTTTTGTAGAATAGTCCGCCGTTAAAATAGCTTAACGGAGTTAAGTTTTTTTTCCGAATTACAAACCGATGTTTTAGGGCTTTTGATCAGAACGAGTATACGAGTCGATTGATGTAAAACTTACCTCGAATACTGCCCCAACCCACGAAAACGGTGCTTCAATTCGGGTGTTTAAACTTCCAATTAACAAAAATCAAGCCATTTCGAGCACAATTTCAAGGTAAATTTTACATCAATCGACTCGTATCCTCGTTCTGATCAAAAGCCCTAAAACATCGGTTTGTAATTCGGAAAAAAAACTTAACTCCGTTAAGCTATTTTAACGGCGGACTATTTTACAAAAAAAAAACTTGACCAGTTCGGATTATTATCGGCCAATAACTGACTTGGGATTATTCTCGACCAAATTGAGTTAGGCGTTATTTCCAATTCTCCTAAAGTGAATTAACCAATTAAATGCTGAAAAACGAACCTGGTATGGACTCTAAATACTCCAAAAGTTGAGTATCAATTCTTGAAGATGGCCATTTAATCGATATTTGGGAATAATCCACGACATTCTGAAATGGTAACTCGGCATGATCTGATAAAAGCACGGGAACACACTCCTGTTTGCATGAAATTTTGGTTCAGACAATGAGCCGTTTTGTGAATGCAATAAAACACACGTTACACGTACATACGAGGGTGGATTCAAACAAGAGCCACTGTATATTTAGGAACCAAATATATTCACATGTGAATATGTATATGTTCCTAAATATATTTGGTGGTTTCTATATATCTCACCCCTATATACGCTGCAAACGAACCCAACGAAGTTAAGGAAATAAATGTGTTCACAAATTGTTCATGAACACTTACCAAACGAGATTTTTTGTTTGTGTTCGTTCATTAACGAAATCAACGTGCTCGTGTTTGTTTGTGTTCGTTCGTTAATTTTAGGTAATGAACACAAACGAACGTTCATGAACACAAACGTGAACATAAACAATAACAAACGAACATGTATTAAACTTTGTAGGTACATATATATTATGTAATATACAATACACTAATTGTTATTAAATATTTAATTAGTGAGAATTTTGAAGTATTTAAATAAAAATACAATATTTTAAAGGGAAATTGGCCTGTAATAATCCCACCTAGACCTTATTGGCCATTAATAATTGGATAGCTCACCGGTCATGGGAGAGACTCCCTGGACATTTAGCATTGGTTCCGAAGATCCCACCTCAGAATATTCCCCCCACCAGTCCCACCTTTCACCTATTTTTCCTACAATGGTCCCCCGTTAAAAAAACTTAACAGAGTTAAGCTTTTTTCCAAATTATAAACATTTTTTAGGGCTTTTGATTAGAACGACGATACGAATCCATTGATGTAAAACTTGCCTCGAAACAGTGCTCCAAACGATGAAAACGGCGCTTCAATTCGGGTGTTTAAATTTCCAATTAACCAAAATCAAGTCACTTGGAGCACCATTTCGAAGTAAGTTTTACATCAATGGACTCGTATCACCGTTCTGATCAAAAGCCCTAAAAAATCTATTTGTAATTTGGATAAAAGCTTAACTCCGTTAAGTTTTTTTAACGGGGGACCACTGTAGGAAAAATAGGTGAAAGGTGGGACTGGTGGGGGGAATATTCTAAGGTGGGATTATTAATGGCCAATAAGGTCTAGGTGGGATTATTACAGGCCAATTCCCCTATTTTAAAACCCTAGTTAACTATCAACACAAACAAACACAAAGGAGCATAGCCAAACGAACATAAATGAATGAAGTTTCTTGTTCGTGTTCGTTCCTTTATTAAATGAACTTCCTGCCAAACGGTTCACGAATTGTTTATTGAACGTTTGCTTCGTTTGCAGCCCTACGGGTGAGTTCAAATGAGAAACACCAGATAGTTAGGAACTAAAGTGGTCCCTTTGGTTTCTAATTATTTAACGGTTCTCATTTGAACCTCCCTCTATATATGTGTATGTAAATATATAGATAGAGAGAGAGAGAGAGAGAGAGAGAGACCACAAAAAAGGACTCGTAAAAGCGAAGGGTCCAAGATGACTCGCCACGCGGAGCCAAACAGAATTTAGCATTGCGTAGATGTAGAAAGTAATCAGTTTTTCCCAATTTTTCGGGCCCGCTAAACTTCAATTCTGGAGATTCCAACTGTCAACAAAACAAACATAAACATAACATGTTAATAACATCACATAACAAGTATATGTTAAAAGTTGAGGTGGCAAAATTACATAATAATATTTTTATTATTAATCAATACCTTATCTGGGAATTGTTTAGCGAGATCTATTAACTGAAGGCGCCCAATCTTTCCTTGTGCACGGCCCAAGTAATTAGCCAAATATTTCCGCTTTGATAACGGCAACGGATCTACAAGCCGAATTCCGTTAGTTGTCATACCATCATCAACATTCCCAGGGATAATTATGTCTTTCCATGTATTAAATGCACTCGTGTCCCGCTTATCTGTTCGGTCCCCCTGTAACAAGATGTAACCGGAACATACACATGCAACTCAAAAATACGAAAACAGAAAATCATCGCAACTTTATACATATCCTTAAGGTTCAAAAGTTCATATATATCTTTCTTAGTGTCATATTTACCCTTTTAAAAAATAAAAAAAATACAAAATTTACTAAAAAAAACTGTTATAATAACAGACCGGTTCACTAAATAATGAAGAAAACGTTATGCAGTGAGATGACTCGATGCAATGACGTTTTTGTATTTGTTCATTCAGTGTAACAGACTTCCAACATAACTGATTTTATTTAGAGTTAAATGCCATTTTCATCCTTAAGGTTTGGATTAGTTTTGCGACTTTCGTCCAAAGGTTTATTTTTCCACATCTGGATCCAAAAGGTTTGAAATCTTGCCATTTTCATCCGGCTCGTTAACTCCATCCATTTTCCGCGTCTGGATCCAAAAGGTCAGAAATCTTGCCATTTTCATCCGGCTCGTTAACTCCATCCATTTTTCTCCATTAAGTCAATGGGTATTTCACTATTTCTGTCTTTTTTGTTAACTTAAAGAGCAATTCGGTTTTTTCAGGGGTACTCAGTCTTTTTACATAAAGTGAAAAAGACCGAATTGCCCTTTAAGTTAACAAAAAAGACGGAAATACCCTTGACTCAACGGAGAAAAATGAATGGAGTTAACGAGCCGAATGAAAACGGCAAGATTTCAAACCTTTTGGATCCGGATGCGGAAAAATAAACCTTTGGACGAAAGTTGCAAAACTGACCAAAACTCAGGGACGAAAATGGCATTTTACTTTTTTATTTAAAAGGATATACATAATTGATTGTTTAAAAGGATATACAAAGAACTGAACGTTGTGCAAGCGTTACTTTCAATTCATTTACATTTATGCATTAGGAGGGAAAGAGCACTAGCCTCAGGAGTTAGAATTATCGACCGGTTTATATAAGTGGCCCATGATTTAAATAAGTGGGCCCCTGCGCCACTGCCATGCAGTACAAGTTGTTAGTAACAATATAAATAGTAAAAATGGCAAACTTTAGTTATAAAAAGTAAGCAATCACACCTTGGAAAGACAAATATGTGGTCACGACCACCTGATAATCTGAAATACGGCATTTGGCTTAATATCTGAAGGCAATAAGACATGAACAAACTATCAAAAATGATGACATGGAATCAAGCAACCTAATAACGTAATCAAATTACATAAGACGATAATTACACTGTACCTTCACATAAGCCTGGTTAATCTCTTTATCGTTAAGACCGCCCATCATTCGAACACATTTAACATAAGATGGAACAAAAAACAGATCTGCATCCCCTTTGTTCCGTGTACGAAACCTTGATTTAAGAAAAAGTCTGTGTATCTTGACCTACAATTTCATATCAATGTCATAAGAGAAAAATTAGCATACCTTTAAACAAAAATAGGCTACAAGAATTTCTATACGAAGGTACTGTTCATAACACTACGCGTCGAAAAGTTTGGGGGGGGGGGGGGGGGGGGGGCTCCCGCCCCAAGGAAGCTGCGCCCCTGTCTGGAAACGGGTTAAAGGAAATGGGTCAAACAGGGTCTCAAGTTGCCAAATTGCATTCAAATGCTTACAACTTCTTGAAACAGTTTGTACAGAAATATTAGATTGTTATTCTGATATTATAGGTTTGTAATCATTTTAGTATATTACAGTATCTACAACTTTTTTTAACTATTGACAGAAATGTGTTGGCGGGTCAAACCCAACCCGACCATATTAATATTCAATATTATGCCAATGTATTGTATCAAGCTCTGTAAATTGTAACCATTAAGGATTAAGGATGATCCCTATTGGCCTATTCTACTTTCTATATCCCTTTAAATCTATGCAGTTAATATCGGTGATATATCGGTTATATCGGTCATATGGTCCCTTAGTAAAATATCGGTGTCGAATATCGGTCAAAATATCGGTACCGATATTATTGGCGATATTGACCGATATATAACTGAATTATTGGTGTTAAATTGCTATATATATAAATTCTGCATTATATTAAAGTTACCGATATCCCACCGATATCTCACCGAGATAACCTATATTTCAAATATCGGTCCTTGACCGATATCCGATATTTTACCGCATTAACTGCATAGCTTTAAATATACATCATGGGCAGAAAGTTAGGTCATTTCATGCCAATCGTAACACTGTAGCAATTTACAGAGCCTGATACAATACAATGGCATAAATGCATAACATTGACAGAAATTGACACTTGACAGAAATTCATGCACCTGACAGAAATTCACGCACATATAAAAGTCAACTTCGTTTACTCTGTTGTCAAATTAAGCAGTTTCTTGAGGAAGTTTGTAATCTTAATATAATCTCAGAAAGGTTAAAAGTACATGCAGCCTATGTTATAATCATGTTCATGTTATAGGCACTGAAGCACAGCCCAGCGCACCATATGCGCTGCGCCCTGAAAGGCATGGTTGCAATCACTCAATGCACGTTCAGAGCATTTTCCGGCCAAAATGGTAAAAAAAACAACCTAAATAAGAATGAAATCAATCTAAAATAGCCTAAACTAGCCTAAAACATGTCTAACCCCCCCCCCCTCTCTAAAAATAGTACTTTATACTATGCGTCTAGCTTAAAAAAAGCCCTCGCTTTTTAAGCGCCTAGGCTCCGGTCTAGGCCTATACGCCTTGAGTGCGCCTATGCTCCTTGACGACATACCAAGCAGACGTCATATATTAAGAAATATAAAAGGTTATTCGTCTTGATCAGAAAAAAAATAGCCTTCCATTACAAATTGCAGCATTGGTTTATAAAGTTCCACACTTCTTACATGATTTACATCTGCTGAAATGCCAAGCTTCGCTGAGAGTTTGACATAGTAATGGTATCATCTATGCATCATTCACAATCACAGTTCAAATCAAAAGACAAACCTTGAACTTCTTAAATAAAAACTAACACAAACTGCAGCCTTATATCCATAAACTAGTTCCTTTACTTTAAAATAAAAGCACCGATTAAGCAAATCAAATCGAGTAACTACAACCTACAAAATTCATCTTCAGAATCAAACATATGAATATGTTTACCTTACAACTTCTAAGGGGCTGTTTGTTTACCTCCTAATGAGGCTCTTAATGGTTCAGACTTCTTACTTCTTACTGGTTCAGCACTTAATGGTTCAGACTGATTGGTTCACGAGCAGATGTCTGAACAGTTCAGACATTTGCCTCTGAATGGTTAAGATAGTATGAATGGTTAAAACCTCTAATCTGAATTGGTCAGACATTTGCCTCTGAACGGTTAAGCATTATACAGGCTCTTAATGGTTCAGATCTCTTACTGGTTCAGCACTTAATGGTTCAGACATCTTACTGTTCAGCACTTAATGGTTCAGACATCTTACTGTTCAGCACTTAACCATTCAGATGTTGCCAAACAGCCCCTAACTTTCCAAATCTCATTACCAAAATGATAAACCATAAACACCTTAGCATCAGTAAACAATCTGCAACATAATCATCTGATCAATCGACTTCAATTTCGCAAACTCGATGAAAACAACAAACTTATCGAATCTATAAACTCAAGTAAACTCAAATCTCATCACCAAAATAACAAATCACAATAACTTTAACCTAAACACCTTCAGCAACACAAACAAATCAAAACAAAACGACGACGTATCGAATCTATAAACTTAAATTAACTCAAAATACAAAATTAGACTACCTGAGTGCCCCATTGGCCTTTGAGACACGCTTCCGGCGTTATCCTACCGTCACGTCCGTACAACAGCTCTTTAACGCCGTCAATTTCATTCTCATCGTAAACATAGATCTTGAGATCGATCTCATCACCGTATCCACGGCGGGGCCAGCGGACGGAACCGTCGTCGTTGGCGGAGAAGCGAACGACGTCGGATTGGAATTGGTTGAAGTGTGAAGTGGAAGGTGTGAGTGATTGGTCCAACAGTCTGGTGGTGAAGAAGGTGATGGCGATGAGAGCTAGGGCTCCGATCTGGTGTGTGCGAGTGCAGGGAGTGGAAGATGGGGGAGCGAAGAGTCTGCTCTTGATGTTGCTTGTGCTCCCCATTGGTTAAAGAGTGAAAGCAGGTTTAAGTTCGACTGTATGTGGAAGTAGGATTTGGAGGAAGAAAGGGTCTACGACGTCGTTTTGGCTATCTAGTTATAATGAAATTACGAGATTACCCTTGAACTAAATTGTTTTGCAATTTTAGTTAGGGTTTTTTTTCATATTTCCCCTTAAAAAACTTTAAAATTGCATATATACCCGAGCCAAAAATTAAATTGCATATTTCCCCTTTATTAACTAGTAAAATTGCAAACTTACCTATTTTGATTTAATTTATTAAATTATAGAAAGACTATTTTATCCTTCATTTTACTAAATTTTAGAAAATTGCATATTTACCCTTTTTTTTACTAGTTTTTGTCTTTTTTCACTATTTGCATTTTTTCATCAAGTTTTTTTTTTCATTATTTTTCCTCATGAACTATAGTAACAATCATAAAAAATACAATTGACAATCATCTAAATAGAAAACAAAATGCCAAAACTTTAATCCATTACCAAAAAATTATCCCAAAAGAACAACCACAAAAATTCCATGTAACAATATACAAAAAATGAAAAAGACAAATGGCAAAGTTTTGACCATTTGGTACCAAAAAAGTATGCTCGACTTCGATTAGTTATTTACACATGTTTTTGTTCTTTTTCCCCGTTTGCTTGTTGATGGTTGATCTTGCCATGCCGAATTTTTGTATTTTTTTTGTTGGTGTCCATACCCACCACACCCATTGATCTACATGCACCCATTGATCCTTTGTAGGTGGGTATATCTTCTCCTCATCATCTACATGCACCCATTGATCCTTTGTAGGTGGGTATATCTTCTCCTCATCATCGACTTTTCTTGGTATAAGTTTCCTCTTGGGAGTTATGTTGCTCAACTTTATCATCACTACTATAATAACTATGATAGCTTTCATCACTTAATGAATACTCTGATTCATCTTCATTGTGTGGTTCGTCACCCACTTCATCTTGACCCCTGAAAAAGATTTACAATTCTAATGATTTAGTAGATATTGATGCACACGATATTAAACTCACTTTAAAACAAACTTTTACCTTTGATTAACCGAAAAAGTCTCATGATTACTACTCGTTGTCACATAAACGACAAGTTCTTTTTCCACTTCATACATTCTAATCATAAACTCAAATTTCTCATGAGAATCAAGCTTGATAATAGATTGATCTATGGCATACTTGTCAACGAAATAAATAGAGAAAACGAGATCCCTATTTGATGGATAATGATTTGTAACCTCTTCAACTAAATCATCAAAGATGTATGAGTATGTATCAATGTATATACATTTTTCATAACCAAAACAATACCGTTTTCAAATGTTATTTGAAAAACATTTGGCTCAAGTGTTGGTGATTGAGCCATCTTCTCCCATGTTGGTGCATTTATATTATCATTTTCCATCTTGAATCAATCCAATCTAACAAAAAAATACAAGAACAAAACAAAACAAAGTCACTGTCAAGTTTAAAACAGTTAAACAGTTAACTGGATAAATGGCTAAAAGATTGGTCCTAAATAATAGTTAGGATTTAATAATTGAGAAAACAAAGCTAATCAACAAAACTAAAAACAGTTTTGCTGGATAAATGGCTAAAAGATTGGTCCTAAATAATAGTGAAGAGGTATGGTCCCAATTCCTTGCCTACATGGCAAGGACCACACCACTTTTTCATCCTACACGGCACCTACATCAGCAATGAAACCCAGAAGCTTCTTGAAGCTTCTGGAAAACATCAAGGTGGCACCAAAGATGCTCCGTCCGACAAGAAGGACAAAACGTGTCACCAGTCATTGAGCGCCACGTAGGCCTGCAAATAAATCAAGGAGCAGACCGACAACGCCAGTACGAGGTCTCCAAAACGAGCAAATGCAAGCGCGCCACGTGTACCACTACACTGGCTACGACAGAGGAGACCAAAGGGATATTCCCCTTGATCGGACAGTTGGCGCGCAACCACAGCTGGCACAGCTGCTCCTCCCTCCTTCACCCTCCGGCTATAAATAGGACCCTTCATCGTTCAGGTTGATCCATCTTGCTCTCTATATTCACACACTCAACACACACTGTTTATTCTCCCTCAGAACAGTACTATTCTCACGCTGGAGCCTGGTTAATAGGGAAACCCCCCATATTCCCCTCTTAAGGAGACTAACGGTGTTGCTGTTTTGCAGGATCCAGGTCATTTCTACGAGTGAGAAAGGAGACTGAACCCACAGGAGAAACAACCCTGCAGATTAACCTCAGAGTTATTCTATGTTTCATCATTGGCGCCATCCGCTTTTTGCAAAAACCACAATCATCTCTTTTCTCTTCGAAACACTTGTCAAAATGACTGAAACAAACCCTTCACACCAGGTGGAAGGAGAAGTTTCTTCCTTTGAGCTCATTTCGGACACAGCACACGTCCAAAGGGGCCAAAGGAACGAAATCATCCAAGAAGGGCAGACGAACAATGATTTTCCTAGTATTTTTGGAAGTGCTTCCAAGGTTGTTAGCCAAACCACAACTGGACCCACTTTCCAGCATCCAACTAGGATCATCACCCAAACCACAAATGGAGCCACTTTCCAACTTCCACCCGAGGTAGTCCAACAAACACCCCCACCAGTGCAAACACCAAGCCATGGAGCTGGCCCCTCAGCTCCATCGGAATAAGCACAGCTAAATTTCTCTGCACTTTTAGGGCTACCCGAAGGAAAAACTCTGGCTTCCTGGTATGCCGAACAGATGGCGTCTATAAACCTCGTTTACACACAACTTAGCGCACAACAAGCTTTGCTCCAAGCACAAGCTAACCAGTCAGCATTCGTAACTCCACCGCAACGGTCTCTGAGTACACACACAACTCAGCAGATCAACGCATGGAATTTGCGTCCGGAGAAAGGACCTGCGCCAAACATCAGAAAGCCAAGTGTACACGACACGCGCGACACTTACGGCGAAACAGAAAGCAATTATATCCAAAACCGGCAAAGAAGGCCGATTCAAAGCCGTTTGGGCGCGCGCAACATGAATACCGAATGGGATGATGAAGAAGATGATCCAACATACAAAGGGGAGAGCACAGTATTCAGCAGACTACACCCAGAACATGAATTGTACAAACCTGCAAAGCGCGCAGGGTATAACCCAAAAGCAGAGCATGACTACACTCTGAGCTATCGTCCAGACGACATGGCTGAAAATTCAAAATTCATTAAGGAAATTGCCACAACCGCTATAGACAAAACAAAATTGCCACACAACGTGGGCAAATACAACGGCTTGACAGACCCGGATGATCATCTCCAAGTTTTTAATGGCGCAGGAGCAACAGGAGGATGGAATTTACCAACTTGGTGCCATCTCTTCGCCCAAACATTTGTCGGCGCAGCACGCATTTGGTTCGACAGTCTGCCAGCAGGAAGGATCAAATCATGGATCGAATTTCGAGAGAAGTTCCTCGCACACTTCTCTCAACAGCGCAGACATACTAGAGATCCAGCTGATTGTTTAAATATATAGCGCAAGGACCACGAAAGCGTGGAAGATTTCATCACAAGATATAACAAAGAATGTCTGGAAATTGGAGACGTAGGCGAAAAGATGATGCGCGCGCATTTCATGAGAGCAGTCAAGTGCGATGATCTAATCAAGCGTGTAAAAGGGAGAGACGGAGGACCCAAAGATTGGGAAACCTTCATTGAAGCAGCCAAAACCATCGCACAAACAGACAAACAGTTGACCGGTGATGATCACCGTCAGCGCGGATATAACCACAATGACCGACACAATAAAAAGGGTAGAAGCCAACAATGGAGAGCGTCCGGTCACAGAGAAAGAAACCCAGCAAGGGAGGATGAGCGCCACACAATCAATCAGATAGCCCACCGGAAAGAGGTAAAAAGAGAAAACAGGGAGAAACAGTGGACAACACTAACAAAGACTCCTTCCGAGGTCTTGGCCACTGAGAATCACCAGTTCAAACCACCCCTACAAATGCGAAACAAGAGGGGTCAAGATCCCAATCTTTTCTGTGAATTTCACAAAGACACAGGCCACCTAACGGACGACTGTTTCAGTTTAAAGCAAGAAATAGAAAGGGCCTTGAGAGATGGAAAACTCACTCATTTGGTAAAGGGGGGAAATCGCGATTACCGCCAAATTCAAAGAAGAGAAGAAGGGCCAGATAACAAAAAACTCCGGAAACTAGAAACCCACATGGTTCAAGGAGGTTGATGCGTGTCAGTGTGTATATGTTTTTAATAAATAATTAAGCCCTTTTTACACTTTTAACCAAGTTTTAAATTTATAAAACACGATATTCACTAACACTAAACACACATATGGGCAAGTGCACCCATCGTGGACGTAGTATAGTGTTGGTAAGATACCGAGGTCGTCCAAGGACACAAGAGCTTTTAATACCGGTTTATCCTCAACGTCTAACCAAATCAAAAAGTTAGAAAAATGTTTTAAACTAAGAAAAATAAAAACTAACTAAATGCTGAAAAATAAAATAAAATAAAAACAGATAGACAAGATGAATCACTTGGATCCGACACGTGTATTAGTATAACCTTTGATTATTTTTGCACTTTTGCACTTGTTTAAGAGATTATCTTAGTTATTGTAGTAGGCCCCTCTTTTGAAGGCGACGTTACCCTCAACCCAGTAGTTTGAGTCAGCAAGGATACAATCCTAAAGGGTCGGATTATTGAAAGATAATGAATTAAGTTATTAATGCAAATTATGGTAGGCCCCGCTTTTGGCGGTGACGTTACCCTCGGCTAAGTAGTCTGAGTCAGCAGGGATACAGTCCTAAATAGCCGGGTTATAGTATTAATAGTAGTTAGCTTATGAGGGGGTCAAAGAGTTTGGATCCCCGCCATCCAATACCTATGGGCATTGAAGGAGATCCTACTAAATTTGACCCAGGTCCCAAGCAGGACCTCTAAACGCTGAACAAGGGCAAGACCTTTACCAAACCGTTCCCTTAACCCCCGACCAGGTAGCCAACATACCTCCATATAGACCGTGGAGATATGAATGGTGAAAATCTTTTATTTTATATAGACAGTAAAATAATGCCAAGACACCACGGACAAACGATAAGGAAAGATCACCTTCAACATAAGTAACTAGTTATTAAAGTCATTAATACAAAACCAAATAAAAAGTGCAAAAGATTAAAAATAAAAAGTATTATACTAAACACTTGTCTTCACCAAGTGATGTAAGAGACTTAGGCAAACATGGCCTTGATTGTCAAGAACTCTTACGATCAATCTTGGATCCCGAGACGACTCACACACTCTACGATGGACAATGGATGATGGTGGTGGATGATGGTGTTATGGTGGTGGTGGGTGGTGGATGAGGTGTGAGAGAGGTGGTGTGCCAAGGGATGAGAGAGAATGAAACCAAGCTCCTCTATTTATAGGCTGGACAGAACGCTGGACACGGCCCCGTGTCCGCTGGACACGGCCCTGTGCCCGTCTGACACTCTCTCTCTTCATTAATTGTAATTGCGAATTACAATTAATGCGCCTGCTGTACTTTCAACACGCCCCCGTGCTCGCTGGACACGGCCCCGTGTCCAGCAATGGAAGCTTCTACTGGTTTGTCTCATCTGCTGCTTCCTGGGCACGCCCCCGTGTTCGCTGGACACGGGGCGTGTTCAGGCTCTGTTTTCTTCTCTTTGTCTTGGGAGGTGCCGTTGAGGGTCCGGGCAGTCCACTTTTGCTCCTTTTCTCGTAATTATGGTAGAATTAGTGGTCTTTTTGCTTCTTTTGTGATTTTGAGCTCATTTCATCCTGAAAATACAAAAGGAAGACAAAAACACTCTTTTTCCAACATTAGTACTTAAAAAGGGTTAGTTTTATGCCTTAATTGATGTGTTTTATATGTTGCATTTTACACACATCAAATACCCCCACACTTGAACTTTTGCTTGTCCTCAAGCAAAACTCTTTTAATGTGGCTTACACTCCCAAATGGAATAGGTAGAAGAGAAGTTTTTTTTTTTTTAGCTTGTCCTAGAGTGTCGGGAATCCAAGGTTTGTATAGGTTTTATTTTTATTTTATTTACAATCCTATTCGTCATGATTTATTTTGAACTTTTCATAAGATAAACTACTTATTTGGGCATAACATGCCTTTTTAAAATTCCATTTATATACAAGTTCACATACCTCACGGGAGATCACTCAATCACTCGGCCGAAGGTGTATATTTAAGTGAATCGCTCGAGAGCGGCACGGACTTACGTTTTCCATAGGCTTGCCAAGCGATCAATCCTCCTCCTTTTTAACTTTTTACCTTTGTAAATATCAAGAGGACTTTTGGGGTGAAGGCTTGGGTTTAAAGGTGGGTAGTTGGTTAGTGGTTAGTAAAAAGGGCGAAAATCGTAACAAGTGTCGGTTTTCATAAAATACCTTATTTTTAGTGACATTTATTTTTGAAGTATTTCTCCAAACAAGCTTTTGTAGCTTTTGTTTGTTTTTGACTTCATTATTCATATTTTTTTTTTCGTCACGTAAAGGGTATGTTTATGAAAAACCGAGCTTCTTACTAAAATAAGGGTGAAAAAATGAAAAAGGTTTTTGGTGGGTAAAAAAAAATTGTTTTGGGGGTAATGAAATGAAAGGTTTAGGCTCAAAGGGGTTTTTCTAGGGGGATTTTGGGTAGGTAAAAAAATGAAAAATAATGGTTTTGAAAGAAAAATAGTTAGTCCTAATGCCTCCATCATTTACTTACTTGGGTTTAAGTTGGTAAGGACTGGGAATGTATCGTCGTGGCAAGTTCTAGATTTGTAAAGACCGAGCGGCTATTCACACAAGAAACGAAAAATGAGCATTTAATCTAAATATGTATATTTTTATGCTCAATAAAGGCTCAAAACTCACTTTTGTGGGAATGGGTTTTTAATGTGACCAAGCATATATAATCGAATTTTTAACTAGACTTGTTATACCGTTTCATAATTTTCTTATGTTAGTTCTTTTTATCACGACGCTATCGGTTGTAAAAAAAAAAAATATAACCCTTTTATAACTTGTTATTCCCAACTTAAACTAAGACAAGTAAATAAAAAAAATGAAAAAAAAGTTTTTGAAAAAATTTGGGGTGTTTAGCGGTTCCAATAGAGTTTTGTGTAAGGCTTGTTTTAGGATTTTGCAAAATTTCAAGGTTTTAGCATTCCCCCCCACACTTAAATTACACATTGTCCTCAATGTGTCCAAAAATAAAGTTTTTGGTTGATTAGAATATGTAAAAGTGTGTTTAAAAACAAAGATTTGTGTTACTGGCGCTCTGGACACGGCCCCGTGTCCATTGGACACGGCCCCGTGGTGAACTGCCAGTAACGAAAAACTTACAGAGGGTGGACACGGGGGCGTGTTGGGTGAACACGGCCACGTGTCCGGCAAAAGTCTGCAGGTCAGTAGCCAAACAGCAGAACTGGGAGATGGGCACGGGGGCGTGTCGGCTGGACACGTCCCCGTGTGGACAGTCTGTTAGCCACAAAAATAGGTTTTTCCCCCGGTTTCTTCATCCTAGGGCTGCAAGTGCCAATGTTTAGCACTCTAACCCTTGCATTGCACCTGTTTAATCATTCAATACCATCCAACCAAGCACAAACCATTCCTAATCTTACCATTGTCAAATATTATCCAAACATAGAGTAAAAACAAAATAAAGATAAAAAGTAGTTAAGGAAGGTAAATTGTTTGACAAATGGCACGCAGGCCATGAATTGTTCGATGGATAAGAAGGGTAATCAAACCTGTGGGCTCATCACCAGCTAGCCCCTTGTTCCTCCAAGCCTCCTACTCCATGTCTTCATCACTACCATCACCTCCACCCCCTTGCCTCGCCATGTACTCCCGGATGCTACCGATATCATCTTGTATATCGTTAATGTTGTGTTCGATAGCCCCAACCCGGTGGTGTGTGTTGTTGGCGAGGTTGTAGGTGTTCCTTGAGCACATGAGGTTTTCCTGCAAAAGATCATGTAAACTTTGAAAGTTAGGAAAACCACCTCCTTGGGAGGAGGATTGGCCCGCATCGCCTTGGGGTGGATACTGAAAATGGGGATGTGGTGCATGAAGAACTAGAGCCTCCTGCGGGTTCCATGCATAGCCTTGCGTTCTCTGAAAGCTCACCGTCCCATCCTCCGCTTCATAAAGCAAGTTCATGGATCGGCAAATGTGATAATCGACCCGTCCCGACCATGGACTCCTTTCGAAGGACCTTGGGATATTCGTGAAGTGCTTGAAGAGACGGTACACCCATCCTCCGAAGAAGATTGGTGTAGGAGCAGAGGCAAGGCGGTTTAGGTGCATGTTTCGCAGTAGGAGGTACGGAACATCTAGAGGCTTCTGGTTGTGGATGCAGTGAAGGACAACCAAATCTTTCAACCCAACAACGCCACTACTGTTGTGGCATTGGTTCAGCGAGTACGATAGGAGCCTGTGGATGTAGCGGTATAACGGGTCCCTCAGTTTGGTGCTCTTTGTGCTGCTTGGGTTGTAGATCCCTTCACCGATTTGAGCCCATGCGGCTTGGCGTTCAGTTGCGTCCAAGTCTCGCAATCCCCCGGTATTCTCTTCATTCCCTGCTTCTTCATCTTTGTACAGCCCAATGATTGATCCGAACTGCGCCATGGAGGTTCTATAGGTCGTACCTCCACATCGAAATTCGACCGCCTCGTGATCAAACGGTTCGCATCTCGAGTTGAAGACGAACGTGCTATAGAACTCCATTGTGCATTGATGGACCGACCGAAGTCGGGCAGTCAATGTGACGTGCAGTGGACCCGTCACTATGTTGTTGAAGCGGTCCAGTTGGTTTACCATTGTCAGCAGATCAGTACATGCCCGCCTTGGATACTCTTCGGGCCTTGTTTGTAGGACCTCGTAGCGAGCCCTGGCGTCAAGTTCGCTGGCATTAAACCGTGTGAATTTAGACATCTGAAAAGAATACAGCAAAAGTTAGTGCGAAACATGGAAATTCAGGTTGAAAACTGCAAACAGTGGGCTGGACACGGCCCCGTGTTCAGCGGACACGGCCCCGTGTCCAGGCGTCTGTAACACCTAATTTTCATTTTTTTTCGTCCCGGTTTCGAAAACCTGAAAATTTTTAGCCTAGTAGCAGCGGTTTCCCCCGAAAATGAAACCCTAAGTGTCATTTTTCCAAAATCAAACCATTTACCCTTTCAATTTTGTGTTTTTCGGTTCAAGAACAAGGGTTTGTGTTTTTAGTTGGAAATCGGACAAATCTATCAACAATACATGTCTATTTACTTCCTACTACTCTACTCTAAACTACTACTAACAATTTTCATCAAAAATTTTGAGTTCGATCCGGATGAACATGAAGAACCCTAGATTTCCCCCAATTTTTGATGTTTCAACTACATGCAAGTAACTAATCTAACTACTAAGAAGGATAGAATCATACCTTGACGTTGTTAGGTTCGGTGGTAACGTTCGAAATCTGCAGAAAATCGCCTCTAACCAGAGGATTTTCGGTGAAACGGGGCGTGTGGAATGGTGTAACTGATAGAAAAAGAGGGTTTTATCCCGACAGTCGCCTCGACACGGCCCCGTGTCCAGCGGACACGGCCCCGTGCCGGGTGAAGTTTTTTTTTTTTTTTTTTTTTTTTTTTTACGTGTTCGTGTGCATGCCCCTTATTTCCGAAAAATGGTTAGATGATTTTACCGGTTTTGAACGTATACTTACCTGTAACATGTCGGGTATGAGTTTATTCGTTGACCGTTTGAAGTGCGATTTCCTCTTCCTCATCCTCGATGGATCCTCTGTAGAGTTTCAGCCGTTGGCCATTGACTTTAAATGGTGTCCCATTTCGAGTTTTAATTTCTACTGCACCGTGTGGAAAAACATGGGTGACTGAAAAAGGTCCCGACCACCTAGACTTTAACTTACCAGGGAACAATCGAAGTCGCGAATTAAACAATAGAACTTGGTCTCCAACCCGAAATTCATTAGATTTAATATATTTATCATGCAAATTTTTCATTCTTTCTTTATAAATTTCGGAGTTAGAATATGCATAATTCCTAAGTTCTTCTAATTCGTTTATTTGACAAAATCGATTTTTACCGGCAACTTCTAAGTCTAAGTTTACGTTTTTTATTGCCCAGTAGGCTTTGTGAGCGATTTCTACTGGCAAGTGACAACTTTTTCCATAGACGAGTTTATATGGGGTTGTGCCTATAGTGGTTTTATAAGCGGTTCGAAAAGCCCATAAAGCGTCGTCTAGTTTGTCGGCCCATTCTTTTTTATTTATTCCTACGGTTTTCTCAAGTATTCGTTTTAAACCTCGATTAGTTACTTCGGCTTGCCCATTTGTTTGAGGATGATATGCTGTTGAGACCCGGTGATAGACCCCATACCTTGTTAATATTTTTTCGAGTTGATGATTGCAAAAATGGGTACCTCTATCACTTATTAATGCCTTTGGTGTCCCGAAACGAGAGAACAACTTTTTCAGGAATTTTACCACTACTCTTCCATCATTTGTTGGAAGAGCCTCGGCCTCTGCCCATTTAGACAAGTAATCGACTGCCACAAGTATATATTTGTTTCCCTTTGAAGGTGGGAAGGGTCCCATGAAATCGAGTCCCCACACATCAAAGATTTCACAAACGAGAATGCCATTTTGAGGCATTTCATTTTTGGAAGAAATATTACCTGATCTTTGGCAGGCATCACATGTCTTTACAAGGTTTTGTGCATCCTTGTAAATGGTTGGCCAGTAAAATCCCGAATCAAATACCTTTCTTGCGGTACTTGCGGCACCATGATGTCCTCCGTATGGACCTTCATGACAATGACGGAGTATTCTTCGTGCTTCATTACCATGGACACACCTTCGGATGAGTTGGTCGGCACACATTTTGAAAAGATAGGGGTCTTCCCAAAAGTAATGCTTTACATCAGCAAAGAATTTTTTTCTTTGATGATGTGGCCATCCTCTGGTGACTATACCGCTGGCTAAGAAATTAGCGTAGTCGGCATACCATGGTTCTTGTCTGCTTTCCATCATTTCCAGGGACTCTGTGGGAAATTTTTCGTTGATTTGCTCGTCCCTGGTTGTCTCCAAAGCTGGGTCTTCTAAGCGCGAGAGATGATCCGCAGCAGTGTTTTCTGCTCCTCTTTTGTCCTTGATTTCAATGTCGAATTCTTGGAGGAGTAGAATCCACCTTATCAAACGGGGTTTTGCGTCTTGCTTCTTGAAGAGGTACCTGATGGCTGCATGGTCTGTATAAACTATTGTTTTAGAAAGAACAAGATAAGAACGAAATTTATCAAAAGCAAATACCACCGCTAGTAACTCTTTCTCAGTAGTTGTATAATTTTCTTGTGCATCATTTAGAGTTTTACTAGCATAATAAATTGGGTGGAAATGTTTTTCTTTTCTTTGTCCCAAGACTGCTCCAACAGCAAAGTCGCTTGCATCGCACATGATTTCGAAAGGAAATTTCCAATCTGGTGCTATCATGATAGGTGCATTGACTAGCATTTCCTTGAGGGTTAGAAATGCTTGATTGCATTCCTTGTCAAAGATGAAGGGTGCATCTTTTTCAAGCAATTTTGTTAGAGGTCTTGAAATTTTTGAAAAGTCCTTGATAAACCTTCTATAGAATCCGGCATGCCCTAGGAAACTTCTGATGGCTCGCACGGAGGATGGAGGAGGTAATCGAGAAATAGTCTCTATTTTTGCTCGATCAACTTCCATTCCTTCGCTTGAGATTTTATGCCCGAGTACTATTCCCTCTGTTACCATGAAATGGCATTTTTCCCAGTTAAGGGCGAGGTTAGTTTCCTCACATCGGGATAGCATTCGTTCAAGATTATCGAGGCATTGATCATATGAGTCTCCAAAGATGGAAAAGTCATCCATGAAGACTTCCATGGTTTTTTCAATCATATCATGGAAAATGGCGACCATACAACGTTGGAATGTTGCAGGTGCATTACATAGACCGAATGGCATGCGTCGATATGCAAAAGTTCCGTAGGGGCATGTGAAAGTTGTTTTCTCTTGGTCTTCTGGTGCTATCGGTATTTGGAAGTAACCTGAAAAACCATCTAAGAAACAATAAAATTTATGACCGGATAATCTTTCTAACATTTGATCAATAAAGGGTAAAGGAAAGTGGTCTTTCCTTGTTGCTTCATTTAATCTCCTATAATCTATACAGACTCTCCATCCTATGACGGTTCTCGTGGGTATTAATTCTTTTTTCTCGTTAGTTATTACCGTCATACCTCCTTTCTTTGGGACTACTTGGACGGGACTTACCCACGGGCTATCGGAGATAGGGTAGATTAGTCCGGCGTCGAGTAGCTTGATGACTTCATTTTTAACCACTTCTTGAACATTGGGGTTCACTCTTCGTTGTGGTTGAATCACCGTTTTGTAGTCATCATTCATTAGAATTTTGTGCGTGCACATGGAAGGACTTATTCCTTTAATATCTACAAGCTTCCAAGCGATCGCATTTTTGTGTTTTTTAAGTAGGTTAACTAATTTTCCTTTTTCTATGCTAGTTAATTTAGACGAAATAATTACAGGTAAACTACCATCTTTGCCTAGAAAAGCATATTCCAAACCTTTAGGAAGTTCTTTGAGCTCAATGGGTGGGTCTTTAGGAGACACCTTATTTTGTGGCTCATCTAGATCAAGAACTTTAAAAGTTTGTTCTATGGCTACCTCTTCATCGACAAAGTGGTCTTCTTCGTCGGTTGTATCGGGTGGCTCAGCTTCATCTTCAATTAGGGGGTCATTATTGCCAAAAGGGTATTTCATTGAGCGCTCAAGATCTATGCTCCTTTTGAATGCCCCTAATTGAAGAGGTAGATTGTTGAATTTCCGGTTTTTCAAAGCTTTGTGAGTTTGCACAAAAGGTTTTCCCAAGACTAGAGGGGCATCATCTAAGATGACGAAGTCGGTTGGGATTACCATTTGATTTGTTTGAACCAAAACATCTTCAATTACACCGATTGATTTCATTACTTTTCGGTCGGATAGAAAAATGGGTATTTGAAGTGGAGTGAAATCACTAATACTTAACTTTTCAAAAATGTAGTTAGGCATTATGTTAACACAAAGATCTTTATCAATAGTGATATTGCTAATAAACGAATTTTGAAAGAAACATGGAACCGGTGTAATGTTAATTTCAAAAGGATCTTCTTTTATTAGCGAGGTTTGATCATTAGTTAACTTAACACTTACTAAGTCATTGATTTTAGCATTAGTGTTTAACTCTTTTAAAAACTTGGCATGAGGGGTTATTAAACAATGATTTTCGAAAGTAGGTGACAAGAGAATAATTTCCTCAAAATTAGACTCTTCTTGAATTTTAACATTATCGGACTCACCATTTTCGTTGTTTAACTCATGTGTCTGTTTTTCACTTTCTTGTTCTTCCATTTTTACACTTTCAACTATCTCTACGTTATTATCATTTTTTAACTCTTCTCTTGCGCAGGATTCCTCTTCCCTTGCGCGAGATTCTTTTATGCAACGTTGGATAGTTTTAATGTGTTCTAATATCCTATTAGTTACTTCGGTGAGATTGAAAGAATTTGGATCCTCAAAGCTTGAATCCGGTTGTTCGATCCTTGGCTCCTCATAATTCTCATATGAAGTAGATGGTTCACACCATTGTTCTTCATTGTAAGCGTATGATGGATAAGGGTCGAAACTTTGTTCTTCATAGTACTCATATGAGGTGGGTTGTTCACGCCATGGTTCATCATAATAAGAATATGAAGGTGGTGGCTCATATCTTGAGTCCTCAAAGTATGAGTATGAAGGCTCATACCTTGGTTCGTCAAAATATGAGTATGAGGGAGGAGGTTCATACCTTGGGTCTTCATAGGATGTGTATGAAGTTGATGGCTCGTACCTGGGCTCCTCATAATGGTTGTATGAATTGGATGGTTGATATGAAGTACTATATTGAACCGAGCGTGCATTACGACAATTAGTGCAATAATTACCTCTATAATCATCCTCATCATAGGTGTAGTTGTAACCTCTTGAGTATTGATCCATAAGAATCACTCAACAGATCACAACTGAGTCTCGGGACCAGAAAACAAAAATAAGACGGAAACAGAAGCTGGACACGGCCCCGTGTTGAGTGAACACGGCCCCGTGTTCAGGGACTGTATCTGGGCGTTTTAATTAAATTTACTGGTCACGTTGAGCACGGGGGCGTGTTCAGCGAGCACGGCCCCGTGTTCAGACTCTGTATCTGGGTATCTACTCTAAAATATGCAGCACGGGGGCGTGTTCAGCGAGCACGGCCCCGTGTTCAGGCTACTGTAAATGCAAAACTAAACTAAAATGCAGAAAAATGCGCGCGTTTTGAAAAGGTTTTGAAAAACTGATTAGGCCGTCGATTCTAAGCTTTCTTAAAATCCTTGTGTCCCCGGCAGCGGCGCCAAAAACTTGATGCGTGTCAGTGTGTATATGTTTTTAATAAATAATTAAGCCCTTTTTACACTTTTAACCAAGTTTTAAATTTATAAAACACGATATTCACTAACACTAAACACACATATGGGCAAGTGCACCCATCGTGGACGTAGTATAGTGTTGGTAAGATACCGAGGTCGTCCAAGGACACAAGAGCTTTTAATACCGGTTTATCCTCAACGTCTAACCAAATCAAAAAGTTAGAAAAATGTTTTAAACTAAGAAAAATAAAAACTAACTAAATGCTGAAAAATAAAATAAAATAAAAACAGATAGACAAGATGAATCACTTGGATCCGACACGTGTATTAGTATAACCTTTGATTATTTTTGCACTTTTGCACTTGTTTAAGAGATTATCTTAGTTATTGTAGTAGGCCCCTCTTTTGAAGGCGACGTTACCCTCAACCCAGTAGTTTGAGTCAGCAAGGATACAATCCTAAAGGGTCGGATTATTGAAAGATAATGAATTAAGTTATTAATGCAAATTATGGTAGGCCCCGCTTTTGGCGGTGACGTTACCCTCGGCTAAGTAGTCTGAGTCAGCAGGGATACAGTCCTAAATAGCCGGGTTATAGTATTAATAGTAGTTAGCTTATGAGGGGGTCAAAGAGTTTGGATCCCCGCCATCCAATACCTATGGGCATTGAAGGAGATCCTACTAAATTTGACCCAGGTCCCAAGCAGGACCTCTAAACGCTGAACAAGGGCAAGACCTTTACCAAACCGTTCCCTTAACCCCCGACCAGGTAGCCAACATACCTCCATATAGACCGTGGAGATATGAATGGTGAAAATCTTTTATTTTATATAGACAGTAAAATAATGCCAAGACACCACGGACAAACGATAAGGAAAGATCACCTTCAACATAAGTAACTAGTTATTAAAGTCATTAATACAAAACCAAATAAAAAGTGCAAAAGATTAAAAATAAAAAGTATTATACTAAACACTTGTCTTCACCAAGTGATGTAAGAGACTTAGGCAAACATGGCCTTGATTGTCAAGAACTCTTACGATCAATCTTGGATCCCGAGACGACTCACACACTCTACGATGGACAATGGATGATGGTGGTGGATGATGGTGTTATGGTGGTGGTGGGTGGTGGATGAGGTGTGCCAAGGGATGAGAGAGAATGAAACCAAGCTCCTCTATTTATAGGCTGGACAGAACGCTGGACACGGCCCCGTGTCCGCTGGACACGGCCCCGTGCCCGTCTGACACTCTCTCTCTTCATTAATTGTAATTGCGAATTACAATTAATGCGCCTGCTGTACTTTCAACACGCCCCCGTGCTCGCTGGACACGGCCCCGTGTCCAGCAATGGAAGCTTCTACTGGTTTGTCTCATCTGCTGCTTCCTGGGCACGCCCCCGTGTTCGCTGGACACGGGGCGTGTTCAGGCTCTGTTTTCTTCTCTTTGTCTTGGGAGGTGCCGTTGAGGGTCCGGGCAGTCCACTTTTGCTCCTTTTCTCGTAATTATGGTAGAATTAGTGGTCTTTTTGCTTCTTTTGTGATTTTGAGCTCATTTCATCCTGAAAATACAAAAGGAAGACAAAAACACTCTTTTTCCAACATTAGTACTTAAAAAGGGTTAGTTTTATGCCTTAATTGATGTGTTTTATATGTTGCATTTTACACACATCAAGGTCCATGAAAGCCGAGAAAGAATTACAACAAGCGCACACAAGACGACTCGTGGCGCGAGAGGCAAGTTGTTTTTCCTATTGTAAGAGGAGGCCCAAGAGAAAGAAGGCCCATAGTAATCTCGGGAGTAATCGGTCACTACCAAACCGACTACATTTTCATTGATCTAGGGAGCACCGCGGACATCATATACGAACAATGTTTCAATCAATTCGACCAAGAGGACAAGGCGTGCTTAGAACCAGTTGATTACCCACTCACTGGTTTCTGCAATGAAGCCGTCTTTCCTCTCGGACAAATATCGTTCCCGGTGTTACTCTCGGATGGAAGAAATTCAAGAACAGAAGATGTCACATTCATGGTGTTACCCGCACATTCAAGACACGATATCCTCCTGGGAAGAGAATCCCAAGGAGACTTCAGTATGATTTGCTCCGGTCCGCATTCGGCTGTGGGATTCCCAACAAAAACAGGGGTAGCAATAATATATGCAAGCAAAGAAGTCTTAGCAACAGACGAAGTCAGACCTGCAAAGGCAAGTAAACCAGCACCACGCGCGGAAGCAGAAAAATGGGTATTGAACAGCGCGTACCCAGAACAAACAGTTACCTTAGGACCTACAATGTTCGATCGCGCGCGGCACTAAAAAAGCTTTTGTTCCAAAACATGGATGTGTTCGCCTGGACACCAGCTGACATGGTGGGTGTTCCACGGCACATAGCTGAACATCGACTAAACGTATCAGAAGAAGCAAAACCGGCGGTGCATGCCAAGCGCCACCTGGGAGACATAAAACATGATGCTATGAAAGAGCAGGTGATGGAGCTGTTAAATGCGGGAATCATCAGAGAAGTCAGATACCAAACATGGGTGGCAAGCCCGGTAATGGTACAGAAGCCAAATGGTAGTTGGAGAATGTGTGTAGACTATAAGGATTTAAACAAAGCATGTCCGCGCGACTGTTACGCCTTACCAGACATTGATGAAAAAATTGACTCGCTAGCAACATTCAGATGGAAGTGCTTCCTTGACTGCTACAAGGGGTACCACCAAATCCAAATGGCCGTCCAAGATGAAGATAAAACCGCATTCCGCACACCGACAGGGCTATACTGCTACACCAAAATGCCTTTCGGCCTAAAGAATGCAGGGGCGACCTACCAGAGATTGATGAATGAAACGTTCAAAGATGCCATCGGCAAGTATATCGAAGTGTATATGGATGACTTGGTGATTATGAGTAAAGAAGAAAGTATGATGCTGGTGAATATCCAAAAGACATTCGACACCTTGCGTGGTGTAAGTATCAAGCTAAACCTAGCGAAATGCTCTTTCGGCATGGAAGAAGGGAAATTCCTGGGTTTCATTGTTACAAAAGATGGTTTCAAGGTAAATCCTGAGAAATTACAAGCAATCGAGAGAATGCCTTCGCCATCAACCATCAAAGAAATGCAGAAGTTGGCAGGACGTTTAGCAGCACTGAACCGCTTCCTGGCCAATCACGCGGCTAAGTCTTTCCCGTTTATCAAAACACTTCGTAACTCCATGAAGAAAAGCCAATTTCAATGGACTCCGAAAGCTGAAAGCGCATTCCGCGAGATGAAAGATTGCCTCATCAAATTGCCAACATTAACTGCACCAGTCAAGGGAGAACCCTTGGTGCTATACTTGTCAGCCTCCGACAGAGCAGTGGGAGCAGTATTACTCGTTGATCGACAAGGCGTCCAAACACCAGTTTACTATGTGTCACGAACCTTAACGACCCAGAAACCCGGTATGCCATCATGGAGAAACTAGTACTCGCATTAGTCCATGCATCAAGACGGCTGCGCAGGTACTTTGCCAACCACGTCATTCATGTGCTAACAAACTACAATATTGGCAACATCCTCGCAAGGCCAGAGATTTCAGGAAGACTAGCAAAATGGGCGATAGAACTCGGGGGCCATAATGTGGTTTTCAGGCCAAGACCAGCAATCAAGGGCCAAGTGCTAGCAGACTTCATGACAGAAGTACCCGACGACAAGGATCGGGAGTGTAAAGCAATGGAAAAAGCCGAAAAACAGCAAGTAGAAGAACCATGGCTGCTATACACAGACGGCGCGTCTAACGAAGACGGCGCGTGTGCTGGGCTTCGACTGGTGAGCCCTGACAAACACGAATTCACATACGCCATACGTTTGGATTTCAAGAGCACGAACAATGAAACCGAGTACGAAGCTTTCCTGGCTGGCTTAAGATTGGCAATCAAAATGGGAGTTAAACACATCGAAGCGCATGTAGACTCCATGTTAGTGTCCGGGCAAATCAACGGACAATACGAAGCCAAAGGAGATGTGATGGCACTCAACCTGAGTCAAGCAAAGATGTTGCTACAAACCTTCTATTCCTACAAAGTGCACCATATTAACAGAAGCGAGAACAAACCAGCAGACGCGCTAAGTAAGCTCGCATCCACAAGTTTTCAGCACCTAGAAAAGGACGTGCGTATAGAAGTTTTGAGCAACCCAACAGTGCCACTAAGGGAAGTAAGCGTCATTCAAGCAGGAACAACATCATGGATGACTCCGATAATCACATACCTTCAATCCGGGATACTCCCGGACAACAAAGCTGAAGCGAGGAAAATCCAATACAAGGCTGAACATTATCAGATGGCTGATGGAATTTTATACCGAAAGTCATATCTTGGGCCGTTGTTGAGATGCGTTGACCCCGAAGACGCAAACTACTTAATCAGAGAAATACATGAAGGAATCTGTGGTATACATGCCGGGCCGAGAATGGTGGTGGCAAAAGTGATGAACGCCGGGTACTACTGGCCCGGGATGCATTTAGACGCGGTAAAGGAGTTGAGGAAATGCAGTGGATGCCAAAGACAAGCTCCCAAGACGATGCGGCCCAAAAATGAATTGGTACCAGTCACAACTGCATGGCCTTTTCAACAATGGGGAATAGATATGGTTGGCCCCTTCCCAGAAGCCCCAGGCGCTGTCAAATTTATAATAGTCGCAGTCGACTATTTTACAAAATGGGTAGAGGCAAAGGCACTTGCATCGACCACTTCCACTGTCGTTAAAAGATTCATATGGGAACAACTCATATGCCGTTTCGGGTTACCACTCAGGATCATCACCGACAACGGAACAAACTTTGCTGCGGACGATCTTCAACGATGGTTCAAAGAATTACACATTGAGCACACCTTCTCCTCGGTCGCGCACCCGCAGGGGAATGGCTAGGTGGAAGAAGTTAACAAGAGCATTGTTGACGGTATCAAGGCAAGGTTGGGAGAAAAAAGAAGAGGTTGGGTTGACGAACTGCCCAACATATTATGGGCCCACAGAACAATGCCAAAGACAAGCAACGGAGAAACACCGTTTAGCTTAGTATATGGGTCCGAGGCAGTGATACCGGCGGAGATAGGATTGCCGTCACCACGAATGCTTTCCCTGAACCTGATCAATAATGAAGAAGAAAGGAGGATCGACCTAGACCTCCTAGAAGAAAGGAGAGAGATGGCGGCAATCAACGAAGCAAAGTACAAAACGAAGCTGGAGAAGTATTATAACTCCAAAGTCCGAGTCTGCACCTTCAACCCAGGAGATTACGTCCTGAGAGACAACGAGGCTTCCAATGCCCAAAAACCAGGGAAACTGCCTCCCAAGTGGGAAGGTCCGTATGTTATAGACACAGTACTCGGAAAGGGAGCCTACAAGCTGCGCACCATTGACAACAAGGAGGTTCCACGAACTTGGAACGCTCAACAGCTGAGAAGGTGTTATATGTAAAAAAGTTATGTGATTGCAATGGCTGAATCGCCGACACATTTATAGTAATACAAGAAGTGTTTGGCTATCTCTGTATCATGCTAATTTCTTGTCACAACTGCATATATTACTTTGGGCGTACACGAAAACATCAATGGCTCGACCAGAGGAAACGTTGTAGACCTCCAAGGCTCGTCACAACCAAGTGAACAGCCGGGGCAGAAACACAACCAAATCCTACAAAACGCCAAAACAAAACTTCGTGCCCACACAAACACGAAAATATCGATAGCAGGGTAAGTAAACATTGTAAGGTTCCCAAAGCTGAACACAGCTGAGCCCACACAATAACCTGTAACTCGATCACTTCGTAGTCACGAACCAACCCGCGCACATACACGACAGAACAAACGTTGTAGTTAACACAACATAACCTGTCAGCGCCATCATTCATTCGTGACACCTAATCAAAGTAATTTTACATGCACATATTATGAAGATAACGAAATTCGCATAAAACAAAGGGAAATATTAACATAACAAACGTCAAGCATAGTCAACTGTTCACAAACATAACAGGTAAGCAAAAATTAAAATTGTTCACAAAATTGTCAAATGATTACAGGGCCGCCTAAGGCCATACGCGGCATGCAAGCCGGAATCCTTCACTCAGGATGACTGGTCCCAGCACCTCCAGCCGCGTTACCTTCATCACCAAGAGCCTTCTTCAATAAGGCGACACCATCTGGCTTCCGGGATAGCTTCTTAGCAGCCTTAACAACAGCAAACTCCAGAGACACAAACTCCTTGCGCTTGGCAGCATACTTACCATCACAGTTCTCTTTGTAAAGCTCGAAGTGGTAATCCTTTTCATTATTGACAGCCACAGCTTTACCCTCAGAATAGCCATACTTCCGACCACTATTGTACCCCGCTTGACCCAACTCAAACATATACGTAGCAAGTTCAGGAGAGTTCACAATACGGTCAGCAAGCTGCGAAAAACACACAGAACAACATAAGAGAGGAGGTCGAAACAAAAAGAAAGCATACATAGAAAAAGAGGTTACCAAAGGCACTGCGCGTGATAGTAGCCATTTGCAATCAGCAGACATCTCCTCAATCAAGAGCTCAGAAGCCTGACATTCAGAGGTTTTCTCTTCAAGAAGGCGTTCAACAGCCTCACACTCAGAAACCTTCTGCTTAACAAGGAGCTCCAACTTGTCGATACGGTCAACATATTCCTTCTCCTTCTTTTCAAACGCAACACACGCTTTATGGGCTTCATCAGCAAGTTCTTTCTTCTCACCGGATAACCGGACAATAGCTTCACGCTGGGATTGCATTTCAACATTAGTGCGCTCACAAGCACTCTCCCAGTCCTTCTGTTTCTGAATGTTGACTTGCTTCTCTTGCTCGAGCTTCCGCTCAGCATCCGCAACCCTCCATTGCAACCCCTTTTTCTCAGTATTGAATTTCTCCTTCTCCTCAGCAAACACCCTCATCGTCTCCTCAAATTCAGCTGTCTCTTCCCCCATCAATCTCCATTCGCGCACAATCTCTTGAGAAGTGGCGAAGAAGTTAACTCCAGCACGCACATGATCATCCAACAACTCAAAACGATTGCGTCTTTTCTGGAACATCCTTTCAGCGGGAGGAAGAGACAAAGAGAAGAAATCATGACAGTTTCCCAGATCATTCATCCGAGAACCCTGAGTCAGATTCCAGCAAGGAACGTGCGGCAAGTCATCACAAGCAGGGTTTTGAGTATCCCACGAATCAGCATGAACATTCTCAAATTGTGGACTATGAACCACACCGGAAGTAGCACCACCACCACCGCCTGGGGGGCGTTTGGTATAAATAGTTTGACGAGGGGCGGTCTCGCTAGATTCCACCTTGGTGTCAACACCCTTACCTTTACCATCCCCACCAGCACCACCTGCGCTACCACCGGCACCATCGCCACCTGCAGCATTACCACCACCTTCACCAACTTTCTCAACAATCACTTCATCATCCTTCTTCTTTTTCCCAGGATCATCGCGAGGAGGGGATAAGTCAATCGTCCTAGACGGAGGAGAAGCAGGAGGAGTGATCTGTGAAATATCAAACCTACGAGGCCCTTTGCCTGACTTGATTCCTGCCATAAAGCAGTCACAACAATCAAAAATAACTCGAGAAACATGTAACAAATATACAACTGTAAAACCATTACCAGTAGGGGCAGACACAGCAAATATCTCCTCCAAGAGATTCCCGCGACCTCCACTAAAAATACCCATATCAACATCAGACTCGGAAGGCGCAGGAGGGGCTTCCTTATGGAGTTTCGCCTTTTTCAAGGCAAGAAGGGCAGCAGCCTGCTCGTCAAGTTTACGCTTCTTATCCTCAAGGGCTTTCTTCCTCATCATCTCAGTCAAGGTAGACTGGTCATCCGGATCAGACCCACGAGCTTTCTCCCCAGCTCCTAAACCAGACAATGTATCAGACATGACTACATAATCTAGAAAAGGAAGAGTAGAGGGTCGCTTACGAGAAGTACCAGCAGTTTTGCCCTAAATCCTCTTCTCCCCTTTCTCCGGCTTATCAGTTTTTGTTTTCCTTCTTGTCTCCAGCTGAGCAGAAGGATCAACAGGAATTTCCTCATCATCACCAACGGCCTCATGAACGGGCTCATTACCAACCACCTGCGCGGGACCTGCACGCGCGTAACGAGAAGTTAGACCTTCAGAAGATCTACCAGAGCTTCCACTCGAGAGAACAACAACTTCCTCTCGAGTAGGATCAAGGGTGTCATTTTCATCATCTTCACCTAAAGCAATGTTGGCATATTTAGCAAAGCTCTCATCAGACGGATGCAAGAAACGGCCTCAAATCTGGTTCAACCACGTTGGCTTTCCATCTTCTTGGATTGCCTCAACCATGGCACCAGCAGCCTTCGGGTCCAAGACATTTAACAGACATTTAACAAACTGTATCCAACTGCAAAAAAATAAATAAATAAATAAATAAGAAGGAACGCATAAAAAACAAAATAATTCAACAAACACACTAGAAAAAGTACATACATTTGCCTTGGTAACCATAAACAGGCACACCCAAGGGATTCTTCGGAAACCACAACAGACTCATTCCCGCGCCAACCAAAGCCATCTCCTCCAACTGAGAAATGGCAGTAGCTTTATGTGTGATCTTTTTATACCAATCCTGATCAGCAAACCCCACCAAAACGTCAATCTTCGGAATCCCTTCATCCACCGACCGGTAATGCATATCCAGAGGGATAACACCTCGACAGATATAGAAGAAGTTTTGCTTCCAATCGTGCAAACTCTTCAAGGGAACGGAGCAGACAGGAGTAACACCCGTCCAGGAGTTAAAAGAGTAGAAACCACTCGTATATGTCACAGTATAGAAAACGTTAAACATCTCAAACGTTGGATCAACGCGATTGGCCCGGCAGACAAACTCAAAGTGAGTAACACGAGGAAGCCCAATCGCGTTAATCTGAGAATATGGAGCCCATAGTTCCTCAACACCGAAGCAGTAAACTTGGTAATCGGAAGCCTGAAGTTGCCCTCCCGGAAAAACGCAGCATATAAAGTTAAGTAGCCCGGAGGTGCATCCATGGCAGTGGAACCAGCAGTCGGATACGGAAAAACCGTCACCTCTATTTTC
Organism: Helianthus annuus; assembly: GCF_002127325.2. Classification (NCBI taxonomy): domain Eukaryota; kingdom Viridiplantae; phylum Streptophyta; class Magnoliopsida; order Asterales; family Asteraceae; genus Helianthus; species Helianthus annuus. The sequence continues at coordinate 173,321,884 of NC_035437.2, forward strand.
GGGAGCGTGGATGGCACACGCCTGACAAGGTGGAGAAAAGCAACTGACACACTGAAAAAGGCGTCTGTTCACCTCCGATAAGACAGGGACACTAGACAGTCACATCAGTTGTCTCCCCAAAGACAACAAAGCTTCCTGCAAAAGAAAACACCAAGTACCATGCGCCATGCGTCCATTTGGCTCAACTTTTACAAGTTGCCAAAACCCATGCGCCATGCGTCCATTTGGCTCAACTTTTACAAGTTGCCAAAATCCATGCACCACGCGCCATGCGTCCATTTGGCTCAGCTTTTACAAGTTACCAAAACCCATGCGCCATACGTCCATTTGGCTCAGCTTTTACAAGTCATCAAAACCCATGCGCCATGCACCATGCGCCATGCGTCCATTTGCCTCAGCTTTTACAAGTTACCAAAACCCATGCGCCATGCGTCCATTTGGCTCAGCTTTTACAAGTCATCAAAACCCATGCGCCACACGCCATGCACAATACCATAAAAACGCGCATAACAAACATCAACCATAGCAACCACTACCCTTATAAGTCCAGAATCCCTCCTAGACGATCAACTCAACTAGAAGGCACACTGGACTGGGGGGACTTGAAGAGGTATGGTCCCAATTCCTTGCCTACATGGCAAGGACCACACCACTTTTTCATCCTACACGACACCTACATCAGCAATGAAACCCAGAAGCTTCTAGAAGCTTCTGGAAAACATCAAGGTGGCACCAAAGATGCTCCATCCGACAAGAAGGACAAAACGTGTCACCAGTCATTGAGCGCCACGTAGGCCTGCAAATAAATCAAGGAGCAGACCTACAACGCCAGTACGAGGTCTCCAAAGCGAGCAAATGCAAGCGCGCCACGTGTACCACTACACTGGCCATGACAGAGGAGACCAAAGGGATATTCCCCTTAATCGGACAGCTGGCGCGCAACCATATCTGGCACAGCTGCTTCTCCCTCCTTCACCCTCCGGCTATAAATAGGACCCTTCATCGTTTAGGTTGATCCATCTTGCTCTCTATATTCACACACTCAACACACACTGTTTATTCTCCCTCAGAACAGTACTTATTCTCACGCCGGAGCCTGGTTAAGAGGGAAACCCCCATATTCCCCTTTTAACGAGCTAACGGTGTTGCTGTTTTGCAGGATCCAGGTCATTTCTACGAGCAAGAAAGGAGACTGAACCCACAGGAGAAACAACCCTGCAGATTAACCTCAGAGTTATTCTGTGTTTCATCAAATAGTTAGGATTTAATAATGAGAAAACTTTGACAAATTAAACTATTCTAACAAGACCTATATGGCACACAAATCTAACAAGACCTTTATGGATTACATAAAGTTATAATTGCCGGCCGGAAATCTAACAAGACCTTTATGGATTACATAAAACAATAACTAACCTGAACAAGAATCGTCGGCCGGAAATCGCCGTAGAAGAAGAAGAATCGCCGGCGCCGTAGAAGAAGAAGAATCACCGGCGCCGTAGAAGAAGAAGAATCGCCGGCCGGAAGTCGTTGTGTGCTGGTTGCCTGTGTCGATGCTGTGTGTTGGTCGCTGCTGTGTGAAGAAGAAGAAAAGGGAATGTCATTTGAATTAGAATGATGTGAAGATTTTTCTCTAAAATCTTTTAATTTTGAGGAGGGTAATTTTGTCATTTTAACAGAGAAGGGGAAATATGCAATTTTTATTTAGGTTTGGGTAAATATGTAATTAAGGGTGTTTTTAAGGAGAAATATGCAATTATTCCTTTTAGTTATAGAGTTAAGTTCACATACAAACTGGCCTTATCGTACAAAACGTACGAAAGACATGAAAAAGCAAAAAAAAAAAAAAAAAAAAACGCGGTGACATTTTCGTAATTATTTGCTCGTAGGGTAGTTATCAAAATTACTCTACAAATAATCTTGTAGGGTAATTTTGTAAAATGTTTTTATAGGGTAATTTTGAAACCTGCAGACTAATTTTTATACACCTATAGAGTAATTATGATACTCTACAAAATTACTTTACAATTGTCGTTAGTCCCTGAGGCCAATTGTCGTTATGTATTCCATTATGTCCCTCACAAAATATCAGTGGCAAAATAGTCTTTTCACATCCAAACTACCCCATCCTTTTCCTTTCCCCCGAAGATTCACCGGCCTCCCACCCCTGTTCTGCCACCGTCCAACCATCGTCCTAACACCCAAGCATCATCCACCTATCCATCTAGTTGTATTAGTTTATATCGATTATTAAATGCGTTAAAAAACATCCACATGCTCAAACTTTCATTATCCAAATTACCATCTTCATCTTCATCCTCGTTCTGTTCGTAGAGAGAGAAAGAACTGAGTTTTAGTGAGAGGGGTATTTTTTAGAGAGAAACTGTATTTCCGGCGAAAACACTATTTTTTCAGGCTAACTATTCCGTGCGTCCAGTTTCAGATATAAAAAGTGTAGGCTTGTGTAACGTTTTCCGAGCGCACACTTCAGATCTCATGCACATACTTTAGGTAACTGTTTTGTCGAAGCGTAAGCTTTCCGTAATCGAGACAGTTCACTTCGAGCGACTACTTATGGATTCCCTTGAGGTTCTATTTAGCAATATTTTCAGGACCGGACCGGAGGTCGACCCGGTCGTCTTACGGGGTCAAAGGTCGGACCGGTCCGACCGGTTCGACCGAATTTAATATGTTGAAAAATATAATCCGATTTTTTTCCATAATCCCAGTTCTTTTTTTATCCATCTTTTTAATCAAGTTTTAGGTTGAAAATTAAAAATATTTTATACACATTTTCTGTTATGGAAAGTCAAGTATATATGTAAAAACAATAAATTCCATTAATTCTTACCATCAATTCACATCACCCTAAAAAAGGGTTGAAAACCGCTCCAATACCATATATACATTATTACTCCTTAATTTAATTACATTTACACGGTTACCCAAACTCTCTTCCAAACTCACTGTTGGAACGAAGAACAATGGGAGAATCATACTACCAGAAAGCTTCTAATGTTTTTCCTCATCATCCTACTTTCTCCAAATTTCTTGTTGTCTGCACTCTCAGGTCCTTTTTCTGATTCTTTTACGTGTTTGTATCAGACCTGCTTGTGAAATTTTGATTGTTATTCAATATATAATGGATGATTGAAAAAAAATAATAATTATACACATGATCGGTCTGACCCAATCCCTTGACCCGCCGGCTTCCGGTCCGACCACCTGCCGAATGTTGAAACGGCTAAAACCACTGACCCGACCTGCTTTGGCTCCCGGGCCGGACCGGTCCGACCGGCCAGTCCGATCCGGGTTTAAAAACATTGCTATTTAGTGTTCCTCGAGTAATCGCTACAAGGTATGATGCTGAGGAAACTTTCTTCAAGTCCATCTAATCACTCGGAATCGATCAAATACGGTTAACCTCAGCCAGAATCAGATATAATAGGTAAACTCGTCCCAGGTTTGGCTTAAAAAACCATAATTCCTATGTCTATCATATTAAAAAATAAATATCATTTTTAAAGAAATTTTTAAAGGAATGAATATCAGTTTTTGAAACACTTTACTATTTGAACATGTATTTTTTATTTATATCGGAGTAAATTACAAGTTTTGTCCTTTATGTTTGTCCCAAATTTCAGGCGTTGTCCTTTACCTTTAAAATTGATGAGTTTTGTCCTTAATGTTTCAAAATCTTGCACGTTATGTCCTTTAAGGCAAACCCAGTTAGATTTTTTGGTTAAAACTGATCATGTGCAAGACACATGAGGGTACTATTGTAATTTCACCATTTAAGGGGCTATTGTGTAAGTAATATATAGTTTGGGACTATTTTGTATATATATAACCTCCATCACCACCACCCTTCACCGCCACCAGCACCCTCCACTGCCACCAGCACTGCTACTTGCATCAAAAACCCCCAAAAATAAAAAATGTGTGTGCTTAAACCCTTCTCCAAAATGAATTAAAAAGTCAGAATGAATTAAAAAGTAAAAGGCTTTATAGTTGTTTTAATCAAGGCTGCAAACCTGAACTCATGCAAACCTGAACTCATGGACAGTAGGTTCTGGAAAACTATATGCGTGAATTGTTTTAAGCACACACATTTAAAGATGCAAGTGTTTTAAGCACACACATTAACCCTTCTCCCCCATTTTCTTATGAAACCCTAGCCAGATAGAACATCAGCCGCACATCCCATTTTTCCTTCTTTCCCTCCTCCTCTCTAAACCCTGGTCATCGACGTCGGTTGATTATTCTTCACTATCGGTGCTTCACTATTCACACTTCCAGATCCATAAACAGTTGCGTTCAAATTCGAGTTAGAAACCGTTGAATTATGAGCAGATTGTGTCGAATTGTTAGCGAAAAAGTAAGAATAAATGGAAGAAAATTGAGATCTAGCAGAATCAGAAGAAGAATTAAGTGTACTATTTGGTTGCAAACCTGTGCTACTACTAGAGATCCTAAAGCTTGAGCGAGTGAAGTTGTTAGTGAACCATGGGGATGAAGGATTTTGCGAGGGATTGAAGGCGAGAAAGACGGTGAAAGCAACGAATATGTAGGCGAAAGTTCGAGATCTTTTGGTTTTGAAGGTGAATATGTTGGTGAAGTTGAATTCTGAGGGTAGGGTACTATTGTTAATGGGGGTATACTTGGTCGATCCTGCCATGGAAGTGGAAACAGAGTATGCGGAAAGTTAGAGAGAAAAAGTTGGAGAAGATGTGGGAATGGAGATCTGTGATTAGATTAGAGAGAGAAGATGATTGGGTGGGGGATATAAATGGTTTTTACACATTAGTCCCTTTTTACAAATTATTTACTAAATAGTCCTTTGGTAAGTAAAATGACAAGAATGCCCTTGTGTGCAAGACACATGACTTTACTTAACAGAAAATTCTAACAAAATTAGGCCTAAAGGACATAACGTGCAAGATTTTGAAACATTAAGGACAAAACTCATCAATTTTAAAGGTAAAGGACAACGCCTGAAATTTGGGACAAACATAAAGGACAAAACTTGTAATTTACTCTTTATATTGATATTGATATTCACGTATGTTGTTGTAAATATTAGTAAACTTATGATATTTGAGATTTCCTAAAAACTAATTTCTTTATAATCAGGGTCGGCCCATGGGTCAGTAAACTCAAGCGAGGGCTTTAGGCCACCGATTTTATAGGGCCTCCAGTCTAATTTTTTTATACAGCCTGTTTTCGATTTTGGGCTTACAATAAAGTGGGCTTAGGGTGGGCGAAGTGGGTTAGGTGGGTGGAGCGGGGAGAGGAGTTTGCCGCGTGGGGAACCATTGCCACCCCTTCGGTGACATCTCTTCGGTGAATGGTGAGGGACTTGATCGGTGAGTATTCACCGAGTGTTTGAAGAGGAGAGAGGTGGGAGGGAGGGGAGTTAATGGTGGGTCCCAACCCCTTCCAACCAATCACAACTTTATCTTCTTTAAAAAAAATTGTTTACCACTCTCCATGTGTTTGACCATTGCTAGTGATTGAGTGCAAAATGGGGAATGAAGTGGGGACTTGACATGACATGACATTATTGGTTAGAAAATAGTTTAAACACTCACCATTTGGTGACCACTCCCTCCACCCTTAGAGGATTAGCTTGGCAGTTGGGTCGTAAGGGTTGTAACTTGAAACAAGGCGCATGATTTATAGGGTTAGAATTTTGAGTAGAACAGGTATGTTTTTCATTCTTGAAGTTAAAAATTTTCAGCCAGTTTTTTTTAAGGCCTCAACTTTGTACTTCGTTTTAGGCCACCAAAATGATCGAGCCGGGCCTGTTTATAATTTAACATGCCTAATTCTCTCCGTAAAAATACAATTAAATCAGACTAGAATAAAATGACTTAAAACTATTAAAACAGTAAATAAAAAGCTACCGGTTTACAATAGTACAAATACGTCAAACAAATTCTTGTGATTTGAAAACAATTAACACCATCTATCACAACTACTCTTAAACATATGAGATGACCAAAAACACAACGAAAAGATAAACCCTCATATGCAACAATAGGTTGCTCACTCGAAATCGACTTGGTTATCTAAACGAGCCATCAGCTCGGCTTGGCTAGTATACGAGTCAAGCCTGAGCCAAGGTAAGCTCGGCTTGTGGCTGGCTCGTTGGTTCGCCCGTTTAGCTTGAATATACTTTAGCCTTAATTGTTTTATACATATACAAATTATGGATTCGTATGAAGAGAAAACTCCTACGAGTTGTGAGAACTTAGAGAACTCGACTTTCCCGTGCGAGTTTTACCCCCATTTTTTGCAAACCTCTAGATTAAAACGTTACAAAGACGGTCGTAAAAAATATTCTAAGTGGTGTTTTTCAGCCCTTTACAGCTGCTGTAGAAAGCTGACGACCATTCACATCAGCTTTTTACAATATTACGGCTGGTGTAAATAAAAAACTAGGTTTTTTTTTTGGGAAAAGTTGATTTTTTAACGATTTTTTGTAATTTTTCTTTTTTGAAAAATTCTTTTGTAAGACCGAGTTCTATAAGTTCTTACAACTCGTAGGAGGTTTCATTTTACCGTAACCCTACAAATTATTACTTAAATATAAAACATAATTTTAAACCTTAGTTTCTAAAAGTTAATATACTAATTTTTAATTGCAAAACAACTCCGATATTTCATATAATTCAGTTTTATTGAACAATAAAATTGAAATAAAAACCAAAAAATCTATAAGTGTTAAATAGCAAAGAAAAACAACACAGATAACCGTATTTTTACTTTCTTTGAATCTGCCAATTTTTTCTAAAGGGTAATAATAA